>NC_088382.1:143293750-143606944 GCF_037993035.2 Macaca fascicularis
GAGCAGTGAATGCCGTTCTGCTCTTGGACAAAGGCAGACAAAACCTGGAACATCGATATTGATATGGGCACTGGGCCGGGTGCAGTGGCTCATGCCTGTAATCCCAGCAGCTTGGGAGGCTGAGGTGGGAGGATCACTTGATGTCAGGGGTTCGAGACTAGCCTGACCAACATGGTGAAACCTCATCTCTATTAAAAATACAAAAATTAGCCGGGCGTGGTGTCACATGCCTGTAATCCCAGCTACTTGGGAGGCTGAGGCAGGAGAATCGCTTGAACCTGGGAGGCAGAGGTTGCAGTGAGCCAAGATCATGCCACTGCACTCCAGCCTGGGTAACAGATATCTATGTATCTATAGATACAGATATAGATATAGATATGGGCACTTGGGGCATCTAGGATCAAAACAGAAATGATACCTTAACATATTGGGGTCTTCATTGACCATAACCACAACATGGGTTATTAGCATGATGCGGCCACTTACAAAAGTGGAGTAGCAGAATTCTAAGATGACCCCTGTGATGGTGACTTTCATGTATCCACTCAGCTAGGCTATATAGTACCCAGTCATTTAATTGAAACCTAATCCAGGTGCACTGGGCAGATATTTTGCAGATGCGGTTGACTTTAAGGAATACAGATCACCCTTGATAATGAGGGTGGGCCTCATCCAATTCCTTGAAGGCCGTAAAAGCAAACACTGAGGTTTCCCGGAAAGAAAGAAATTCTGCCTCAAGACTTCAGCATCAACTCCTGCCTGAGTTCCTAGCCTGCTACCAAGCCCTGCAGACTTCAGATTTGCCAGGCCCATAGTCATGTGAGCCAATTCCTTAAAATAAATCTCTCAACATCTATATATCTATACATAGAAAAATAGAGTATATGTCTTAATAGATATATCTAAATCTATGTCTCTCTATATAATCCACACTCATTACTTCAAATCACTTTCCCTGAATATTTGTTTCCAGCCCAGACATCTATCTGATGCTCTCAATCAGGGGTCAGCACGCAGTGACCCTCTAGCCAAATCCAGCCTGTCACCACCTTGGTAAATCAGTTTGGCTGGAACACAGCCACATCCAATGGCTTATGCATCCTCTGTGACTGCGTTCTAGCTGCAACAGTGGAGGTGAGTAGTTGTAGCAAGGATCGTACAACCCACAAAACCAAAAACGTCCTCTCCTTGGCCATTTTCACAGTTTGCTGACCTCTATTCTAGACCCAAATATCCATCTTCTCTGAGTAATTTACATGGCCTTCCCATAAGACCACAAACCTGTATAAGACCAACTAGCTTCTTTCTCTTTCTCTGTGTCAGGGACAGCATCTCCCTCCACCACTTGTCCAGACCTGAAGCCCTAGAGTTGTCTTTGACTTTCTCTGCATCTCCCCACAACCCAACACCCAATACTACATACAGTCCAACAAGGACTGAGTAGCCAGTCCTTGGATATCTTCCCCAGCACCCTGCACTCTCCCTAGGTCCTGTTGAACTGCCTGTGACAGCCTTCACAGTATCTTCTGGCTCCTTCCCCAGCCTGGTCCCCTCTTGTACTGCCATCAGAGGCTGTTCCTGGAAACAAAACAAAACAACCAAGAGCATCTTCTTGTCTCATTACAAAAGACTTCGATAAGACACGGTTTAGAAGTCTAGCTTCTCATTGTCCTCTCCGAGGCCATCCCTTCCTGGTCTCTGCTTCCTGCTAGAGATCCTCCCCAACCCTGTCCAGCACAGCCCTGTGTTCTAGCTTTGGCCATTCTCTCTCCGTTTCCAGGATCTGCCATGTTCCTGCTGAACTCCGAGATTTGCACATCCTGCTTCCTCCCTGTATTCTGCTCTCAGCTCTCGCTTTGTGGGTAGACTCCAAGGGAACCTCCGTCTCTCTGGGGGCATTCATTTCTTTTTCTGGGGAACTTCCCATGTTCCTCTAGGTTTGGTTCCTGTCTTGGGCTTTTCTTGTCAAAGATTTTACACCCCGTGTTGTAACTTCCAATTCTCTGCCTGCGTCCTCCAGTAGTGCATCATCTCCACCAGGGCGGGGTTCATCTGTTTGCTTGCTGTGGTATCTACAGTCATTTTTTGAGTAAATGAAAGGGTGAGTGGATAGAGATTGGTCCTGCCCAGCTTCTGAGAGGCAGAGGGAAGGACCGTTTCCATATCACCAAAGCACAGAGGAGCTCAGTTGTTCTCCACGGGAGGAGGTGACAGGACAATAGTGAAGTAGACAGACATGTGGCGTCTGTGCCTGGGGAGAGGCCCAGTAAGATGGGGGAACTCCCTCTTCCTCCTCCCACTCTGGAATCTTCAGGAGCAGAGGCTCCTGTTTCTGATCAGATTGATAATCTCTTTGGTCTCCTCCCCTCCTCTTCCCTCCCCTTCATCTTCTTCCTCACTTCTCATTTCCCTCTTCTTTCTCTCCACTCCATCTCTCCCTTCTCCCTGTCCTCCTCTGATTTTCCCATTTCCCATTCCCTTCCATTTGTTTCTCACCTCTCTTCTTATTTCTTGCCTTCTTCCCCTCTTCCTTTCCCTCTTCTATTCTCTCTTTCCTCTTCTACTTCTCCCACAGGTGGCCAGTGCTGAAACATGTCATCCCACTACTATGTAACCTTTAGCAGTTTCGTCTGCTTTAAACAATTTTAACCCAAGTTAATAACCTTGTGTCACATTTATGTTAAGCCCTCGCATATGGCAGGCGTGTGCTGAGCCATTGACATGCTGACATGTGTTGCCTAATGACATTCACAGTATTCTTTTGAAGTGGATATTATTATTTACAGATGAGCAAATTGCATCATCTGTGATTCAGTAGGTGCAAGACTCTGTGGAGAATGAAAATAAATGATTTAATACATGGTCTACGGCTTTTGTAGCACTCCATTGGTGTCTAAGATAGAGTCTAAGAAGGGGTGCATGCCTTAAGCATGTATCCTGCTGTGCCCTCCCCACCTTTTCTGCTGTTTGCTTTTTTCCTCACTTACATCATGGATCTTGCAGCTTTGACTGCTAGATTCTCATGAGAAAGCTCTATCCCCAACTTCTGCACTAGATACTTTTGGGAATGCATTTTTATTTATTTATTTATTTATTTTTTTAATGAGATAGGGCCTCACTCTGTTGATCAGGCTAAAGTGCAGTGGTGCGATCTTGGCTCACTGCAACCTCTGCCCTGAGCTCAAGCGATCCCCTCTCCTCAGCGTCCTAAGTAGCTGGGACCACAGATGTACGTCCCCACGCCCAGCTAAGATTTTGTAGTTTTGGTAGACACAGGGTTTCATCATGTTGCCCAGGCTGCTCTCGAACTCCTGAGCTCAAGCGATCTGCCTACCTCGGCATCCCAAAATGTTGGGATTACAGGCGTGAGCCACCGCACCCAGCTGGGAATGCATATTCTCTCTAGTTTTGTGGAGTTTCTGTAAGACATCCCCATTCCTTTTTAGAATGGGGGGTATGACAGAATCAATAAATGAGTAAAACAGTCATCTAAGCACCCAGAGTGCAAGGCATGATGCTGACACTCTGGGCTGGGCTGGAGAGAAGTCCATGCCTGCCGCTTGCCGAAGTGTAAGCTGGTGGTCATTTCCCAGCTCCAAGCCCCATTTCTACAAGTTGCACGGCATTGCTTCTCAGCAGATTGGTCAGAGGATTAAAGACCTGGTCAAGTGCCTGGTGCTATCTGGCATTTGGTTGGTTTTCAGTTAACATTAGTGCCTCTTATTAATTATTCTGTTATCGGTTTTCCTTGAGTCTTCTGTTGGCCAATTCCAGCTAATCAAAGGCACTGCTAAAGTTTAAGTTAATGAAATCATGATCATATTGTAGCTTTTTACCCACTTGCCAACAAACACCTTATTGAGGACAAGCTGACTCTGGGCCATGCAGCCTTGGGTTTACCCAGTGGATTCCCTCGTGACATCAGACAGATAGACTAAAGGAGCAATTACCACTGGACACCTCCGCACTGTGCTGAGGATGGCTTTCAACAAGCCGGCAGCTGCTGCACTCCCATTAGTTAATGTCACCGTTCCTGCATTTATTCTGAATGATAATTGCAGTACGTACCAATGTGTATTTTTAACTGCTTCTCTTAAAAAAAAAATGGAAAGAATGTCGTTCTCTTTCTACAGAGGCTCAGCTGCAGCATTGTTGCCCCAATAAAGGAAAATAAAAGAAAAAAAAATAACATGGAACAATCCTGCCGTGGCCAGTGGCCAAGTGAAACCTCAGGCTCTCAGCCTGAAGGGAAAATAATGTAGCCAGGTGTTTGGAACCAGTCTTAGCAGTGTGCGGTGTGTATGTGTAGGGCATAGTGTTTGTGAGGCCATACACATTCCAAGAATAATTGCTCTGGGTTGTTTACAGTGAATAGTGGTCTTCACACATATCCTCTTGGACCCCTGTTTTGTTTTTTTGTTTTTTTGGTTTTTTAAAAATTTTTGTAAAGAATGAGGGAGGCTGAGCACGGTGGCTCATGCCTGTAATCCCAGCATTTTAGAAGGCCGAGGCAGGCAGATCACCTGAGGTCAGGAGTTCGAGACCAGCCTGGCCAACGTGGTGAAACCCCATCACCACTAAAAGCACAAAACTTAGCTGGGTGTGGTGGTGGGTGCCTGTAATCCCAGCTACTCAGGAGGCTGAGGCAGGAGACTTGCTTAAACCTAGGAGGCAGAGGTTGCAGTGAGCAGAGATCATGCAACTGCACTCCATCCTGGGCAACAGAGTGAGACTCCATTTCAAAACAAAACAAAAAAAAGGAGTGAGTGAATTACAAGCTATAAGGAAATGGCCATGAAACAGGCAGCTAAAGTTTTGGTGATCTGTTTATTTTTATTTTTATATTACCTGAAAATTTGTATTTTGTAACATTTTTAGATTTATAGCAAAGTTGCAAACATACCCTTTACCTAGCTTACCCTAATGCTAACATTTTACATAACCATGGTGCAACTATGACAACTAAGAAATTAATACTGGTCTAGTACCCTGAGCTAACAGACTTCATTTTGTTGGTGCCTATTATTTCACTGATGTCCTCTTCCTCAACGGGATCCAATTCAATCCAGAATTGCACATTGCATTTAGTTGTCATACCTATGCAGTCTCTTCTGATCCAAGGGCTTCTTAATCTTTTTCTTTGATTCTCTAAAGAGTTTCAAAGACTATTAGTCAAGTGGTTTGTAGAATGTCCCCCTGTTTGAACTGGTCTGATTAGATTGGGGTTATAGATTTTTTAGAAAAATATCATGGAGGTGAAGTGTTTTTCCGGTTGCATGTAAATGGGTATGTGATAGCAAGCAAGATAACTTATCACTGGTGATGTTAACCTTAACCAATGTAGTGTCCACTTGGTTTCTATATTTTCATTTCTGTATCTCATTCTTTGGAAGCAAGTTACTAAGTCTAGCCCAGAATCAAAAGGAAAGGAATTGAGCTCTGTCTTGTGGATATGTATGTGATACATTATTTGGAATTCTTCTGAAAGGAAGATTTGGGGAGCCTGGCCTTAAAGATGGATCTGTCAGTATGCGATTTTGGGCCCATAACTCAACCTCTCTTAGTGTAAGATTTTTCTTCTAAAAAAAGAGAAGTTTCACAAAGATGCATTCCATGGTGTGGCCAGCTTGAAAGCCCAGTGCTTAACCTGTTGTTAGGGTGACAGATTCTGAAATTAGAAAGATGAAGCTTTAGATTTCAGGTCCACCACTTGCACACATGCCTTTAGATAAGTTTCTTAAACTCTGTAACATTCAGGTGCCTTGTCTATAAAATGGAATGAAACTGATAGGGAGATATCACCCATGAGGCACTTAGCACAGAACTTTGTGTGTAGGGACACACAAGTTCCAGCTGCTATTTTGACCAAATAGCAGCTCGGTTGTACACTAGTCTAAGGCAGTGTTTAATGGTATCCAATGACTGTATAGAATTAGTTCTCTTCTTATGATATTGAAAAGTATTTTAGGACTTTTTCCAGCCTTGCAGAAACATGGTATCTATAGTAGTAGCATGACAACACCAACCTTAGCTTAACCTCTGACTTTTATACAATTACAGTTTTGGCAAAGTCAACAGAGCCCATCTTGAATGTCAGATGGAACACATGGCTTTGGGTCAGCCCAACCACTGAGCCACAGAACATTTTCGTCAGTGCCTCAGTTTCTTCATCTGCCAAATAAGCGTGACTATTGTAGCTCCTAGCAGTGACCACCACCTGGTGAAGATTAATTCCTGAGCTCAATAGCTGGCCCACCCATCGTAAACTGCTTATTGCAGAAGAATAGGTGGGCACACAGCCATTAACTCTCAGAAGGCTGTGTTGTGCTGAGCCACTGTTAGCCTCAGTGGGAAAAGCAGCAAGTTCAAGCAGCTGAAGAAAGGACCCAGAGCCAGCAAATGAGACAAGGGGTTTCATTAGAGGCTTATGTATGGGAGAGGGAGTCCAGTGGTGGTGGACTGGGCAGGAGAATTGCCTTATGTACAGAAAAGATCCAGTGGCAGTGACTGGGAAAAGATAACCTCACGGCCCGGTGGTGGTGAGTTGAGCAGGAAAACCACAACCACCCACAAATATTATGCAGTTTATATATGATTTTCACTTAACATTTGATATGGTTTGGGTCTGTGTCCCCACCCAAATCTCATTTTGATTTGTACTCCCATAATTCCTGCTTGTTGTGAGAGGGACCTAGTGGGAGATAATTGAATTCTGGGGGCAGTTTCTCCTATACTGTTCTTATGGTAGGGAATGAGTCTCACGAGATCTGATGGTCTGACAAGGGGAAACCCATTTCGCTTAGCTCTCATTCTCTCTCTTGCCACCACCATATAAGAAGTGCCTTCCGCCTTCCTCAATGATTGTGAGGCCTCTCTAGCCATGTGAAACTGTAAGTCCATTAAACCTCTTTCTTTTGTAAATTGCCCAGTCTTGGGTATGTCTTTAACAGCAATGTGAAAACAGACTAATATCCTCCCCATAATGACCTCTGCTTGGCAACCTTCATTTAACCCCAAACTCAGGGCCTTAATCTCCTGTATGGAACTATGTTCCATGAGCTGGGGCAGTGTGGGGGCTCAGATATTTACCATAGATTAGGAACAAATGAATCTCCAGGTTAGTCACTTCCGGATTCCCTAGCTTGGAGCACCCATGCAAGTGCATCTGCCATGCAGGATCATTGTAAGGGTATGCTTAAATGATTGCTATCAGATACATTTACCCTGCAAGTGCAAAGTCTCATGACACCCAAAGTGGATGAGATTATGGTAGTGGTTTTATTACAGACAAAATGGTTGGTTTGCATAACAGAAACAGACAATGAGGGACTTCAAAGGTGATTATCATTTCCCTGTGAAAAAATAAAGGTACGAAGGTGACTAATGTTAGGTAATTAATGGAAAAAAAGGAAATCATCTAATGAGAATGGTTAAGAGCCTCTATTTCACAAGTTATTCAGTAACAATCACCTAATAACAAGAAGTGAAGCAACACAGGGAACACTCATGATAAATTGTTTGGTGTAAATAATAATAAGAACATGACATATGTATTAGTTCATACTTGCACTGCCATAAAGAAATACCTGAGTAATTTACAAAGAAAAGAGCTTTAATTGACTGACGGTTCTGCTAACTATACAGGAAGCATGACTGGGGAGGCCTCAGGAAACTAACAATCATGGCAGAAGGTGAAGGGGACGCAAGTGCATCTTCCATGGCCAAAGCAGGAGGAAGAGAGGGGCTGGGAGGAGCTACACACCTGTAAACAACCAGATCTTCTAATAACTCACTGGTTGTCATGAGAACACCACCAAAGGGGAAATCTGCCCCCAAGACCCAATCACTTCCCAACGGGCCCCTCCTCCAACATTGAGGATTACAATTTTATTTATTGTTTGTTTATTTATTTATTTGAGACAGAGTCTTGCTCTGTTGCCCAGGCTGGAGTGCAGTGGTTCAATCTCAGCTCACTGTAGCCCCTGTCTTCTGGGTTCAAGTGATTCTCCTGCCTCAGTCTCATGAGTAGCTGGGATTAGGCACGCACCACCATGCCCAGCTAATTTTTGTATTTTTAGTGGAGAAAGGGTTTCACCATGTTGTCCAGGCTAGTCTCAACCTCCTGACCTCAAGTGGTCTGCCTGCCTCAGCCTCCCAAAGTGCTGGGATACAGGCATGAGCCACCATGCCCCACTGAGGATTACAAGTTGACATGAGATTTGGGTGGAGACACAGATCCAAATCACATATCAACCTGCATACCTGTAGGGAGACCCCCTGAAACTATTGCTACAGAATAAAATAAAAGGGGAGATGTAGGGAGACACCTGAAACTATTGCTATGGAATAAAAGATGAAATGCTCCTGATTATTGTAAATACAAAATTGCATGCAGGATTGTGTAAAGACAATGCTGGTTGGACTGCCAGAATGAGCCAACAGCATGTGATGTGCTTCCCCCTTCAGAGAACCTGTGAACGGATATGCAGTCAGGGAGGTTTCACATCACCAAAATTCCTATCCCAGAAAAGCAAATGTTCATAGCTCTGGGAATGGAATGTGACCCTCGTGGAGAGCCTATAAACGGACGCATTGGGGGACACCTGTCCATATGGATAAGATAGGGCTATAAATGCCCTCATCTAGCCATGGTTCTTCTAGGCCTCTTTAGGGTAAAGGCATACTCCCTTCTGACAATTTCTAGTCTAACCCATTGTCTAGCTTCACGTCCTGTTTCTACAGATTGTTTCTAACCAGCTTTTGCTGCAACTGTTACTGCTGATTAACATCTTGCTAATCATAGACTATGGAAAGACTGCATTTCTGTTTTAAGGCTCTGTTAGATGCACCCATTATATTGTAAATTCTTACCTCTGTATACTGTACTTCTGCATACAGATGTTATATTAAAGAATTACTTCATCCCCATGTGACCATCTCACCTCATAATCAAATGACCCAAAATCCCTCACTAACCTACCTCCACCCTCACTAAACTTAATAATTGCTGCTATATCCAGTGCATTGTTGGCACCATGGGACCAGAAGGTGGTGACACCCCTGGACCCAGCTTTCACTATCTTGTGTATGTCTATTATTTCTTGACCTGCCGATCCGCCTGGGAACAAAGAGAGAACCCCGTTGCATTGTGGGCTGCTGGCCAGATCCCACAATACATACCATGCTTGGGACTGTGAAAATACATGAGTATGTAGACAGATTCTACAACGGAATGTGTAGAAGTGAAAGTATCCTTCTGTTAAGACAAATAAAACGTAATTTGGTAAAAGTTAAACAAACCTTTTATTTTAAGTTTCCAAACAAATCTTCCAAGTTAAGAAAAACAGAAATAAATGCAATCCACATTTCTCACTGTTTTGGAATAAATAGATGGATATTCGTTCTGTACACCTGCTCCACATAAATATTTTCCCAATTTCCCTCTTCCCATATATGCCCCTCAAAGCTCCTCCATAAAATTAATACAGTCAACAGAATTGTTTGTGAAAGACAAAGAGAAACAATTTCAGGACTCTGTACAAGGAGGGAAAGATAAAGCTTTTTTTTCGTTTTTCTCTTTTCATTCTTCAGTAGCTTGTTAGAGTCTCAGAACCTGTGTTATTGAAACCCCAGGGTGACGAGCATTAAGGTGAATCTATTGCCAAGCCTGAGTCCTTTAATGAGTGCATTGATCAGAGAAGAGAGGCAAGAAAGCAGAGTCCGGTGACACCTGAATGAATATAAATTTAGCCCCAATTGAAGTTCCTCCACAGTCGGCCTGCTCCATGCTGACAGTGTTATCGAGAGGAGAGAAAAGCAATTTTGGTCTTCAGTCTTGATTCTCTTCATGCTGTTGGCAGTTTTTAAGAAGAACAAGTTATGACTATTTTACTTCTAAAAAGCAGTGGGAACTTGTCAAAGATTTCCTCCCTGGAAGTGACAATTGAGAATGCGTCTACTTGGTGCTGCTCTTGAATCTGAAATCAATCCGATAGACTGGAGAAAGAAGTACTTTCCAACTGGTCGAATTGTCAGGAAATTGGTCAGGCTGCCTCAGCAGGAAGTGAGCACCCCGTCATGGGAAGAGTGCAAACAGGAGCAGGCCGGCCAGTTGGCAGGACGTTTCCGAGGGGTTCACGCATGTAAAGGAGGCCTGCAGGGAGGTGGAGGGCTTGATACTGAGTCATCTTAAAGATGAGGCCAATGTTAGCCTTCTATCATTCTAGACAACCAGCCAGCAAAATGATAGGGATCACAGGTTTTTGGAATTAGACAGATGGATTTTTAGATTGTGGCTTCTCTCTTGTGTGACATTGGGCAACTTACTGTCCCAGTCTTTACATAAAGACTCTGTCTCTCTGTAAGTCAAATGGGGATGGAACTATTACCTAACTCATAGGTCTGGAGACTTTAAATTAGGTAATGCCTGAGTATAGACTGCTCATCTCAGTACTTGGCGTATAACCTGTTCTCAGTGAATGTTCTTATGATTAGGATTGCCCAGTGATTTGTCTTCAGATTCAACTTTGTATATTGAGCACTTTTTGGATGCTTGACATTTTTGCCCCTGTTATCTTACGTAAAATCCTCAACCACCTTGAGAGGTATGGCTGTTTAACTTCACTTTCCAGAAGAAGACACGGAGGTTCAGGGAGGCTCAGTGACACATTCAAGGCCACACCGCTCCCTCAAGTAACTGGTTCTTGTTTCCTGAGTTATCATACCTAAGGTGCCCAGCACTAGGTCTAGCACCTAGCAGGAGCTGGAAAAAGTGAGGGTCTCCGAGGACTCAACTCCACTCTGTTCGCACAACTCTGCCCTGAGATGCTATCTCTTGCTCATCTGCTTCCTGCATGTTCGAGCCCCTGACTCTCCTCTCTTCTCTCCCCTTCCCCTGCCTTCAGACTTTGGCACATCAGTGCCTTTTGATTTCTGTAGCCTCTTCAGAAGTATTTTTGACACAAACAATAGTCCTGGCTTCTGCTTTTCCGAGAGGCATCAGCACAATCCGAGCAGACACTGGTGACTCATTTTGATCATCGCCTTTAAGCAATTCACTCTGTGAGCCCGGACTTGACAGGCCTCACTGTGCCGTGAAATCTAATACTATTTTTATGCCTTTTAATCTATCTTTTAACAGCCTCCTTGTTTAGAACTGGAAAGCACGTTTTCCAGTTCACGCCCTGGATTCACGGAAAGCACGTTTCTGGCAGTGGTGAGGACAAACTTGGCCTGTCTTAATCAAAGGCTCGGGGAGACCCAGTCTGGGGTCCTTACCCAATCTTCAACTCTCCTAATGCCTTCCCCCACTGCTTCCTTTTATAATGGCCTCAGCAGGAACCTTCCCGGCTACTTGACAGAGGCGCTGGCTGGCTTCTTCCATCTTATTAACTGCCGAGCTCTCCAAAGGAGGAGGTTGTCAAAATGTGTCTAAAGTGCCAGAGTTGTTCCATTGAGTCACTGTCATTGGAAAGTCATTATGGAAATACATTTTCTGGGTGAATGTCAGGGAAGGGGCTAGTCACTTCCTTCTGAAAGCCTTCCTAGAAAGCCCCAGGCCAAGTGATAGGCTTCTCTCCCGAGTTCTTTAAGAACTGAGTGCGTATCTTTGTGCTTATATTTTATTTAATGTGACAAGCATTCATGAGGGATTTACATGAAGCATTCTATCATATTTGTTTAAATGTCTTTCTTCTGGACTATACCGTAAGTTTCTTTGTTTTATTAGGAATTTAGGGTGGGGACGCAGCATACTGATCCCAAAAGTCACTTCTGCTCTCTGGAGATCCAGACCAAGAGAAGTGCACATACAAGAATGAAAGCCAAGGCTGGGCACGGTGGCTCACGCCTGGAATCCCAGCACTTTGGGAGGCCGAGGCGGGTTGATCACAGGGTCAGGAGTACGAGACCAGCCTGACCAACATAGTAAAATCCTGTCTCTACTAAAAATACAAAACATTAGCCGGGCGTGGTGGCGAGCGCCTGTAATCCCAGCTATTCGGATGGCTGAGGCAGGAGAATCGCCTGAACCTGGGAGGTGGACGTTGCAGTGAGCCAAGATTGTGCCACTGCACTCATCCCAGGTGACAGTGAGAGACTCTGTCTCAAAAAAAAAAAAAAAAAAAAGAAAGCCATACAGGAAGCAAACACTTTTCATTTATAGAATCACTGGGAAAACAATGTGTATTGTTTACTGCTGAGATTTCTGGGAAAATGGAGCTGGAGAGTGGAATGGAGGCTTGGGTCCTATGGGGATTCTTCGACTTCCCCTGGTACCTAACCCTGGAGCCCATGTGCTCTTGGTCAGGTCCCAAGAGGGATCTCGAGACCCTCAACACCACCATTGAAGTGGATGAAGGTCAAACAGAACCCCATGGGGCAAGCACGGGACCAGGAAATGAAAGAGAAGGAGAGGCTCCAGGCCTGGACTTAAGGCTTTCAGTTGGCATGTTTTTCTGAAAGCACTTAAAAGCTACCAACTGTTTAAATCATGGTCAGCTTTCACTTCCAGCCATAATGAAGTAACAGGGACTGAAATTATCCTCCCACTTTAGACAACTAATCATGTGGACAAAATATTTGAAATAACAGTATTCATACACTAGAAAACAGGCAGTGCAGGACAGTAATTCTTGAGAAAAAAGAACAAATGGGGCAAGTTCTAGGAATACTTCTCTCTTTTGCCTGGAGAGAGTTTCCAGGCTGCAGTGCAAGAAGCAGCAGCTCAGACTGAGTCCAGTGGTCTCCCTAAGTTTAGGAGGCAGGACTGAGAATTTAGGGAGGCCAATGTGGCTGGGATTCTTTCAGCATTGTTCCTGAGAGGAGCGAGCTTCTCAGAAAAAGAGCTTTGGAGTTTTGTGGAAGAGTCATTTTTGAGTCTTTAGCTGAGTACTAATCAGCACATGCACTAAAGAAAACTGCCTGAGGCCAGGAAGGAAAAACAAAACAAAACAAAACAAAAAACAAACAAACAAACAAAACACCTGGAAGGAGTAGACAGAAAAATTTCTAGAGCCATACAGGACTGGGAATAATTCATATTCCTGACAGCCATTATAAGATACCTCATATGACAAAGGGCATCAGGTTAAGTATTCAAAAGTGGATTGTTTTATTTATGGGACAGATCAGTTTGTGTCTGCCTAGCAAAGCATAGACATAGGCCTTGAGAAGATCAGTTTTTTCCCAACTACCTTAATTGTACCCAAGAACAAATCTGAAGAATACTTACAGGAATACAGAAAAAATGTAATGCCCCAAAATTAAAAGCCACCAATATCTAGCATCCTACCAAAGAGCACTAGATACTCAAAGAAGAAAAATATAACCCATAATAAAGATTTAAAAATCAATCCATAGAAACGGACATTAGTTAAATGACACAGATAATCTAATTAGTACATATGGAAATTAAAACAGCTATTATAAATACATTCTTTATATTTAAGAAGATAGAAGAAAACATGAGCATGTTAAATGGACGTGTAAAAGATATGACAAAGATCCAAATCAGGCTTCTAGAGATAAAAAATGCCTGAGATGTAAAATGCATGAGATGCCACTAATAGCTAATTAGAGGCTACAGAGGAAAAGATTAGTGAACTTGAAAAAAAAGTAGTAGAAAACATTTAAAATAAAACAGAAAAAATACTGAAAATAAAGTGAACATTGATGTGCATTATCCCATCAGTGTGCCATGGGGTAATTTCACAAGGTCTAAGATATGTGTAATTGGAGTCCCAGAGAAAAAGGGGAAGAGAAGGATATTCAAAGAAGTCTGTTCAAAATTTTTCCGAAGTTGATAAAAACTACAAACCCCTAAATCCAAGAAGCCCAGAGAACTCTCCAAGCTGAAGAAACTTGAAGAAAATGACACCAGTGCACATTGTAATCAATTTTCTTAAAACGGATATAAACAGAATATCATAAAAGTATCCAGGAAAAGTAAATGCATTATGTACAGGGAAACAACAATGAGAATGATGACAAACTTTTTGTTGGCAGCAACACACACCAGAAGACAATGGGGCAACCTCTTTAAAATACTTAACAAAAAGACAAAATACTTAGAATTCTATACTCAGCAAAAGTGTCTTTCAAAAATGAAGGTCAAATGCAGACAAATAAGAGGAAACTCGTGTTTAGATATACATTTTAGAAGGGTCACTCTGTTCACAGGATGAAGAATACATAGGTAGGAAAGACTCGAGGGAAGAGAATATTTTAATGCTCTCGATATGAGATAATGAGAGCCTAAGTTAAGACAGTTATTGTAGGAATAAAGAAAGAGATGAGTTGAGAGATATAGACTGTTGTTTGCCTGAGAAATATTACTCTTCCTTCAAAGCACATTTTGAATAGCAGAAATTGTGACTTCTTCGTCTCTGATTCCTCAGGACACAGAGTCAGCACACTGGTGGCTCTTAGAAAATATCATTTCAATTCTAGTCGCCTTTCTTTGTGCTGACTCTTGTCTATACCACTCAGGTTATTTTATTTTTATTTTTATTTTTTTTTTGAGATGGAGTTTTGCTCTTGTTGTCCAGGCTGGAGTGCAAGGGCACGATCTCGACTCACTGCAACCTCCGCCTCCCGGGTTCAAGCGATTCTCCTGCCTCAGCCTTCCTGAGTAGCTGGGATTATAGGCATACATCACCATGCCCGGCTAATTTTGTATTTTTAGTAGAGATGGGGTTTCTACATGTTGCTCGGGCTGGTCTCGAACTCCTCTCCTCAGGTGATCCACTCTCCTCGGCCTCCCAAAGTGCTGGGATTACAGGTATGAGCCACCGTGCCCAGCCTGTACCACTCAGTTTAACTAGATACTTGCTTCTTCTTGCAATCGTGTTGGCCATATATTTATAAATAACAATACTACAACCGAAATTATTAATCTTGAAATGCAAGTTTGTTTTGAAATCTTGCTCTGTAGTAAATGCCGTGAGATATACTTGCCAATCTTTTCTTCTAGTTTTCTGTGTTTTCCTCTACAAAGCAACCTGAATTTATTTTAAAATGCTAATTAAATTGGACACTAGAATAGGGTAAAAAATAAGCAAGATTCAAAGATCTAAATTAATTTTCAGTTTGTAGTAGATATTTCAAAAGGAAGTAAGTCCATGCTTTTTCGATAATAAAAATTCCTACCATTTATGTAGTAAACATAACACTACTGAATTAAAATTATTATAGTAGTAATTAGATTATTCTTTCTGGACTAAGGATGACTACTAATGCATTAATATAGTTGTTCAACAAAGAGAATGAGAGTGTTACCAATAATTATCTACTTATCCTTGAAGGTTCTGCTCAAATGCCCCCACAGCTTTCCCTGATTCCTCTAGGTAGAGAGGACTGCCTGTTATTCTTGCTTCTATTATATTGTGTACATATTTTTATGTTTTTCCTCAGCTTGAACTCTCTTCTCCAATCCCTTAGTGAGCTACTACTCATTTTATTTTTAGTTTAGAAGTTCCTTTTTCCAAAAAGCCTTCCCTGAATTCTCATGCCTGTGATGTCCCTTCTTTGTCCCTCATTGACCTAGATACTTTTCCTGGCATAGACATTACTTAGCTTTGTAATTCCCTCTCTACGTGCCTGACCCTTCTCTCCACACTGCAAATACGATGAAGGAAGAGACCATATTTCTCATGGTCACATGGATCTCAATGCCCATTAGAATTCTTGGCACTTAGTAGGTTCATTTTTGAATGAATACTTGTGTCTAAATTATCCTAGATCCTCAATTTGTAATGTGCACAGTACTTGGCACACGATAGTTACTCAATAAATAAGTGTTGGTTAGACTGATTTAAAGCAAAGTCCTTGCTTATACAATCTGGTGAAAGACATAGATACTTAAATAGACCACAATACAACTAAGAATGTGCCAAACACCAAAAGAATAATTCATTATAATTGGAAGCTTTGGAAGTATAATACAAGATTGATGTTCTTAACGAATGGACATGATGGTTAAAGAGGGAACTCTTGGCGGACAAAACATCATAGCACAGCAGTATAACTTGCAGTGCAATGTATGTGAGGACTGGTGAGCAGTTCTGTGTGATCACAGCATAGACTGCTCCAATGCCTGAGGCTGGGGTTGGATGAGGAAGCTGTGGGAGCTGGGGCTGGGTTAGATCCAATTTTACCACTTTCTTTTGCAAAAGAGTTATCTGGGTGCACAAGTAATAAAACCTTGGAAAGAAATATATATTTAGTGTCAACTTTTGTGGGAGCCTTTGTATGTATTATTTTACTTCATACAACAATCTTATGAGAGATTATACATTTTGTAGAAGGGGAAATTGAGGCTCAGAAAGTTAAAAGAAGCTGCCCAAGTTGACCCAGGTAAGTGGTATTAAGTAGAGCCGGGATTTTAGACAGGACTATCTGGTTAAACCAGTAACAATGTTTGTAGAATTATGACTATATAAATATAGGTCCCTGCTAAGCTAAGTAGTGCACAGTTAGATCAACTTTTTCCTTCAAATTTTTGTTTTACTTGGAGTTAATAATTGCCTCGATTTTCTATTGTTTATTTTCTACTTGCCTATTATTATCTTTTTTAGTGTTTCCACCTTCCGTCATATGCCTGTAAATAGCTCTTCAAATATTTAACCACAGTTATGAGCTTTCAGTTGTATTTATTTATTTCTTTATTTTGACACGGAGTCTTGCTCTATTGCCCAGGCTGGAGTGCAGTGGCATGATATCAGCTCACTGCAACCTCCACCTCCCGGGTTCAAGTGATTCTCCTGCCTCAGTCTCCCGAGTAGCTGGGATTACAGGCACTTGCCACCACGCCTGGCTAATTTTTGTATTTTTAGTAGAGATGCGGTTTCGCCAGGTTGACCAGGCTTATCTCCAACTCCTGACCTCAGGTGATCAACCCACCTAGGCCTCTCAAGGTGCTGGGATTACAGGCATGAGTCACTATGCCTGGCTTGGTTTTATTTTTACGGTATTTAAAACCTGCCTCCTGCATCATGTTTTTCTTTCAGTCTGCATAGATCACTTTTTCAACTTGATACACAATGGCCATTCTTTTGCTAATGTTGCTCTCCTCAGTTGAATCCTCTGTCTCTTCGATCCTGGGTCTCTCTTTTCTATTACCTTCATCTCAGTAAGTGCCTCCTTCAGTACTTCCTAAGAAAGGAAATGTAGAAGGCCATTTTACATTTATTGTTATTATTATCATTATCATTATTATAGTGTTGGCAAGTCTGAAACTGCTCTCACTTCCTTGGAGTTGATTGATAATATATTTCCAGGTTGGTAAATCATACCACGGATTGGCTCACCCGACAGCCATTTCATCCTGCCTTTTCTGTGCTTTCCTATAATTTAGAGTCTGAAAAGTTAAAAATGTATTTCACAGGCTTCTGGTCATGATGCAGTGGCTGGGACTAGATTATCGCTCCTGCTGTAAACAAATACAAAACTGGATAAAAATGTGGGATAACTATTTTCAGGCAGTGGGCAGTAGGTAATGCAAATCTGCAATTCTTGAGTGAAGGGAAACTTCTGAGATGAATCTTGTGAGTATCCAGCTCTGTGCTTAGAACAATTTCCTGGTTGCAGCACAATAAGCTGGAGTCCAAACAGAGAGCATGGCCTCAGTGAGCTGACCAAACAGAGATCACAGTTAAGAGTTATGGGCTTGAGACAGATGGAATCCTCAAGGTAGGCCTTGAGTAGAGGAATCTCTGTGGAAAGGGGATTCCATGAATTGATGGAGAATCCCTGAGAGTCTGTGGCTGAATTTTAGTTGTACATGTACAGGACAAACCATCCAGCCTTACCATATAGCACATACTATGCTGTTAAGAGTAGAACACAGATACCAGAAGTCAAGAAGTTCTTGGAAGGAGAAGTGCAAGGGAAGTTGGAGTTCTTGCCCTGTCAGAGTGGAGACATCTCCTTAATCCATCATTAACACCCTAGCATCTAGCTGAGACTCCAGAAAGCTTGTGTCTTAACAATAGGGATCATAGCATGGAACTGGCCTAACCAAGGTCACAGAAAAGATCTCTAGAAAATAATGAGTTTAGTGTTTGGTCCCTTCAGGTTAGAGAGGTTTGGAAAATACCTTCAGCTTTTCACAGACTTGAATGAAGGAAGTGTTAAACCAAGCATCTAAAAGTTCCGGTGATTAACCAGTAATTGAATGACTTGTTAATTTGATAGGACAATACTGAAGCCAGAGTCTCTTCAATGTCTTTTCTACAATATTCAGCATTCAACGCAAATTTCAGTAGATAGACAAAGAAATAGAAACATATGATTCATAGTAAAAAACAAGAAAAAATCAAAACAAAATAAAACAGTCAACAGGAACCAAATCTAAAATAATGCACATGTTGTACTAAGAAAAGACTTGAAAAATACTCTTGTAAAGATGTTTAAATAAAAAAATTTGATTTTAATTAGTGAGCAAATAAAAAAATCAATAGAAAAATGTAGACTATAAAATTAAATAGTGTCTGATTGCAGTGGTTCATGCCTATAATCCCAGCACTTTGGGAGGCTGAGGCAGGTGGATCACAAGGTCAGGAGATCAAGACCATCCTAGCCAACATAGTGAAACCCCATCTCTACTAAAAATACAAAAATTAGCTGGGTGTGGTGGCGGGTGACTGTAATCCCAGCTACTTAGGAGGCTGAGGCGGGAGAATTGCTTGAACCTGGGAGGCAGAGGTTGTAGTGAGCTGAGATTCCGCCATTGTACTCCAGCCTAGGCGATAAGAGCAAAACTCCATCTAAAAAAAAAAAAAGGAAAGAAAAAAATAGAAATTCTATAACTGAAACAAATGAACAGAAATAAAAAGTTTACTGAACAGGTCTAATAGAATATTGGAAATGGCAGAAGAAAAAGTCAGTGAACTTGATCATAGATAATAAAAATTGCTCAATTAGAAGGAAAGGATAAAAGATTGAATAATGTTTAAAAGAACCCCAGTGCTCTGTGTGAAAATAGCAGGTAGTCTAAACATCAGCACTAAGAGAGAAGCTGGTGAACAAAATGCAAAGAAAATATTTGGCCTGACACAGTGGCTCACACCTGTAATCCCAAAACTTTGGGAGGCTGAGGTGAGTGGATCATTTGAGTGGTCAGGAGTTCAAGACCAGCCTGACCAACTTGGTGAAACCCCGTCTCTACTAAAAATACAAAAAACTTAGCCAGGCGCGGTGGTACAGGTCTATAGTCCCAGCTACTAGAGAGTCTGAGGCAGGAGAATTGCTTGAACTTGGGAGGCAGAGGTTGCAGTGAGCTGAGATTGTACCACTGCATTCCAACCTGGGTGACAGAGTGAGATTCTGTCTCAAAAAAAAAAAAAAAAAAAAAAAAATTAAAGAAACAAAGAAACCATAGTCTCTAATTCCCCAAATTTGATGATTTATAGGTCCAAGCAGTTAAACAAACATCAAAACCTGATAAATACAAGGAGTTTCATCTAGTAGTATGATAATCAAACGTTTGAGAAACAGAGATAAGGAAAACATCATGAAAGAAGCCAGAGCAAACAGACACGTTATATGTAGGGGACAAGCATAAGAATTATTGCTGACTTGTTGTCAGAAACAATGGAGGCCAGAAGATAATGGAATAACATCTTTGAAGTGCTGAATGAGAAAGCAATAACCAAACCAAACTGTCAATACAGAATTCTGTATCCAACAAAAATATCCTTTGAACAAGGGTGCAATAAAGGCATTTTCAGTTAAATTAAAATTTAGTGATTTTACCTCCATCAGACTTGTAGTACAAGAAATGCTAAAGCAAGTCCTTCAGGTCAAAGAGATGTAATATTCTATAGATGTTCAAATCTACAAAAGAAAATAAAAAGCACCAGAGATAGTAAATAAGTAGATAAATATAAAAGACTGTTTTCTCGTTTCTTGTAACTCACATAAAACACAACTGACTATTTAAAGCACAAACGAAAACACCAAAAAGTGGGGTATTACAATTATATCCTGAATTTAGTCATGAAGTAATAAGAAGACAAATTCTGATGTTCATCCTAAAAGACAAATGACGTGGAATTTTCAGAAAGACCAATATCTTGAAAATGCAGAAAGGTAAGAGAACCATTTTTCGTTAAAGGAGAATAAAATGACATGAGAATCAAATGCAACTCATAACCCCTAATTGGATCATGGCTCAAACACACAGGTACATACATGTGTACATGTGCATGTGCACCCAGAAGAAACAAGACTTAATTGGATGATTAATGGAATTTGATTTGAATATGGACAACATGTCAGATAATATTATTGTTCAAATAATTATCCAATGTGATCATTGTACTGTGGTTATGTAGGAAAATGTTTAGTTGTTAAGAGATTCATATTGCTGTGTAATTAGTGGTCAAAATGCCATGACTGGTGATTACAACTTGCCTTCAAATGGTTTAGGGGAAAAAAAAGGTAAAATATCAGAAAATGCTGTCACAGCTATAGAAGCTCACTGCTCCAATTTCCCTTTAAGAAAGCACTTACCAGTCAGTTGCAGAGTGTAGTCAGCTGGAAGTTTCTAGTCATTAGGTCCTTCAGGATCCAATTGTGCTTTGGAGCTGAGGCCACAGTCTTCCCCAGCAGGGCCCAGCCAGTGACTGATCAATGCATGATACCAGCTGTGCAGTGGGAAATCTTGGCTCTGGAGCTCCCTGTTAGGTCGGCTGAGACCTTGTCAGATCCTTATCATAGTCTGAGACACTCCCTGTCAGTGCTACTTCAATTTCCTTGATGTCTCATAGACTCTCCTCTGGCATCCTAATTCAGTCTCATCATCAGTGTCCCTCCAACTGGCATAATCAGTGACTCCAATTGAGGACTATATAGATGGGCATTATCTTACTCTTTCAACTTTAGTATGGTTTGAAATTTTCACAATAATAAAAAGTTAAAAGTCATAATACAACAAGAAGCAGCACTTCCTTGTAGCTAGGGTTACTGAGTAATTTGGGTTTTATCGATCAGAATTATTCACGTGAACCTTGAAACAGGACCGAAGTTAACTGCATGATAATCCATTTTTAATAAAATGGGTTCTTTATATGTTTCCCCCTATAAAAACTTTTAGAATCATGTCGTTATTACTTGTAGTTTTGAAATTTCATGACAAGGCAACTTCTTATTCATTATGTTGAGTGCTCAGTGGGCCCTTTCATTTATTATACTTGTCACTGGATGTGCATGCCTTTCAGGTATGGAAATTTCCCTGTCTTATATCTTTGACAATTTCACCTTATTCTTCTTTTAGCTCATTTTGGAAGACCATATGTCGAACCTCTTGGTTTAATCTTCTAAATTTTGATTTATTTTAGTCTTTTTTCTCTCTTTTTTCTTGTTATGCTTTCTGAGAGTTTATTTTCTTTTTGCATGTTTTAATATAAACTTTATGAATTGCATATTGTGATACTGTGATGTTATTTACATAAGGATAAATATCCTTATACTTTTCTTCTTCTTCTTCTTCTTATTTTTATTATACTTTAAGTTCTAGGGTACATGTACACTATGTGCAGATTTGTTACATATGTACACATGTGCCATGTTGGTATGCTGCACCCATTAACTCGTCATTTACATGAGGTATATCTCCTAATGCTATCGCTCTCCCCTCCCCCTACCCCATGACAGGCCCTGGTGTGTGATGTTCCCCATCCTGTGTCCAAGTGTTCTCATTGTTCAATTCCCACCTATGCGTGAGAACATGCGGGGTTTGGTTTTCTGTCCTTGCGGTAATTTGCTGAGAATGATGGTTTCCAGCTTCATCCATGTCCCTACAAAGGACATAAACTCATCCTTTTTTATGGTTGCATAGTATTCCATGGTGTATATGTGCCACATTTTCTTAATCCAGGCTGTCATTGATGGACATTTGGGTTGGTTCCAAGGCTTTGCTATTGTGAATAGTGCCACAATAAACGTATGTGTGCATGTGTCTTTATAGCAGCGTGATTTATAATCCTTTGGGTATATACCCAGTAATGGGATGGCTGGGGCAAATGGTATTTCTAGGTCTAGATCCTTGAGGAATCGCCACACTGTCTTCCACAATGGTTGAACTAGTTTACAGTCCCACCAACAGTGTAAAACTGTTCCTATTTCTCCACATCCTCTCCAGCACCTGTTGTTTCCTGACTCTTTAATGATTACCATTCCAACTGGTGTGAGATGGTATCTCATTGTGGTTTTGATTTGCATTTCTCTGATGGCCAGTGATGATGAGCATTTTTTCATGTGTCTGTTGCCTGCATAAATGTCTTCTTTTGAGAAATATCTGTTCATATCCTTTGCCCATGTTTTGATGAGGTTGTTTGATTTTTTCTTATAATTTGTTTAAGTTCTTTGTAGGTTCTGGATATTAGCCCTTTATCAGATGGGTAGATTGCAAAAATTTTCTCCCATTCTGTAGGTTGCCTGTTCACTCTGATGGTAGTTTCTTTTGCTGTGCAGAAGCTCTTTAGTTTAATTAGATCCCATTAGTCAATTTTGGCTTTTGTTGCCATTGCTTTTGGTGTTTTAGACATGAAGTCCTTGCCCATGCCTATGGTCTGAATGGTATTGCCTAGGTTTTCTTCTAGGGTTTTTATTCCATGCTCGTGGATAGGAAGAATCAATATCGTGAAAATGGCCATACTGTCCAAGGTAATTTATAGATTCAATGCCATCCCCATCAAGCTACCAATGACTTTCTTCTTCACAGAACTGGAAAATACTACTTTAAAGTTCACATGGAACCAAAAAAGAGCCCACATTGCCAAGACAATCCTAAACCAAAAAGAACAAAGCTGGAGGCATCATGCTACCTGGCTTCAAACTATACTACAAGGCTACAGGAGCCAAAACAGCATGGTACTGGTACCAAAACAGAGATATAGACCAATGGAACAGAACAGAGCCCTCAGAAATAATACCACACATCTACAACCATCTGATCTTTGACAAACCAGACAAAAACAAGAAATGGGGAAAGGATTCCCTATTTAATAAATGGTGCTGGGAAAACTGGCTAGCCAGATGTAGAAAGCTGAAACTGGATCCCTTCCTAACACCTTATACAAAAATTAATTCAATATGGATTAAAGACTTAAATGTTAGAGTTTTTTTTTTTTTTAACTTTCAGGCTTTCTATGCTTTTCCCTAGATTTTATTTTTTCTTCTTTTCATGTTTAATTGCTGAAGACTTTTTTTTGTTTTGTTTTTCATTTGTTTCTTTTTTGTTGCTAACTATTCTTTTTGGACAGATATCATATCTTCTCTTATTCTTTTGGAGGTAAAAATGAATTTTAGAAAATTTTTCTTCCATCTCCTGTATTAACTTCATTTCTTCTGACTCTGTCCTTCCACTGCTTGTTTTTGTCTGTCTTTTCCAGTTTGGAAGCTTTCTTTAATGATTTATGATTTCTGGTTTCCATGTCCCAAGTATGAAGTGAGTGAATCATAAAAAGATTATTGTGAGCTGTTTACTGGTAGACAGAACTTATGGATTATTGGGTTTCATTTCAGGAGGATTATGTGTGAGCTGAGTTTTTTATTGAGTGAAACTGAAACACCAGTATCTGACAATTACTAGTTACTTACTAAGAGAACTAAGGATTATTAACTTTTAGACGCCTCCGTTTGCTCATAGAAACAATAGTAATAATAACAGTACTTATCTTTTAAGATAAAGATAAAATGAATGAATGAATGTAAAATGCTTAGAAAAATGCTTGGCACAGAGTCAAGCACTATAGTAGTTGCCCCTTCTCTGAGGCTTCACTTTCTGTGGTCTCAGTTACTGTTGGTCAACTGTGGTCAGAAAATATTAAATGGAAAACTCCAGAAATAAACAATTCCTGTTTTAAACTATGCGCCATGCTGAGTAGAGTGAGGAAATCTCGCACTGCCTGTCTCCATCCTGCCTTGGACATGAATCATTCTGCCCTGTGTCTCCACACTGTAGATGCTGCCCGTCATTGAGTCACTTTGGAACTGTCTCAGTTACCATATTAACTGTCGCAGTATTGCTTGTCTTCAAGTCACCATTACGTTACTTAAGAATTGCCTCAGAGTGCAAGAGTAGTGATGCTGGCAATTCAGATATGCCAAAGAGAAATTGTAAAATGATTTTTTTTTCTTTTCTTTTCTTTTTTTTTTTTTGAGACAGAGTTTCACTCTGTCGCCCAGGCTGGAGTGCAGTGGCATGATCTTGGCTCACTGCAAGCTCCGCCTCCTGGGTTCACACCATTCTCCTGCCTCAGCCTCCCAAGTAGCTGGGACTACAGGCACCTGCCACCATGCCCAGCTAATTTTTTGCATTTTTCGTAGAGACGAGGTTTCACTGTGTTAGCCAGTAAAGTGATTTTTAAGTAAAAAGGTAACCTTGGTATTCCTTGGTTAGGGTTTGGTAGCAACTGTAGTTTCAGGCATCCTCTGGGGGGCTTAGACTGCATCCCCCATAGACAAAGGGGGATTATTGCATATAAATATTTTTCATCATCATCATTGTCATCATCATCGTTCTTGTTGCAGTGTTGTTTCTTACTAAAAAAATCCTTCAGTATGCTACTGGGTGGTATAAACTTGGTTGCTGGCATTCTGAGAACAAGGCAGGAGTGGTGTCATCAAATCCTCCTAATTCTGTTTGATCCCTTATCGCTCCTTTCCACTGTCCTGGTGTGTTGAGTCTGAGAACCCTTCAGTTCAATTTGTGTGGAAGATACACCCACGTGCACGCACTGGTGTGGCTGTCTGCCTGGCTGCATGGGGTCAGTAGGAATTGGGTGGATGAGTGTCTACCTGCTTTGCATATGGACTTCCAGCCAATTCCAGCCTCAGCCTTGCTCCTACCTTCCTAAGTACCCAGCGCTTTGCATGAGGGCCTTTCGGAGCTTCTGCAGGGTGATTTGACTCATTTCTCATTGTTCTGTTCTACTGTTGCTGTATCTGTTTTTCCACTTTTCATCTCTCTCTCTCTACCATAACCTGAAGACAACAATCATCTTATTTCATATGAATCCTGAAAGAATTACTTGAGGTTGCACCGGTGAGAAGCCTGGCATTGTGCTTGCCATATAGATCATTGATAATCGGTGGGGTCTGTTTTCCTTCCCTCCCGTCTTCCCTCCTTCTCCTCCTCTTCCTTCTTTCTCTCCTTTTTATCTTTCCTCCTCCCTAGCATTATGCATTCATATGCTTCAACTACCCCAGGCTGCTTTCAGGACAGCAGTTTGTAATTACTGCAGCATGGTGTATAGTGTCTGTGGCAAATTTATTTCCTCTCATATTTCTTGTAAGTGTTGCTGATGCAGAATGAATGTCTCAAATCACTCAGAAGGAAACAAATAGGATGGAAAACCTGCTGGTAATAAGGTTGGATCATGAGGCATGCACGCTGAAAACAATTGCTCCCTTCTTTGTCTTAAGCTGTGCAGCCCATTAGAGGCTTGTCTGGGGAGATAACAATCTGCCCTCTCCTGGAGGTCTGTTTTTTTCCTAGAAAGGCTTGGTCTTGAGCTGAAAGGAAGATGGGAGGATTAGAACCCTGACCTTAGTCAATGGCCTTCTTCTACAAAGTGCTTTAGAAATGAAAGGGAACTTGGAGAGGATTGAATGTGTAGGAAGAGAGGCTGGATCCTGAGACTGGAGTTGACTTTTTTCAAGGCCAAAGCAGTTCGTGGCTGAGCCTGGACTAGAATCTGGGTCACACCTGGTCCAGGTTTCTTCTGGGTTCAAGAAACAGCCCATTCCTGTTTCCTTTCCTCCTTCTTCTCCAGCCTGTGATGGTTTCTAGCATCCAGCCAGTTGGTTTTGGTTCTGTTTTTATTTTAAATTAATTAGCTCAGCCAATATTTATGGTGCATTTCATGGTGCCAGGCATCATTCTGGGCACTGGAGACACAGATGAATAGGACTCTGTCTCTCCTCTCAAATTGCTCCCAGGTGGTCAGGAAGATTGATACTGAACAGGCATTTTCAATTCTGTATGGCTGGGGTCAGAATACAGGGTAGGCTGGGGGCAACAGGGAAAATAACCCCTGAGCCTTTTCAGGGGCTTCCAAGAGTTTCTGGGAAAGGTGCTGCTTGAACTAAATTTTAAGGAGAAAAGAGAATAGAGCTTGTCAAAAAAGAGTCAGGAAAGAGGAGGGGGAGGAAGCCAGTCTCAGTGGGAAAAGAACTTGTGTGTGATGGTACAGTGGTATTTCAACTCATGTAACCTGGGCCTAAAGCCCAAGCCCGCTCCTCTTGACCACACAGCCTTCTGGGCTAAAGGCCACGCTGGTCTGGGAGCGAAGGTCCTTCTCAGGGCAAGATAGAGCCAGGACATCTAACACTTAACGTTCAAAATCTCTCCACCTTCAGGAGTGACTGCACCCCAATGACTAGACCCTTCATTCCCCAAACACAGTGTCCTCTTATCGTCACAGCAGTACCATGGGATCACAGTTATGGAGTGACTCATCCAGGGTCTAAGGTTCATGCTTCTCTCCTTCCTCCTGTTCAGCTTCCTCAGGGGGGCCATGGCAGGATGGTAACCAGAGAAATGGCACGTAGATGTGCAGGGCTCCTTAGAAGATGCCCCCAGAGCTCACAAAGTACATTCATACACCTGGAATCCTCCTTGGGCAAGTATGAATGGGATAATAACAACCTTTCACTGGACACTCACCCTGGGCCAGGTAATGAGAAAGTCTTTTATATTCTGCTTTCATTTGCTGAATCTTCCTTCCAGCATTCACAAAACAAGTGGATTTTATCATCCCTGTCTCCTAGCTGAGGAAGTGGAGGGTCAGATAGTTTATGAAACCTTCTCAAAGTCGCACAGCAAGTAAGCTGGAATCAAAATGCAAACCAGGTCTACTTGACTCCAGAGACTTCACTCTGGAAAACAAAGAAAGAAACAAACTCTGTGAGCAAAAGTGTCTCTGGGATTTCACAGGGATCAGCGTAAAACCCCAGATTCAGTCTTGTAAAACCCATTGGCTTTAAAATAGATAGAAGAGAAGTGGCTTAGAGACAGATCATGTGACCAGTAACTGAGGCTTTATTTGACCACATGAGGGTGTGCCCCAGATCCTCAAAGCCACACTAAGAGCAGTTGGTGAGTGGGTGGCCACCAAGAGACTAGAAGTGGCATTGGGCTGACCTTGGTCCAGTCCCTACTTATGCATGCAGAGCTTGAGAGGGCTCTGATGATGGAATAGGCTGCCTGTGAGCAAGTGAGTCCCTGGCACTGGAGGTATGCAGGGATGCATGCTTATCAAAGAAATTGTAAAGGAGACTCCTGCCCTGGATAGGAGGTCGCTGAGCAGGTAAAGTGAAGCCCAGAGAGAGGAAGGAACTGTCCAGAGGGTCCACGGTGCATTGAGGGCAGGACCAGATCTCTGCCGGCAGAGTCTTAGAGGCATCATGAACATGGAGGAAAGTGACATGCCGGTCACTCGTGACCTGAGTCACCACTTGAATTAACAGCTTTGCATATTCTACCTAGTGTTTTCTGGCCCAGGCCAAGGCCTCAGATTTGCAAAGTAGGGGGTGGACATTGTTAGGCAGTAGGGGGTTGGAATTCCCTTTTGCAGGTCGGGCTGTGTGAGCCATAAACATTTGTCATAGAAACCCTGGATTTACAGGGACAAAGAGCCCTGAGAACAGGAACAAATGGACTCAAGGCCCATAACTCCCCTCCATCAATCTTTACTTCTGGATTGTGCAAGACTCTGGCTATTGCATAAAACGGCTCCTGGCAGCCTCCAGTGATGGACAGGGGTAGCGATAAGAGGCACATTTCTGGGAAGAAAGAATGTGCTTGGCCTGGCAGGATGGGGTCGAGGGAGTTGTTAGACAGGGAGCCCAGATATAAAACAGACCCCACACACAGAGATATGTGGGCAAGGCACTCCAGCGTCCAATTTGGGATGGGAGGCAAAGATTGGCGAAACTAACTCCAAGAGAGGGCAATTTGGAAGGGGCAGAAGTTGTAGCATTGTTTCTTCTTGGTATTGTAATAATTGTATTTTCAGCTGTCACTTTTTATGGAATCAACAGCAAACTTAATTTCTTTTTGGAAAACGGTTTCCCATTGGGGAATTATGCATGAAGGTACTTACCCTCCATATGCAAAGGGCGGGCTCAGACTTGAAATTAGACCTAGTAGGGAATCTCTTGGGGCTTTGCATCTTGACAAAATAAGACAAAAACAGAAAGAACGAGAAGAAGACAATCAACCACAGCTGGTTGCATGCATCTTAGAAGCAATCCCCTGCTACCCGAGAGCTCTTAAAGGACTGCAGTGAACAGAAAATGCAGCTCTTACCTGGCTTGAAACATAAATGTATTGGCTCAAATAACTAAAAATTCCAGACATAGATGTTGAGTTGGGGTTTGGTTTTTCCCTTCCATCATCTCTTGACTGAGCCTCCTGTGACATTGGCTCCATTATCTACACAGGTATTGCGTTCATGGTGGCAAAATGGTTGCAGTAGCTCCTTCCTGCATCCTTCCAGGATCAGACCTCATGGAAAAGGGCAAATGCAGGGTTACTGGACTAGGGTTAAATTGTCTGCCCTCTGTCTTGAGTCAGCTGCTCTTCCTTGAACCCATCACTAAAGCCAGGAAGAAGGATTGTACCAATTTTTTTAGACAGAGGGCTTATGCTGCAGCCCAGGCATGGGGGTAAAGTCAGCACCACCAGAACCATGTGGATGGAGAACAGTGGGTAGATGGATCCACAAGTGACAGCTGAGGGCTGCTGGAATTATTAGTGTGAGAGAATTACAACAGGCAGCCAAAAAAATCAACAAAAGTCCATTGTAGGCTGGGCAGGTGGCTCATCTACAATCCCAGCACTTTGGGAGGCCAAGACAGGAGGATGGCTTGAGACCGGGAGTTTGAGACCAGCCTGGCCACCATGGCAAGACCCCATCTCTACGAAAAATACAAAAATTAGCCAAGCATGGTGTCACATGCCTGTAATCTCAGCTACTTGGGTAGCTGAGGCACAAAATCACTTGAACCTGGGAGGCAGAGGTTTCAGTGAGCCAAGGTTGTGCCACTGCACTCCAGCCTGGGCAATGGAGTGAAACTCTGTCTCAGAAAAAAAAAAAAAAAAAAGCATATTGTACTTTCCAATATATTCCTTCTCCTTTTAAGTTACTTATAGTCAATTGTACTTTCCAATATATTCCAATTCCAATTCCAATATTTTTTGTATGTTAGCTAAGATCAGTTTCTGTTGCTTGTACTCAAAGAACCCTGAATAATAAATGAAACTTGAGCTTTGTAAGCTTGGGTGGAGATTTGACCCTGTGTCATGGAAACAATAATTGCAGTCCCATAACAAGTGCATCTCTAAAATCTTGGTTTATCTGGGAAGTAACATTACTCAACAGTTTCCTAACTGGTGTTAACATGGGGTTAAAATACTTTGGCACCAACAGACACCCTCCCATGGCTTTCAGTTAAAATAAGAGAAGAAGATACACGCCGGAAACCCATCCCAGCCAGAGCTCTCTGATTGACAGAATCTGAGTCTTAGAGTCTAAAAGAAATTAGTATGAATTCTGACTTTCTCATACTCAAGCCATGAGACTTTAGGTAGGTCACTTAATCTCCCCAAGCCTAAATTTCCCCCTCTGTAAAGTGTGGACGATAAGAGTCCTTGCTTTGTCAGGGTTATTGTGACGATTAAATGAGAAATGATGTATGAAGTGCTTGGCACATTGCATAACCCATGGAAACAATTCTTTTTTTGTTTTTTTTTTTTTGAGACGGAGTCTTGTTCTGTCACCCAGGCTGGAGTGCAGTGGTGTGATCTCAGCTCACTGCAAGCTCCGTCTCCCAGGTTCATGCCATTCTCCTGCTTCAGCCTCCTGAGTAGCTGGGACTACAGGCACCCATCACCATGCCCAGCTAATTTTTTGTATTTTCAGTAGAGATGGTGTTTCACCATGTTAGCCAGGATGGTCTTGATCTCCTGATCTCGTGATCCACCTGCCTTGGCTCCCAAAGTGCTGGGATTACAGGCATGAGCCATCGGGCCTGGCTGGAAACAATTCTTAATCCATCAGGCATGCTATTACCATCATCACTCTATTAGTTTCCTCTTGCTGCTGTAATAAATGAATACCAAGGCAGTGACTCAAGACAACACAAATATATTGTCTTATAGTTCTATTGTTCAGAAGTCCTAATGGGTCCCACTGGGCTAAAAACAAGGTGTCAGCCTGGCTGGGTTCCTCCTGGAGGCTCTAGGAAAAAAAATCAATTTTCTTGTATTGTCCACCTTCTAGAGGCCACCCATGTTCCCTGGCTCAGGTTCCCCTTTTCCCTCTTAAAGCCGGCAATGTTGCACCTCCCTGACTTGGCTTCTGTTGTGATGCCTCTTTCTCCGACCACAACTGGGAAAAGTTCTCCACTTTTAAGGATTCCTGAGGTTAGAGTGGGTCCACCTGGATAACCTAGGCTGATCTTCCAATCTCAAGGCCCTTAACCTTAATCACATCTGCAAAGTCACTTTTGTCAGGTCTGTAACATATTCACAGGATCAAATGACTAGAAAGTGGACATCTTTGGGGGTCATTCTGCCTAACACACACATCGTTACTATCTTCATCTTCATTATCGTCAGTACAAAGAAGCTGGATTACCCAGAACCATGCATAGTTTGCATGTTGCATGACTATAAAAGAGTATTTTATAGAATATGATGAAATCTAGCAGAAGTAGTTATAAAGGAATGACAAGAGGACAATTTACTTGGCAAGGTGGCCAGTGGGCAAGACTGAGAAACTGGTTGCAGTGACAGGAATCACATTTCTGAACCAAAAGCAAAACATCAAAAGGCCATGGTCTGACAAATGTGAATACTTAAGTGGACATTAGGTGAGCATACTGGGAAGACATAAGAGGGGAGGTGGTCACAGCTGTAGAAGCAGATTTTGGAGTGATCCCATTAAAATAAACTTAAAGGCTACTATGCCAAAGGGCCAATTTAACAAATGGAAGAAATAATTATCTTTCAAAATGTCAGACCTCAAGGAGAAAGGTTTGTGACAAATTAAGAGTGTGGAATTTGAATATTTTACATTAATAACCAGTGTTTCATTCCTCAATAGTGACTCATTTTTTTCTCTCTCTCTCCATACCAACTCCATCTCTCTCACACACACACACATGCTCCCTAGTACCCATGCCTTGGGAAATGAGAGGACTCAGCCTCAATTTATGAAACTCAGATAACGTGGGAGGCACATCAACCAGAAGTGTATCCAAGGGCCATTTCCTTGAGAATTTCAGAAAGAGTCTGGGAATGTTATAAACATGGTTGATGCTTTGAGAACCCAGGTTCTAGTCTGGATGAAGTCTTGGCATGTTCTTAGAGTTACCTGGGGCTCCAAGCTTTGGTGGTTGGGAGGCTTTCACTGTGACAAGCATCACTGCTGAAATCCGTCTGTGAGCTAGGCCTCTTCATTCACTTAGTATCTGGGAAAGGAGGAGAAGAGTGGCTTCCTGCCATTTGTCCAACCCAATGCTACATACTTGTCTAGAGTCAAATATGCAGAAGTCATTCTAGACCCTGGAATAGGAGGTGAGCAAAGCAGACTAAATCCCTATGCACAGGGGCTTATTTTCTACTGTCCATCTCTCCTTGGTAAAGTTCTACTCACCTTTGAGACCGACTGTGGAAACCACATCAGTCATTCATGCATGAACACCTTCCTATATCCCGTCAACATCTCTTACAAACCTACCATGCTAGATACTGAACCTTGCAGAGGTGTGAGAAAGTCTTTCCCCCAGAAGCTCAAGTGCAGAAGATGAGAGGTGAGGAGTAAAGATGTACACACACGGTGCCATGGGGGCAAGGCGAGAAGTAGAACCAGTGCTAGGAGTATAGATTGGCCAACCCCAGAGCAAGGGCAGAGGTGTCCTCAGAGGAGGTCTCCCTGGGGAAGAAGGTCAGGAGCAGCATCCCCAAGGGATAACAGGATCAGGGTGGAGTGGGGCTGGTGCTGTGGAAGCCCTCAGTGTGGGACGGCTCATGCAGTTTCAGGGAAGCCTGGGAATCCAGGTAGGTGGAAGAGCAGAATGGGCGGGCGGGGGGGATGTGGGTTACAGGGAGAGCTAGAGAGTGGCAGGCAGCTACCGGGGGCCCTGTGGCCACATTACAAGTGTTCTTTGGGGTCAGAGGGCCTGGGGGGTGTGAAAACTGCCTGCCATGGTGACCCCCACACCAATAGTTATGCATTATGACAGTTTGACCACAAAAAAGTACCCCATCTACCCCGCGATCTGTTTCAGGAAACGGTTAGCCACAGAAACCCTTCGCCCTAATATTGAACAATCCTTCCTCTTTTGAAACTGAGGAGCTGCTTGCCTGCCCTTGCAGCTAAGGGTGGCTGAATCTACCTGAGGACCTATTAGGATGTCTCCTCTCAGCTAAAAATCCCGCCTTAATAGTATACTCATCAATCCAAGATTACCTCAGTATTTCCTGTTTTTATTCTATAAAACTGACTTTCCTTTCTAACACCTTTGAACCCCTGCTGAAACGAAGGTGACAGCAGGCTACCCCCTTGCTGCAATTTTATGGATAAATGACATTTGTTTATTTGATCTCAGATGCAGTGTGGTCTTTGGTACTAGAAAGTGTGACATGGAAGATTCCATCACGATGAGAATACGGCTTACTGAGGGTTTGCAATGGGCCACTGATCAGCACTTCACATAATCTGCACAAAGTCTCCCATTAAGTAAGTACTCTTGCCTTCCTCAGCATCGTCTTCCCTTTATAGGTAAAGGAAGTAAGGTACAGAGATGAGAATGAGCTTGCCCGAAGTCACACAGCTGGTAACTGATGAAAATGGGGTTTGAAGCTAGGCAGCCTGGCTCAAGATTCTGCACTTTTCCCTACTATACGAGGTGGTTCTAGTACCAGCGAGGTTTTTCTTCACATTTTTGAGGGCCCGTGGCAGTTTTTGAGTTTGGAAATGATGCGCGAGAATTTAGACCTCTGATGGACTGCTTCACCATTCCTGAGGGATGATTGGGTGAGGGTGGGGAGGCTGACGGGGGTGGTCCAGACACGAAGCCCAGGCAGACGCCCCCGAACCACGGCAGCGTCCTGGTTCACAATCTGATGCTCTAAGCTGCAGCGGCAGCCGGGATGGAGGCAAGTGTGAGCCATGAGAGACCTTATCTAGCAGGCTGACACTTTTCCAGGCTGGAGTCTTTAATTCCAACCACAGAACTTGGAATGACAGACGGGTAGGGCAGATAGCATTTTATAGAAGATGAAGAAACTGAGGTCAAGGGTGGGTCACTTGCCTAGAGTCACTCAGCAAACTTGTGGAACCAGATTCCAAGGGTTCACTGGCTCTCGGTTGTGGACCTGGAGGGAAGGTATAGCCCCAGACACAAAGCCGGAGTCCCAGGACACACCTGTTGCTTCTGCCTGTGGGGTGTCTTCTGAGCAGCTCATGCTATATCCTACCTGCACCTCATTACAACAGTTCCTGAAAGGGACACTGGAGTTAGGGTTTGAAAGCCACATTTATATAAAGTGTCACTTGGTCTTCAGGACAAATGCAAAACCTGGATTGTGATTTCTGTTTCGTGGATGTGGTTTAGGGGTTAAGTGATAAACCCAAGGAGACGCAGCTGGTAGATGGAGCAGCTAGGTCCAGTTTTTGGCTTCGAAGTCGAGAGGGCATTGACTGCATGAACTGCCTTAATTATCCACTCACCTCATTAAGAGCATTGGCAAGACTGTGAAATTGACCCTAAGCATGTGCGTGCTTTCTTTAAAACATAACTTGAAGGGTAAGTGTAAAGATTCACAATGCACTGGAAAGTGGGGGTGAGCTCTAGCAGGGCCTTTTCTGATATTCTGAGAGGTCATTTAAATCTTGTCTGGTCTGTTTCCAGGCCCTGAAAGGCACCAGGCTTGCTTTGACTGGCTGCCCTCAGAGTGTATGAAGATGAGAGTGTTATTAGAATCCAAAGTCACTCATTGGCCAGTGCTGGTAAACTAAAACCCGAAATGTGTGCAAAATGCGTTTTCTCTTTGGAGAAAGTGACATCTCATCTGAGTGCCTCGGGCCCCTGCAGGATGTTATCTACTGAGAAGGAATCACACATGCCAGGTTATCTGTCTTCAGGTGATTTCTTCGAAGTGTGGCGGCACCTCCCTTGATGACTGCTGGGGGGTATAATGAATCACCCACTTGCGGGAGAAGGCTGAAGAATTTGCTTTACCAGAGATACAGAAGTGGAGGGAATGCACAGGTATTGAAGTGTGTGTGCACGCATATGTGAATTTACATGCTTTGCATGCCCCTGTGTGCACGCATGTGTGCATTCGTGTGTGCACAAGTGCACTGATGTACACACATGTGCATCTCCAGCCCTGCTGAGGTCTCATGGAGGAGCGGATCAAGACAGTTCCTTAGAGACGACTACTAGCAAGGCTTTTGTGGAGGTGGCCTGGCCCTGGGAAGCTTAGAGCATCAGATTGTGAAGCAACATTTTACATAATGACTCTAGGAAGGATTGTGGGGTAATGGAAGGAATACCGATCCAGGAAGCAAGGCACTGAGCCCTGTCTCTGCCCCCAGCCTGCTGGGTGACTTCAGGAGACTCATCAGCCTCCTGAGCCTCATTTTCCCCACATGTGAAGCTGTAAAACCCAAACTCCTTGCCAATGTGTTCCAGGCCTGTAGTAGGTGCTGCGGTGCGTGACTCTCCTTCGGGACTGAGCCCCCTGTCTCCCAGCTGCTGGAGTGGGTGCTCCTCAGAAACAAAGAGTCCTTCATCCAAGGTCCTCCCGTCTCTAGGGAGCAGCCAGCTGGGGACACACCCGTGTATGTGTCAGGCCCAGTTCCTGGCCTGATACCTCTGCAGGCCGTCCCAGCTCCATGCTCCCTGAGGGACTGGCAGAAACCTCTCTTGTGAATGCATGGCAGCCTGGCTTCTCTGCTAGACTTCTACTTCCCTTTGACTCCCTTTCAAACGGACAGTCCCAAGAGCACTGCCCGATCACGCCCCTGCCTGCAGACTTTCATCTCAGAAGATCCCAGAACAACACCCCAGTGGTCTGCGCCTCTGTGATGGCCCCTCCTCCACCGTCCCTCACTCTCGTCATCAAAGCACACTCCAGCCTCAGGGCCTTTGCACCTTCCTTCTGTAGAAAACCCTTCCCCCCACCCTTTGTAGATGACTTCCTACCATTTAAATCTCAGCAAAATGGTCATGTCCTCAGTAAGGCCTTCCCTGACCACCCCATCTAGGATTCCTCCATCAATTAATCTGAATATATCACTGTTTTATTTTTTCTCAAGGCCTTTATCACTCCCTGACATTAGGTTTGTTAATTATGCAGTTGTTTATTTTCTGTCACCCGCTCCTTTGAAATGAAAGTTCCCTGAGCACAGGATCTGCAGCTTGGCTCTCTGCCCCATCCGCAGTGCCAGCAAGTGAACCTGGAACAAGGTAAGCCCTTGACAAATATGTGTAGAGTGAATGGGAGACAAGGTGGTACCAGACAGGGTCCTTAACCTAGGATTTGGGATATCCACACACTTGGATGGTGCATTAAGTGTAACAGATGGCTGCAAGTTGTGTGGCTTAAAGCAACAGGGACTTATCCTCGCATTGTTCTAGTGGCCAGAGTCCTAAATGAAGGCATTGGCAGGGCTGTGCTCTCTCCAAAGGCTTGCAGGAAGAACACCTTGCCCAGCTTCTTGTGGCTACAGGTGTTCCTTGGCTTCCTTGGCCACATCATTCCTTTTTTTTTCTTTTCTTTTTTAATCTGTTTTTGTTTGTTTGTTTTTTGAGAGGGACTCTTGCTCTGTCACCCAGGCTGGAGTGCAATGGCACGATCTTGGCTTATTGCAACCTCCCCCTCCTGGGTTCAAGCAATTCTCTTGTCTCAACCTCCCGAGTAGCTGGGATTGCAGGTGTGCACCACCATACTCGGCTAATTTTTCTTTGTAATTTTAGTAGAGATGGAGTTTCACCTTGTTACCCAGGCTGGTCTCAAACTCCTGACCTCTTGATCTGCCTGCCTTGGCCTCCCAAAGTACTGGGATTACAGGCGTGAGCCACCACGCCCGGCCACATCATTCCAATTTCTGTCTTGCTGGTCACATTGTCTCCATATTCACATGGCCTTTTCCTGTTCTCTGTATCTTCCCTTTCATCTCTCATAACAACACTTGTCATTGGATTTAGGGCCCACCTGGGTAATCCAGGATGCTCTCATCTCCAGAGCCTCAACTTATTTGTCTGCAAAGACCACATTTTTTCCCCCAAGAAGCTTACATTCATTGATTCCAGAGATTAGGAGATGGACTTACTGGTGGTGGGGCCACCGTTTGACCTATTAGAGGCAAGAATAAAAATCCATCTTCATTTTGCCTAAGTTTTAACCAGTATTTAGGATTTGCTTCAATCGTGAATATAGGCACAAAGCAGAGTCCCCTCAGCGGTGTCTATGAATTTGTCATTAGTTGATATCACAGAGATTTTTGCCATAGGAGAAAAAGATGCTCATCATTTTCATAAACACAGCCCTTATCAGACTCCCCATTAGTTCTTATTATAGAATCTGTTACTAGAGAGCCCATATGTTGTCCTTTTACCAATTTCTTTTTAAACTAGTTTGAAAGGTTGGGCATGGTGGCTCATGCCTGTAATCTGAGCACTTTGGGAAACCAAAGTAGGTGGATCACTTGAGGCCGAAAGTTTGAGTCTAGCCTGAGCAATGTAGCAACACCCTGCCTCTATGAAAAATTTTAAAAAGTTAGCTGAACATGGTGGTGTGTGCTTGTAGTCCCAGCTACTTGGGAGGCTGAGGTGTGAGGATCACTTGAGCCCAGGAGTTTGAGGCTGCAATGAACTATGATCATGGCACTGCACTCCAACCTGGGCCACAGAGTGAGACCCTATCTCAAAAAAAGGAAAAATTGAATAAAATAAAAATAAATAAACTATTTTGATGAGCATATTGCAGTTTAATTGGGAGCTCTGTATTCCTGTGTATTTTGTTTTATGCATTTACAAACATTATTCTGTGAAGGGATCCACGGGTGTTTTGGGAAAGCCAGGGGAGGCTAAGAGCCTCTGGATGGAGGCTCTCAGAGGTGTTTTGGGTTTCTTTTCTTAACCTTCACAGGTTGGGCCATTTTTTTTTTTTATCATATAGTTTACTATTGATGTTTTTTTCTTTTTGATCAGTAGTAACACTATCAGAGGCAAGACAGTGAGCTCTGCCTCTGCGGTCAGTACTGAGACCCCAGAGCAGAGGGCTGGGCTTTGAGAGAGGAAATGTTCAGTGCTATGATTCCTTGCATCTCTCAAAGATGTTTCCTGTCATCACATGTTGTTGACAGAGCACAGGGTGGCAGACCATATGGAAAGGGCTTTGAGATCCACAGTTGTGATGGACTTGTCTCTCCATTAACTGTGAGAATTATGTTAAAGCTGGACCTATGCCAGGTCAGCATTGCTATCTTGCCTGCAAAACAGATTAGATGACGCTCAAGACCTATGTCTATCTACCCAGAGATTATTGCTCAGCCTGACGTATTTTGATGACACAGATGCTAAGCTTTGTATTTTATGTTTATTATTTTTTTGAGAAAAAATCTGCCACCCAGGCTGAAGTGCAGTGGTACATTCAAAGCTCACTGCAGCCTCAACCTCCCAGGCTCAAGTGATCCTCCCACTTCACCCTCCATTGTAGCTAGGACTACAGTTTCACGCCACCATACCTGGCTAATTTATTTTTGTTTTTGTAGAGAGGAAGGTCTCACTATGTTGCCTAGGCTGGTCTCAAACTCCTGGACTCAAGTGATCCTGCCTCCTCAGCCTCCCAAAGTGTTGGGATTATAGGTGGGAGCCACTGCACCTGCCTTGGATGTTAAATTTTAAAGAGGAACTGGATAACATGATTTCAATTAAGAGTCTCATACCTGTTGCCCTTGTGTTTGCACATGAATCCAACTTGAACTTGTGTCATGTAGGCATCTGCCTGTTCAAAGCCACCTGGGAAAAGAATTTACATTGGACTTGAAGTGAGGTGCATCAGCTGCCAAGGACACCACTAAAATATCAGTCTCAGCTCCATTATAGGTGAAGTGGACAAACAAACCCCTGATTCTTCCTACCTTACAGGGTCCTGGGGGGCTGGAATGAGAGAGTGAATCATTATAGCTTCCACTGTAGTGGTCCATCATCCTGCTTATTCCTTGTGGATGAGCTTGATTGTGCTCAAGTGTTAACCCCACCTTTGGAAGGGGTGACCCTCCTTCCATGGTACTCATAGTAATTTATTTTCCCTTGTTGGGTCTTGAGTTAGGTAGGACCATGTGACACAGCCCAGAGGAGGAGACATGGAGGGAATTCTGCTTGGATGCTTCTGTGAAGGTATTCCTGGTTTTCCAAAAAATAAGATAGTAATTCTCCTCTCTTTGCTTTTGGACAGGTTGTGCAAGGACGGCTCTGAAAGCCGTCTCAAAACCATGAGGGCAGCATGGCCCACCTGCTGAAGATGGCACAGTGGAAAGGTGAAGTCTCAGGGCTCAGACGAGATCGTGAGCTGGTGAATTAACACAGGAGCCTTCTTTCCCCAAGTTCCTTGTCCTATGAGGTTATACCACTGACTGTTTATGCCATTTTTAGTTGAAGGTTCTTCTGCTTGCAGCCCCAAGCATTCTAACTGACATGAAAGGTCTGCTGTAGTCGTGAGCAGATTGTGGCAGTATATTTTGATAGTCTAGGTGGAGAAACCTTAGTGCAAGGGTTTCATGATAGCGGTTCTGCCTCTCTAAGGATATTCCCCTTCACTTCTGGATTTACAGCTGTGATCCGGATACTGAGTACACCCTCATCCCAGTGGTACTATCTCAACAGGCTGCATGGAGAGTAATGGAAAAAGATACCACCTTGACCAAACTGACTTTGACCCCCTGGAGCTCTCACAGTATTTTGGAGGCTGTGAAGGGCAGACCTATCTGTGTTTCCATCAGGCCCCAGTTTCCTCATTACTTTGCTCAGCTTCCAAGCTGAGATCATTATTAATTAATACACTTATAGTTATTAATATATGGTGACATTAATTAACTACAGTCTATTAAATGCCCCCTGTGTGTCTGGTCTGATGCTACATGTTGTGCTGCATTTTCTCATTGATCCTCCCAATAAGCTAAGAAGATGAGTTTTGCTATGCATGTTTTACAAGAAAGAACGCAAGGTTCAGATAATTCATTAATGTGCCCAAAGGCCCCCATTCTGATTGGAAATCAGCAGAGGTAGGATATCACCTCGCAATTCACCCTGGTTCCACTTCTCTAAGAGGAGTTTTTGCAGAGGGAAGCATCTGTTTTAGATTTGCACCAGTTCTTGGCTTGTTCTGGTGATAAAGAAGAAACAACATTAACCTTGATGTCAAGAACCTGGGATTGAATCCTGGTCAGTCTACTGAGGCGATGCTGGGGAGAGGGGGTATCGTGGCGTGGATTGATTTTTTTTTCTTCTCTGAGTCTTAGTTGTTTTTTATTCTCTAAAAGGGATAGTAGTCCTTAAACTCCAGGTAATTTATTGTCAAAGGAAATAACAAATGTGAAATTGTCCAGGTACAGTACAATAGGTACCAAAACCCTCTGTTTAGTTCATTCATTTATTCACTCTTCACTCATCCCTTATATCAACTTCTGGGTCTGCAAGATGCAGCATGTAAACACCCTGGTAGTGACCTTGAGCACTCTGGTAGGAGTCATTCTCCGTCACCTACCAGCTGTGAAATGGTGGGCAGTGCAAGTAACCTTAGTAGGTCTCACATTCCCTTCTGTAACAAAAGCTTTTCTTTTGTGACAGCTACACTTTCATCATTTTAAATGTGTGAACTCATTAAATCTTCTCAATAGCCTTCAAAGTCGGCATATAGTTATCTCCTATTACAGATGAGGAAATTGAAGTACAGGGAAGTTAAAAACTTGGCCATGTCGGCCAGGCGCGGTGGCTCACACCTGTAATCCCAGCACTTTGTGGGGCTGAAGCGGGTGGACAACAAGGTCAGGAGATTGAGACCATCCTGGCTAACATGGTGAAACCCTGTCTCTACTAAAAAATACAAAAAATTAGCTGGGCATGGTGGCAGGCGCCTGTAGTCCCAGCTACTCGAGAGGCTGAGGTGGGAGAATGGCATGAACCCGGTAGGCAGAGCTTGCAATGAGCTGAGATTGCGCCACTGCACTCCAGCCTGGGCGACAGAGCGAGACTCCATCTCCAAAAAAAAAAAAAAAAAAAAAAAAAAAAATCTTGGCCATGTCACATGGCTGGTGAGTGCTGGAATTGGAAGCTGATCCCATAAAATTGCATGGTAGGACTCACGGTCCTGTCCACTATTTCTCCTCCTAGAGGTACTGTGAGGAACAGATGTCAATTGCATGCAATAGTGTGGCTAGCACATAAGAAGCAGTCCAAAAATGTCAGCTTATCATGTCAGTGAGATAGTGTGATGGTCACATAAACAAGTTCTGGGACTGGGTTACCTGGGTTCTACCCCAGCTCCATTGCTAAGATGTACAAAATCTTGGACAAGAATTTCATTGTCCTTATTAGCAAAAGACAAAGAACAAGAAAATTCTACATCTGAAGGTTTTGAGAGGATTTATCAAGCTAGCACAGGGAAAGTATTAGAACAGATCCTGGAACATTTTAAATGCATTCTGAGCATTGGTTTTTATTTAAAACCTCTTGCCGTGTTGGTTTTATTTAAAACCTCTACCTGAGCCACAGCTGTGAGTGCTCATGCTGCAGATCTTATTCACCATTGTCTTCTTGCATCTCAGAGCTTAGTACTCAGCACAGAGTCCAGGTGGAGGTGCTTAATAGAAATAGGTTGATCTGAATATAGCCTGCGATGCTCTGGGTACTATTACCTCTTTGTGGCATGGACATTCATAGAACCTGTACATTAACTGAGTCCTTCCTGAGTGAGTCACTCACATAACAGGCTCCAGTGGGACAGATAAATGCCAAGCAGCTTGGTATGAGAAGGGAGGGGTTGGAGTGGAGAAGCCTGGGATCATGAGCCCTTTCATATTTCTTTTTGCTCTGATGTTGAAGGCATTTGTAATTCGCCTGTACATTCATTCAATCATCCACGGTCGGGAGCGTCCATTTCTGTTTATTTCCTCAAGAGAGGCAAAGCTGAACATTTAATTGCTCCTTTCTTCCTTCATCTCTCTGAAAATGGAGAACCTTTAGTCATGTGGGCATAGAACACACTTCATCCTTTGTCTCAGGGAGAAGCCAGGTTACCCATCCTAAAACTCCCTCTTCTCTCATTCCTGTTCTCAGTGGCTTCTTTCAACCTGACCTCTCAAATCTCTCTAATATGCCCCTTTCCTCACATGTGCACACGCTTGCCACCCGGCCACTGGTTTCCTGCAGCAGGCCTCTCTTCCTGCCTTCCAGTACTGCCTTTGGTCTGGACTCTTGTAATCCATTCTCCATCCTGTGGCCAGAGCAATCTTTCTAGATATGATCATCTCAATTCCCCGTTTGTCATGCTTCGATGGCTTCTGTCTACTGGCTTCTACCTGAAAGCATTGAGCAAACAGATGCACCCTGTGCCCTCATGGAGCTGGTGGCTAGTCTGTGCTCATTGTCCACAGCTGTGACCGTTTTCGCCATTCACACATTGGGGCACTTTGAGTGTGGACATAGGGAAGGCTTACCTAGTCTGTCTAGTTGGGATAAATAACAAGGTGCCTTGGGAGTTGCCATGTGAGCTAAATGCTGATGATTAGGAGAAGTTGACCAGACTCTGCAGGGCATACCAGGGAGAGGGGGAAAAACCAGCACTAGGACAAATGGATATGGGGAACCTGCCTCTGGGTTGGCTCCTACAGGACTTGTACATGTTGTCACTTGAATGATGGTCACTTGCTTGTTTGTGAGCATCTGTTTTCTGCCCTGTCCCCAGAGTTTCCTGAGGCCAGAGGCCCTGTCTTCTCTTATTCCACATCCTCAGTGCTTAGTGGACACTCAAGAAATATTACTGTCAGTGGGAGACTAAATAAAGAAGGGAATAGTCTCTCTTCATTGTTTGTGTGAAGACTCCTCCTGCTGCCCCACCTCTCACTGTTGTTGTTGCCTTTCCTGCTCAGAAATGTATTGAATCTCTCATTTCTTCTAGGTTGGCCCAAGATACACCTCTTTTGAGTTAGATACAGAGAATTCAGTGGCAGCACCACTACCTGTCTGCAGGTAGACACAAAATTCTGCAAATGCCACTCTTTGAAGATTACATGCCTGCACTCCCTGTCCATCTGCCTTTCAAGAAAATGTGTAGTTAGAGTGCTCCATGAAGCAGCAGGTGTGGGGGGTGTGTATATGTGGTGTGAGTGTGTGCATGTGGTGTGTGATATATGCATGTGTTTGTGACTCAACATGGTTCAGTGGAAGTTATATTCCTACCTTTGGATTCAGGCTGTAAGTTCTAATCACCTACATGGTCATTTATTGCTATGTCATCACTTGACCTCTTGGATCCTCAGTTTCCTTATCAGTAAAATGAGCATAAGTGTCCCCTTGGAAAGACTGTTATGAGGATTAGATATACTGCATTTAAAGCACCTGATATCTAAGGTTTTGATTAATTCCACTTCTCAACTCACCTGTTACAATGCTCAGGGGTTCATCCCATGCTAAAGAAGGGCATTGACAGCTTCAGGTTTGAACATATGAGCTAGACCTGGCCAGGGGCCCTTTGAGCCAAGACAAGGACAGACATGAGCCATGGACTCTTGATCCAGCAGCATCCTAGAGAAGCCATAATGTTCAGCCTGATTTTTTTCTGAATGGGCCTTGGGGAGGGGCTGGCAGAATTCAGCCTAATGGAATATACATTAGGTGGTTGAATCTGCTTGTCTTCATTGGGCCCTGTCCAGCACTGAAATTTCTGAAGCTGAAGTCATGGAGGAGACCTCCAAGGAATATGGGCAGCTCCATCCTTTCCCAAACTCACACTTTCCTTCAGGCCCTGACCAGTATCCAAGGGGAGGCTAAGAATCAAAATAGCCCACTTTTTATCATGTGTCCATTAAGTCCCAGACATTGAAATGGGCACTCTGCATGTGCTATTTAATTCAGTCCTCGAAGGCAGTGACTCTCAACTGGGGGTGATTTTGCCCCCCAGAGGACACTTTTCAATATCTAGAGACATGCTGATTAACAAAAACCACATGATGATCTCAATAAATGCAGAAAAAGCATTTGGCAAAATCTGTAAACTGTCATTATGAAAAAGGTCAACAAATTAGAAATAGCAGTTTCTCAACTTGATCAAGTTTGTCTATGAAAGCCTCACAGATAATGCCCTACTTAATGGTTTTAAAAACTGAAAGCTTCTCCCTTGAGATCTAGAAGAAGGATATTTACTCTCACTACTTCTATTTAACCTCTAATATGTTAGAGGTCTGGCCAGGGTAATGAGGCCAAAAGAAGAAAAATTAAATAAAAGCAAAAATGAATAAAATATACTCAGATTGGAAAGGCTGGTGAGGAGGGGAAAATGCAGTGACTGCCTTGTGTCTACAGCCTGACATCTGAGTTGTCTTTGGAGTTGCCGACATCTGAGGGGAAGCTCAGCAGACTCTAGAACCCCAGGAGTGCTCTCACCTCTCCTTCCATCCCCACCAGCTTCCAGGAAACTTTGGGGTACATGGACTTGGGAAGCCATATGTGGAGCCACATACCAAAACACTCATTCCTGCAATGTGAGGTACTTGGTTTCTAGCTCTCTCCAGACACTATGCTAGACCCAAGAAATACAGACATGAGTGAAATGTGGTGCCTGCCCTAAAGAAGTGTCCCATGTAGCAAAGGAGAAAGAGCCTGATTAAACCAGTGCAGATATGGTGTAGTCCATGAGGGAAGCATATGTAAAGAAGTCTTCCTGGAGGAGGCACTTGGGATGTGCCAAAAAGTGTAGATTTATTTACCAGGCAGAAAGAGTGCATGAAAAAAATCATGAAAATGTAAAAATCATTAGATCTCTTGATCCAAATATTGCTGTCTCTCCCTACTCTCTAAGCTAGGGTATGATTGCATTCCCATGCCTCTCCAAACTTGCTTTGGTCAACGGAAAGTTGAATGAAGTGATTAAGAGATAGAAAATGGTTTGCCATGGTCTTTTCTTCTTGCTGTGACGACAGAAGAAAGCTTTATCAGTTTGAGTCATAGAGTGACTACAATGAACAGATATTTCCCCCACAACTCCTGCTCCCAGTTGCAACTTTGGGCATGTAGAGTAAAATTTAGGGGATGTTTGTCTTTGCAGCATAACTTAGCTCACCCTGACTAAAACATAAAGGCATCACCAAGGGCAGTAGAAAGAGCACAAGAAGGCCGGACATGGTGGCTCACGCCTGTAATCCTAGCACTTTGGGAGGCTGAGGCAGGTGGATCACGTGAGGTCGGGAGTTTGAGATCAGCCTGGCCAATAAGTTGAAACCCCATCTCTACTAAAAATACAAAAATTAGCTGGGTGTGGTGGTGGGTGCCTATAATCCCAGCTACCTGGGAGGCTGAGACAGGAGAATTGCTTGAACCTGGGAGGCAGAGGTTACAATGAGCCGAGATCATGCCACTGAATTCCAGCCTGGGTGACAGAGCGAGAATCCCTCTCAAAATAAGTAAATAGATAAATAAATAAATAAATAGCACAAGAAAATACCTGGAGGTGAGAAATAGCCTCTTGGATATGAAAAACTCTAAAAGCTTAGTATGGCTATTGTATGAAGTATGACACAGGAAAATGGAGACATGACAGGGCAGAATCTGGAGGTTCTGTTATGCTTCACAGAGGAGCTGTGTTGTTTTTATTTTCCTGTAAGCAATGGGGAGATATTAAGAGTTGCGTTTTGAAAAAAACAAAAATCACCCTAGCTGCAATGTGGAGAATGGACCTCCTGGGGAGAGTAAACCTCAATGCAAGGAGACTCAGGAGAAGCCTGTTTTAACCCTACAGGTGCAAGGAGAAGGGAGCCTGCATGAGGCCCACGGCATAGGGATGGAGGAGTGGGGACACGCAGACAGAGAATTCAACAGGATGGAATCTGCAGGACTTGGTGGCTGACTGTATATAAGAATGCGGGAGAAGAAAGAGAGTGGTCTCACTCCAAAGCCTGTGCTCTTTCCACTCACTTAGCTAGTTTTCTTTGGATAAATGCTTTTGCATTATCACCTAATTTAATCCTCAAAATAGTCTTCCAATTTAGGTTGAGCAAATTTATTTCGACTTTACAGATGAAGAAACTGAGTCTCAGAGAGGTGACAGAATGGGTTACTTTAAAATCACATTTCTCAAGTGTCCAAATAGCCAATCTGTTCTTTCTCTAAATTTCTGACCTCAGTCACTTAGATATTTTAGGGGTGGAAATAGATTTTGAGGGGGCAGTAGCAGCAAGATGAGAGGACTGCTAGTGGGCAGGGCTGTTGCTTTTTAGCCATAGTTACCTCGTTGATTAATCTATGAATGTTCAGGCATATGTTACACACATAAAAACAGTGTGCTCAAAGGAAGCCTCATACACCAAAGTCTGGATTTACAAGACTCAAATGAGTGATTGTTATTCCATTGTTCAAGGCTTTTTTTTTCCCTCCTTACTCTATCAAAGTATTCCTCGTAGGGTTTCTTAAAAGATCAATTTCAGTCTCCCAGGATGCTTTTAAAATGCAATTTATTGCCCACATTTTATTAGCATTCCACTGCTTAGTAATGCAGTCCATGTTTAAAATGGCATGTATCCACTCATAGAATTGTGCCAGCCTGAGATGTCATTAGCTGGGTATTTCCAATTGTCTTCACGGTTGTTTTAAACAAAGACACAGTGAGTAGAGTCAGCTGTATAATTTAAAGTGGCCCAGTTTCCCCGAATCAAACTCAGGGTAAAGCCCTCTATGGAACTCCATGGACTGAGAGGACCTGGTGAGACGGCAGGCAGCAGACCTGGTTTCTCATGCACTTCTTGACTTCAAACAACCCCGAGCCTGGGCCAGCACCTCTCTTCCCTGAGACTTACTCTCCTTTTCTGTAAGGTCAGAAGATGGACAAGCCAGTGGCAGCTCAGGGCTTAGAGCTCTGTCCTCCTGGTCAGTCCATTACTCCTTAGAAGCCCTTGGGAAATCAGGCTGTGGGAACAAGTGGAATTCTTAGGATTAGATAGTCTGACACCTTCTAGTTTGGGGACTCATAGAAGATTTGAGTCTCTAACCTACTTCAGCCACTCAGAAACTCTGAGAGCTCAACTAGGTCCTATAGCTGTGTCAAGTCTCTGTTTTTCTCATCTGTAAAGTAGGGCTTTCATATTGTATTTGGAGGGTTCCGATAAAGGAAAAAGCCAGCACATTGTTCGGAACCTACATGTGTTTAGTGTGTGTGTAAATGCTGACATTTATTCAGCATTAAATACATGCTGGGACTACTTAAAGCACTTTACACATTTACACATTTAATTCTAACAACACTATGAAGCAGGTGCTTTTTATTTTTTTTATTGTTATTATTTTTTAATACGGAGTTTAGCTCTTGTCACCCAGACTGGAGTGCAGTCTCGGCTCACTGCAGCCTCTGCCTCCCCAGTTCAAGCGATTCTCCTGCCTCAGCCTCCTGCGTAGCTGGGGCTACAGGTGCACACCACCGTGCCCAACTAATTTTTGGTAGAGATGGGGTTTCACCATGTTGGCCAGACTGGTCTCGAATTTCTGACCTCAGGTGATCCACCCACCTCAGCCTCCCAAAATGCTGGGATTACAGGCATGAGCCACCACGCCCGGCCAAAGAAGGTGCTTTTATTTTCCTTCAGTTTACTGGTGAAGAAACTCAGTCTCAGAGAGACTGAACAACTGACTCAAGGTCAAAAAGTTCATAAGTGATAGATAAGAACACTGGAAGTTTTATCATATTTCATACAGACCTGGTCTAAAAACTGAGCTGAACATTTAATTCCACCATAACTGTTTATGTCGTTAGTCTGACACAGTGATCTGTTCACGTGATGGACAGATTCTAATGTGGCTTCCCCTAATAACTGCCTCCTGGTGTTCAGTGCCTCATGAACTAGGCATTCCCGGTGTTCAGTGTAGGGAGGACCTATGACTTGCTTCTAACAAAGAGAATACGGCGAAGAATGCACACTGCATATGACTGCAAGCTTATCTTGTTGGAGTCTTTCTCTCTCCTACAGGCTTGATGAAGCAAGCGGTTATATTGGAGGTCCCCATGGCAAGGAACTGAAGACAACTTTTAGGAGCTGAGGGTGGACCCCATCTGATAGCTGCCATAGGGATGGAGACTCTCAGTCCTATAGCTGCGGAGAACTCAATGCTGCTGACATCCAAGCGAGCCTTGAAGTGGCTGTTCCTGGGTTGAGTCTCCAGATGGAAACTCAACCCTAAACAATACTTTGATTGCAGCCTTGCAGTTGTGCTTGACCTCCTGACCCTGCAAAACTGTGAGATAATAAATGTGTGTTGTTTTAACCTACTAAGTTTGCAGTAATGTTGTTACACAGCAATAGATAACTAATACAGTTTCGTTTTTTATTTATTTTATTCTTGTTACCATCATCCTAATAGTTATTATTTAAAATATCCTTCTAGGCTGGGCACAGTGGCTCACATCTGCAATCCCAGCTCTTTGGCAAGCTGAAGTGAGAGGATTGTTTGAACTCAGGAATTTGAGACAAGCCTGGGTGACATAGCAAGACCTCATCTCTCCAAAAAAGAAAATTTAGCCAGGTGTGGTAGTGTATACCTGTAGCCCTAGCTACTCCACAGCCGAGTCAGAAAGATCATTTGAGCCCAGTAGTTTGAGGCTGCAGTAATCTCTGATTGTGCCACTGCACTCCAGCCTGGGTGACAGAGCAAGACCTCATTTCTAGAAAACTATAAATAAATAAAATATCCTTCTATTAGGCTAAGTGCCCTTATGGGAAACAATTAGAGATACAGAACATTAAGTGAACACTAGAGACAACAGAATCCCAGATGACAGAAGAAACAGCACTTGATCTCCTAAACCCACTTCCAGCATCCTCAGTGCCTTCAGCTCTCCCTCACCAAGGAGTGGCTTCCAGCTCCTTCATGCAGCCCCTTTGCCAAACGTTGCACAGCCTGTTGATGTCCCACTGGAAATGCTGCAGCCAGAGCAGAATGCATGTTCTGCAGAGTAGGATGCTTTCTTCCTGCCACGGACTCTCCTCTCTTCGGTAAAATGCATCGCCAGTTTCTCTGAGGACACTTACCACTCTCAGTTCATATAGTTTAGGTGAGATCTAGGATGAGTCGGCATGGGCTCTGGTCATGTTGCATGTCCTATTTTCCATAGCCCCAGGCAGGCCAACGGGATTTCTCCCTAGGACCCCTGCTGGACCTGCTGGGAAAGGGGCACCTATTCTTTTTGCAAGGACTGCTTTCTTCCATGAGGTCCCTGCCAGTGTAGGAGTTGCCAGGAGTCATGATGTGCAGAAAGTGAGCCAGCATCGGGGTGATGCCAGTGGAAGGAAGCAGAGTTTAGGGAAAGAACAAGAGTCATCAGATTCTAGTGACCAATCCATGGGGCCTGAGTGAGTCCAAGCCTACACTTTTCACCTATATTGATACACTTTCTTTTGTGCTTACGCCAGTTTGAGATTGTCGTCCATCCCTAGCCATAGAAAGAGAGCACTGGCACACACGTGCTGAGGGTTAGCCATCATCTTAGATAACAATTATTCCATAGAGACATCATCAACTTTTTTTTTTTTTTTGAAATGGAGTCTCGACTGTCTGTCACCTGGGCTGTAGTGTGCAGTGCAGTGATGTGATCTCGGCTCACTGCAACCTCCACCTCCCAGGTTCTAGCGATTCTCCTCAGCCCCCCAAATAGCTAAGATTACAGGCGCCTGCCACCACGTCCTGCCAATTTTTCCGTACTTTTGGTAGAGACAGGGTTTCACTATGTTGGCCAGGCTGGTCTTGAACTCCTGACCTTATCATGTGCCTGTCTCGGCCTCCCAAAGTGTTGGGATTACAGGCGTGAGCCACCACGCCTGGCCATCAGCAACTTTTAACTTAGACATTGACACAGGATGGCATGGCTACTTCCAGCATTACACGGAAGTAATAATGTAATGTTTACATTATGTAATGTAATGCTGCCAACCAACAAAACTAATGGTAATAATACCTACGACGTGTTGAACGCCAGCATCATGCCAGGTAAAGATCACCCTCTTTTGTGAGTGATCGCATTGAAACCTCCAGAACCATGTGAGAAATGATGAGAATGACAGGCAGCCCTGGTTGGCACCTGCTGTGCATCAGGCTCCTTGTTCAGCCCTTTACACACAGGATCTCATTAATTTCCCGCCAGCTGTCTCACAGAGAGGGTGGCAACTTTATCTTCACTATAAGATGAGGTAGATTGCACACTTTGTTTCTGCTAAAGCACCTCCAATTTCCTCATAAACACCGAGGCCAAGTATCTCTGTGGCCACACAAGGTCCTTATGTAAAAGCTGAAAGGAATGACCATCCGTCACTGTCTCCAGGGCATCTGAGCTGAGGGCAGCCCTAGGGGGAAGCACTGAGGCAGATAGGGCTGCATCCGCACATCTGGTATCCTGAGATATTTGTTGATGGAAGAGCTGAAATGTTGGGCAGCACACACTCCTTGACCCAACAGCCCTTCTAGGACAGCTGGTTCAGAAGCTGGGGATTAATGTTAGGAACAGCAATACAGGGATCTCTGCCTTGGACAGCATGAAGTGGCTGATGCTGTCTGTAAATACACTTGTGTTCATTCTTTACCTACAGGATGCCCCATGTGCTGTGTAGGGGCCTGGAGTTAGGAAATGAGGACTTAATCTCTGTGGCCTTTCCGGGGCTCATTTTGGATATTGGGGGCTGTATATACTCATCTCTGAACCTTTTTTTGTAGGGGGGAGACAGAGTCTCTCTCTATTCCCTAGTCTGGAGTACAGTGGTGCGATCTCGGCTCACTGCAACGTCCGCCTCCCAGGTTCAAGCAATTCTCATGCCTCAGCCTCCCAAGTAGCTGGAATTACAAGCACCTGCCAACATGCCCAGCTAATTTTTTGTATTTTTAGTAGAGACAGAGTTTCACTATGTTGGCCAGGCTAGTCTTGAACTCCTAACCTCGGGTTATCTGCCTGTCTCCGCTTCCCAAAGTGCTGGGATTACTGGCCTGAGCCACCACGCCCATCCTCCAAACTTCTTTCTGGCTCTGGAATGCAAAGAGAATGGGTCTTTATAGCGCAGTGCTGGTGGATGAGGCTGAAGAGGTCTCGAGCATCAGATTAAGAAGAATTTTGGATGCCAGGCTTAGGACTATCGGGAGGAACCTCGTTCCAGGAGCTTCTCACATCTTATCTTACTGTGTCCTCGCAGCAACCTCAAAGGCTAGATGTATTAGTCAGCTTTCATACAGCAACAAATAATCCCCAACTGTCAGTGATATACAACAGTGGATTCCAAGCCTGAGCCTGCATCAGAATTACCCAGAGGCCTTTTTAAAACACAGATCGCTGGGCCCAACCCCTAGAGTTTCTGATTAAGTAGGTTTGGATAAGGACTGAGAATGTGCATTTCTCACAAATTTCTAAGTGATGTTGATGCTGATGGACCACGCCTTGAAAACCACTGGTTTATAACAATTGACATTTCTTTCTGACTCACAGCCCTACGGGTGGGCCATGGTGTTCTTCTCTGGGCTGTGGATGGAGTCCAGGACCATTCCACCTGTTTCTCACTCCAGAACTCAGGCTGAATGAATAGTGGTTACTCAGGCATGATCTAATTGCTCATGGCAGGAGCATAAGAGGCCAAGCTAAACCAGTCATGCACATTTAATGCCTCTCTTTTGATTGGTGTGTGTCTCCTCTCATTGGCCAATGCAAGTCACAAGCCTAAGGCCAGCATCTGTGGGATGGGGGAAATATACTTCTATTGAGGCTACAGGCAGGAAGAGTAAATATGCAATTTATAAGGTAGATGCTCTTTTTCCATTAGGCATATGAGAAAATTGAATCTCAGAGAGGCTAACTGACTTGTCCAGCATCACGTGAATGGCAGAACTGAGATTTGAAACTGGAGCCTGTTGGAATGGCAAGGTGAGACCGAGGTGGGGGGTGAGTGGGCTGATGGCTGCTGGTGGCAGGCTTCCTTCTGGATCCTTAGGAGGCCATGGTGAGAAGAGAGCAAGTGAGCGCAGGATCCAGACACACCTGAAATGAAATCTTGATTCTGTCAGTTGCATGAGCTGGGGAGTCAGTCACCTCTTTGAGCTTTGGTTTTCCATTTGGGGTGAACAAGGGCAATAATTCAAAGTTCATAGCATTGTAGTAAGATTTAGGTATAGTGCAGACAAAGTGATTCAGAAGTTTCCCTCAAGAGAAAACACTTGAAATTTTAAAAGAATGAAGCAGATAATGAGACTAGCCAACAATAGAAGAGATATTATTTTGTGTTGAGGGGACAGAGGCACTGTGTAATCCTCTCCCTGCTGGTCCTATAGGAATCCATGTGCTCAGAAGACCAGCCAGCTGGTCTTTCACAGAAAGAGCCTCACTCCATTTTTCCCTGTAGGTTGGACTGGGTGAAGTTGTCTTTTCTGAGCCTTGGGTCCCAGACAAATCTCTGAAGAACCGGGACCCCAGATGCCTGGCTTCGCATTTCCTCAGGCTTTGTGCCATCTGTATTTCCCCAGGATTGTGTAGATGGCCTGATACTTAGTATGTGCTCAGCAAACGCTATGTGAATTGCATCCTTACTCATCCTTACAACCTCAGTTCTCTCCCTGAAAACGGAGTCCTGGGCATCTTTCAGTAATATTCCGTGAGCCTTTAGTGCATTTATTTTTTCCTTGGTATGCTTTGCACTGAAAGCTATTTTCTTTTCTGTCATCCCCTATCAACTTGGTGAGACCAGAAGTGAGGGCCATTATGATTGTGGATGCATCAGGGCCTGGGCAGGATGACAGCTTCGTATTCTTATTGTCATGCTCTTTCCATTGTACCAAGCTTGGAGAAGCTGCCACAGTGTGTTCATTCATTCATTCGTTCATTCCTTCATTCCTTCATCATCGCTTCATGCTGGCAACACACACTTGCTGTTAGGGTTACTGCCCATTTGGCATCCTTCCCTAGCCTGATTGTGAACTCTAGTTAAGAGATGGCTTATAAGCAGCCATGTGAACTCAATTGTAGTATCACTGAACTCCTGCCACATGCCAGCCATGGTCATGCATCCTAGTTTTTGCCTTTCCTGCTTCCATTTCCTCTTTTTCTGGCAATAGTTCACTGGTGGTTCACTACTGAAACCTTCTCCCACTACTCTCAGAACATGTTTTGTGAATGGGGTGAATAACACCCCTGGCTTTGGAGGCTGAGCTTGTGACCTGAGCCTGGCCCATCAGAGTATCATATCCTTCTGGTTGTAAGCGATGCTTTGACTACGGGCACATGGCCTGACTCAGGCCAATCAGAGAAAATAGGACCCACCACTGTGGAGTGTGTTAGAACCATTGGGAGTAGACTTGGAGTTGTGAGCAGCCATCTTGCTACCATAAGGTGAAAACCTGAGAATTGAACAAACACAGAAGGCAGAAGCAACATGGGGAAAACGAGACTGAGTCTGGGAAACAGTGCTTGAGATCTGGGGTGAGCCAGTGAGGCTGACTTACTTTCTTTTCCTTCCTTCCTTCCTTCCTTCCTTCCTTCCTTCCTTCCTTCCTTCCTTCCTTCCTTCCTTCCTTCCTTCTTCCTTCTTCCTTCCTTCCTTCCTTCCTCCCTCCCTCCTCCCTTCCTCTGTCTCCTTTCTCCCTCCCTCCCTCCCTCTCCTCCCTTACTCCCTCTCCTTTCTCCCTCCCTCCCTCCCTCTCTCTCCTCCCTTACTCCCTCTCCTTTCTCCCTCCCTCCCTCCCTTCTTCCCTCCCTGCTTCCTTCCTTCCTTCCATCCTGTCTCCCTTCCCTCCCTCCTTCCTTCCTTTCTTCCCTTTTCCTTCCTTCCTTCCTTCCTCCCTCCCTCCCTTCCTTCCTTTTTTCCTTCCTTCCTCCCTTTTCTCTTTTCCTCTCTCTCTTCCTTCCTCATTCCCTCCCTCCCTCTCTCTCTTTTCTCCTTTCCTCCTCCATTTTCTCTTTCCTTCCTTCCTTTCTTCCTCCCTCCCTTCCTCCCTCCATTTCCTCCTTTTTTCCCTTTCCTCCTTTCTTTCTTCCCTCCTTCCTTTCTTGCTTTCACTGGTGTGGATGCAGATGAGCAGAATAACATAAATATATTCTCATCCGACAGACTATCTGTGTACCAGTGATTGTGCTGGACCCCGGGGACATGATGATGGCTAAACAGAGATGTCCACTGCCCTCTGGGGCCTTGCTCTGGTAAGGAATAGAGATGATATGCAAGATACACATACAATCACAGCTGTGTCTGGTGCTTAGAAGGAGAGATGTCAGAGGGTCATTTACCACAGTGTTAGACAGTTGGGTGGGTCTCTCTAAGGCAATGGTTCTCAGCCGGGATGATTTTGCTCTCCCAGAGGATACTTGGCAGTGTGTAGAGATATTTTTGGTTGTCATATTTGGAGAGAGGTGATGCCACTGGCATCTAGGGAGCAGAGACTAGGGATTCTGCTAAATATCCTACAATACACAGCACAGCCTCCTGTGACAAAAAATTATCTGTCTCAAAATGTTGATAGTACTAAGGTCGAGCAACTCTGTTTTAAAGCAACAGAGGCTGAGCTGAGAATTGGAAGGTAAGACATTAACAAGGCAAGGGGACAGCAAGGGGACTTAGAGTGTTTCAGGCAGAGGAAACCCAAAGGGCAAAGGCTCAGCCAAAGACATTCAAGAGTGGCCAGGTGTTGGATGGTACAGGTGAGGTTGGAAGTCAGTGAACATACAGGACTCCTAAATGTAGTTAAATATTTTGGTCATCAATCTAAGATCTGCTTGAATATACTAAGAAAGAGGTGATAGCAGTGACATTGATATTATTTGTATTTCAAAAAGTCCTCTCTGGCTGCATCATGGAGAGTCGATTAAAGTGAAGTACAGTAATATGGATAGACCGGCCATGAGGCTATATCATGATTTTAAGTGATACAGGAGTGTTGCTTAGACCACAATAATCTTGGTAGAGTTGGAAATAAGTAAAAACTGTTGAAAGTCAACTAAGAGTTAAGATATGTGGGGCACGGCAGTGGATTGGATGTACGCAGTTGGTGTAAGAGAAAGAGATATTACCCATGGCTTGGTGGTTCCAATGCAAGATGGGTGGACAAAAGTGTCATCGGCCAAAATAGGAAACACTAAGTTTGCACAAGAAGATCATTAGCTAAGTTTTGGCCATTTGAGTTTGAGGTGTTGTGTTGATTTTCAAGGTGTATCCAAAATGCATTGATACTTCTTCCCTTAAGAGGTAGAGTATAATATCCCTCCCCTTCAGTGTGGGCTGGACTTAGCTTCTAGTGACTTGAATATGGGAGGAGTGACAATATGTTAAGTATGAGACTAGGTCGTAAAATGACGGTGGCTGGGTCACATGGTTATGAGTCTAGGTCGTAAAATGGCTGTGGCTAAGTCACATGGCTATGTGACTAGGCTACAGCTATGGGACTAGGTTATAAAATGATTGCACCCTGGGTGCAATCTCGCCTTCTCTCTTGAGTCACTCAGTCAGCTGCTATATCATGAGATAGTCCAGGAGACAGAGAAGCCAGATAGTAATGTGTGAGGATATTTAAGCAGCTCATAAAGAGGCCCATGTGATGAGGAACTGAGGTCTGTTCATGGCCTGGAAGCAGGTCATTCCCAGTCAAGCCTTGAGCTGACAATTGACAGTAGCCCCAGGTGACCAATTGAGGACAGCCTTAAGAGATACCAGAACCACTCAGCTCAGCCACACCTGGATTCCTGACCCACAGAAACGATGAGATAATAAGTGTTGCCTTACACATCTAAGTATTAGATAGATAATTTGTTATAAAGCAATTGAAAACAAACACAGAAGCCTTTGAAACACTCTAATGGTTAAGGCTATAAAGCATATCTCAGTATCATCTAGAGTTTTGACAAAATTCCTCTTGATACTTTTGCAGATATGATTATAAAATACAGGATGAATAAGAGTACACTTAGCAATGGCATTGTAGAACAATTTATCTCAAAATGCAGGCAAATTCATGCCAAAGAGAAAGGTGGCTTGGTTCTCAGTCCTATCCTACTCAGCAATGATCTATGTTTCCTGGATAATGATGCAGAAGGCAGACTGGGCACATCTAAAGATGTTACTACTGAAAGCTGAAAACAAGGGCTGATTTGCTACGTAATCCCCAAAAGAGGCTAGGAAAATGAAATGAAAACTTTCAATGGTGCAAGACAATTCCATTGGCATTGTCTTATTTAATCTTAAAAAATTACATTCTATTATTACAGATAAAGAAACCAAAATCAAGCCATTTGTTTAAAGTTATATAGACAATGAGTGAGGACCGTAACTCCAATCCATGCCCTTCGGCTCATGGCCCATCCTTCTTTTCACCACACCAGGGCTCCCTGATGGCAGAATCAGGGCTGTGAAGGATTTTAAGAGCCTGGAAGGAAAATGGACCAAAAAGTTTATGTTTATCTCCTCAAAGTGCTTGACTCTATAGGAATGGGCTGTGCCATATACTAGCCACTCAGCATATGTGGCCATTTAAGTTTAAATTAATTATGATTATAAAATAGAAAATTCAGTTCCTCAGTCGCACTAGCTGAATTTCAAGGGTTTGATAGCCACGTGTGGCTGCTGCCTGATGCACTGGAGCATGCAGATATAGAACATTCCCATCATCATAGAAGATTCCGTGGGACAGGATTGCTGAACTGAAATACTGCTCTTTGTGAAGTGGAGGCAAGTTTTTTGAGGTTTTTGGCTACCGAAGGACAGTTGTGGAGGGACAGGAATGGGGAAGCTGATGAATACAAAACATCAGCTAAAATGGGAAGGAGTGAGTGTGTGACAGAGGCGTGAACTGGAGGGGCTGCCAGGAATGACAGGCGTCAACCAGGGCTGCGTGTGATAAAATGGGAACCCATTGCTATACATGCGCCATACCCTGTCCTCATGACATCACAGAGGGACTTCACCCAAAGAAACATTTCCAGCCCCTCTTTGCCCTGCCCCTCTTTTCCCCAGTCCCCCTTCCTTCCTGGCTGCCAAAAAGAGATGGCAGAAAAATACATTTGATTGGGAGAGTGGCTAAAAGCTGACATCTGTTTATACTTCAGTCCAGGCTGTTGATCTGGGTGACATTTACTGTATTGGGCCCCTCTCTGTTCCTCTTTCTCTCTCTCTTTCCCTCTGTCTTCTTATTGCCTCTTACACATAAAGTAGGGATTCTCTCTCCCCAGCGCAAGTGAGTATACATATCTGCTTTGCAGGCTTTCCTAAGTCCTTGGAAAGACAGAAGATCTTAGATCACCTGATTATGCCTACAGATCCCAGCTATGTCTTCTGGTCTTGTTTCAGCAGAGTTATTGTTGATCTAATCTCCACCTTTCTGGACATTGTGAGTATTTCTTAATTGGTCCTAAACTTGGAGGAGGAGTACAAGAGTGATGAGTTGTCACTCTTGAACCTCAACAGTGATTAAAGTGGAATTTAAGAACGTTAGTCTCCCTTGTCAACTGGATCCACTTTAAGGCTATTTAAGAGATGCAAGAGCAAAATAATAATACTGAGTTGCTATCAGTTTTTTGACTGTTGTTTTGAATGTTATCACCTCAATCCAGAGTCACATAGGATATCAGGATATACTGGGTTACCCTTTGAATATGATAGTGCTTTCTAGTACAGAGAAATGGGCTGAGGTGGGTCTGGTCCCTGCGGCTCTTGGATGATGTCTCTCCAAGGCTTTTGTGTCTTCAGGATTAGAGGAGAATGTTTAGCAAGGAATTAAGGAGGCTTTAAGGGGAGGCTTTTTGAAAACTGGTCCAGAATCCCAGACAGAAAAAACAACTTTTCTTGAAAAATACTTTGGAACTGAGGATACAGCACTGCTCAGACTGCATTATCCAAAATGTTCTGTGTTCTCCATGGTGTAGGACAATGAGGCTGAGAGAGGTGACAGTAATGCTAATAATTAAAGCCACAACTAACCTTGGTTGTGCATTGACTCCACAGGAGGTGCCTTTCTAAGAACTTTCCTTCCATGACCTTATAGAATCCTTACAACAATGCTTTGAAGTAGGGACTTGTATTGTTCCCACTTTAGAGATAAGGAAATTGAAGCATATGGAGAGGTTCAGTAACTTAAAGTTTTTCAGCTGGTAAGTTAGGAAGCTGAGATGTGAACTTAGGTGTCTTTAATTCCAAAGCCAGCTCGGAGCCACTGTTGGCTATGCCATAGGTCACCAAGCTGATACCAGTCATCACCACAACCACTCAACAAATAGGGTCATTAGCATTAATTAGGAGCCACTCACTGTGAGTATGGCAGACATCTCGGGTGAACCAGTAGTAGTCAGTGTTCCCAGGAGTTTTTCTGTCTAGTGGCAAAGACAGACAACGTAAAAGCATAATCAAAACGCCTCCTCATTTTATAGGTCAGGTACCTGCAGCCAAGAAGGAGCCAAGCTGCCCAAGACCTACAGTTGGTGGGTCCTAAAAGGGCCAAGGTACATCTGAGGCTGGGACAAGACTGAGGCAAGAGAGGAGCTTAGGGGGCTGAAGGAAAGGAGGCTCCCCCGTTGCAGGTGCTGCCCATGCACTTGTGCAACTCTGAGAACCAGTGCCTCCTTAACTTTTTACCTTGGTCATGAGAGACTGGGGTTTAAACTGTGGCTGCATCACTTAAGCCTCACCCCAGTCCTGGCCCTGACTACAACCCAGATCTCTGACTTCAAGAGTCACCCCACAGCCTGTATTCTCACAGCATGAGCCTTTGCCAAATCTTTATTCTGTTTTACCTTTTTTTTTTCCCAGTAGACTTTTACAGAGATTTTATCAGGTGTGATATAAAGCACCTTCTGGGATTTCTAAGTCAGTTATCAACCAGCTCCTAAGCTCTAGAGCCAGGGACTGCATCACCCACGTGTCCTCGGCATGAATTGTTTTTTTAATACTGAATTTTAGTTATTCTGAGACTCTGGGGATTGTACGACTCGTCCTACTTTTGGAGATGTTAAAGTGTTCAAAACAGTAAAAGCCTGTCAGAGAATCAATGAAACAGAGTAAGAAGGACATGTTCACTGCCTCAATTGAGCCCCTTTTACATGGAACAACTGATTGTCAGTGAGTCCAAGGGTCTCATTCGAGGTCACAAGGCTAATCAGAGCAGAGCTGGCCCTGAAACCCAGGCTTCTGTCTCCTGACCTGAATCATACCTGATCCCAGAATTGTAACTGTTAACCATTGTGCTTGACATCAAATATAAGTCTCTTTTTGTTGGGGCATTCAGGGATTCTCACTGAGGAGGAGTGACAGGTGTGGGGGCAGGAAAGAGAGATTTATTCTGTCCCCAGGCCATTTCACATGAAACCAAAGTTTATTGTAACCTTTATTTTGACAATCTTGGAGTTTTATGGGAAAGGAAGAGGTGGGCAGCCATAACCTAAACTACTCCCCACCCTGTTTATTTTCCCCTCTCTTTTTCCTGTTTTAATTGTTTTCTTTCCCTTCAACACTGTGCAGTTGCTTACTGATATGGTTTGGCTGCATCCCCACCCAAATCTCATCTTGAATTGTAGCTCCCACAATTCCCATGTATCATGGGAGGAGCCCGGTGGGAAGTAATTGAGTTATGGGAGCAGGTCTTTCCCATGCTGTTCTTGTGATAGTGAATAAGTCTCATGAGATCTGATGGTTTTATAAAGCGGAGTTCCCTTGCACAAGCTCTCTTCCCTGCCACCATATAAGACTTGACTTTGCTCTTCCTCCATCTTCTGCCATGATTGTGAGGCCTCCCTAACCATGTGGAACTATGAGTCCATTAAACCTCTTCCCTTTACAAATTACCCAGTCTCAGGTATGTCTTTATGAGCAGCATGAAAGCAGACTAATACACTTGCCAGCCAGGCAGTGGAAATGTCTGCAGGGGAAAGTGCCATCAGACCTCCCAGGCACTAGCACCACAAGGGCACACTTGCTCTTAGACTCACCTCACTGACCCTCCCTTGGGTTTTAACAAAGAACCAGAACAGAAAACAAAGGGAAGCATTCCATGAGTCTTTAAAAGGCACTTTTTAAAAAGTCAGCAAAAATTAAGTAAGTTGTATCAATGTTTGATAAATAGCCCATCTTCATTTTTAAGTGGGAGAAGTCAAAGATCATAGCTATTTAGAGATGTTTATTCTAAACTATCCAAATATTGGCACTGCATTCAGACTGTGGAGGGGAGAGAAATAAATAAATGTCCACTCCTGCCTTCTACAACCTCACAATTTTTATGGGATGAAAACCATCATCATTACAATGCACAATGGAGTGAGTGTTAATTGGAGGTGTGAGAGGAATGACCAGATGGAAATGTTTTGTGGAGGAAATAACTCAGGTGTAGAGTCAGACAGAGTCTGTCTCAGTCATTAGCTCTCTGAATAACCTTAATGAGATGTACAAGCTCTCTGGGCCTCAGTTTCCTCCCATGTAAACTGGGAACATTATATTTAACCTATAGGTTATTTGAGAATTAAATGAGCTCACATGTGTAATTGGTCTTGACATAGCATAGGTTCTCCAAACATTTGTTTCTTCCTCTCCCCTTTTCCTCCCTCTAAAATTCTATAGATACATTCCTCCATCCCTCAGTTCCATGCCCTTTGGTTCCCATGAAAATTTAGGTTCCCCAGTCATAGTGCCTGAGAGAAGGTCTTAGGTATAAATAGTCTATCTTCGAGGTAGCACAAGAAAGCAAGGGTGAAAGAACAGAGAGTATGAGACAGAGAAAGAGAAAATCTAACACAAGGTTATGCTTTTCTCATTATAGACCTGCATTTTGTCAGTGCAATGGCCTCTGCTTGAATTCCCTGACCTAAGGATGAAATTCTTCCAGCTTCCCTTGCAGCTGGAAATGCCATGGTAATGGATGTAATTGCTGGGCTGGCAGCAGCCATCTTGCAACCATGAGGCAATAAGCATGTGCCAATATGTAAGGATGGCAGAAAAAACAACTAGAAGGCGCTTGGATCTATGATGTCATGGTCGAACAGCCAAACCAACACTAGCAGTTCCCTACCTCTAGACCTCTCCCCATGTGCAAACATTAAACCTCTATTTGTTTAATTTTAGCCAGTTTTCTGATATCAGCCTGGGAGCTTATTCCTGACTGACATATCCTTATGGAAACAAGGACCTGGCTCTGTTGATCCAGTGGTGCTTTCGTGAGTACCTAGAATAGCACAGAGCACGCAATTGGTACTCAGCAAATGGTGCTATTATAATCTCACAACGTGACTGCAACTCCAGTCCGAGAGGCATTTCCTGTTTCCCAGGCTTATCTCCACCAAGGGGCAATGGCATCTGCAGGGGAGACTTCTGCTGTCAGAATTTATCCCAAGCCAATTAACCTCTAGCCTTTAACTCACTTTCTCCCTAGCTGACATTCATCATCTTGTCCGCCTGTCCCAAAGGCCCTGGAATGTCCTGGAACCATATCCCAGAGTGTGAGTCATGGACTTCTCCCTCGCGACCCTTCCTGGTGTCTCTAAGTGAGATACTGGTCCTGATCAATCTCAGATTCAGAAACCATTTAGAGAGTGATATCAACCCAGGCTTTCTCCTCTGGGGCTGTAGAGGGAGTGAGGAATAGGGTCTCACAGAAGCAGAGCTGGAAAGTATTGGGACCAGACAACCAGGCCTCTTAGTCACACACTCCAGGGACATCATTCCTCCTGTACTGCTGTCAGTGGTACCTGTGGATCTGTACAGTGCACGACCTGCACTGCTGCGTGGGCTGCATGAAGAAGCCCTGCTGGCTGCACAGCTGCAAGGCCTCTGGATGCTGCCACGTCCCACCAGCTTTTTGTAAAGAGGACAATGAACAGCAGAGAGGTTGAGTATATCTTCCCAAATAGCATCCCAAAACATAGCTAGCATATTGAGAAGTGTATCTTCCCATATGCTATAAATGTATATATCATATTACAAATATAAATGCATATCCATACAACTGTGTATTCAGTTAGTGAAAAAAAGACTGTAAGAAAATAGTTAAACCAGGTTGCAGGATCATGAGTGAATTTGCTGCTTGAGGTCACACAGCACTTAAGGAATGGAGCCTGGACTTTATTTTTATTTATTATTATTATTATTTTTTGAGACAGGGTCTCACTCTATTACCCAGGCCGGAATGCAGTGGCTCAGGCTCAGTTCTCTGCAACCTTAGCTTCCTGGGCTCAGGCAATCCTCCCACCTCTGCCTCCCAAGTAGCTGGGACTTCAGGTGTGTGTCACCACACTCAACTAATTTTTTATTTTTAGTAGAGATGGGGTTTTGTCATGTTGCCAAGGCTGATCTTGACCTCTTGGGCCCAAGTGATCCTCCTTCCTTGGCCTCCCAAAGTGCTAGAATTACAGGCATGAGCCACCACACTATGCCCTAGACTGGATTTAAAAATAATCTGTCTGGGCTCAAAGGCCTTTGACCTACAAGGTCCCATCTGATCTGGCACCTGCTGCTTGTCGGGACAGGCTCACTCATGGTGCTGGGCCACACGGGCCGCTTGGCTGTTCTCTAGTTGTTTGAGCTTGTCCTGCCCCAGAGTTTTTGCACTAGCTCTTTCCTTTGCCTGGGATGTTTTTCTTCCTTCTTGCCAGTCAAGTTTTGCTTCTAATGTCCATTTCTCAAAGAGGAGTTTCCTGACTATCCAGTCTAAGACAGCCTCCGTGACTCTGCAAATCACTTCCATGTTACGTTTCTCTGTTTAGTATCTGAAGCCACCTTCTCTCTGTGTTACTGTTTGTCTCTCCTGCGAGAATGTTAGCCCCATGAGCTCTGTCTGCTCTTTCTCAATTATTTTCCTGGCAGCCAGCACTTATCATATACTGGGTGTTTAGTGCTATTTTAGGTTTAATAAATTAAAGGGTTGGAATTGGGATTCTTGTAGCGATCCATCTGACTATAAAGCCGACACACCCTTTCCCCACATTAGGTTGAAAGCAGTAATCACCAAATGGGAAGAACAGAAAAGCATAGCTTGGCTCAAGCCATGAAAGTCAGCACACAGTGCGAGCTTTCTATATGCCAGGCCATATCTCAAATTGTTGACACGAGTGATCTCGATCTCATTTATTCTCTCAGCAGCCCAGGGAAGCAGATACTATTATTTCCTTCATTTTACAGATGGTAAAACTAACCCCCAAGGAACTAAGTGATCACATAAATAAGATTATATGGCTAATATGTGGCAGGGTCAGGATTTGAAGCCAGGCGGTACAGTTGGAGATCCCAGGACTGTTATGCTATCTCATCTGTCTATGCAGAAAGAGAATCACCAACATCACTTCACTTACATCCTCTGCAAAATGTGAGGTTAGAGGTTGTCAATGAAAGTTTGGAGCCTAGTAGAGAGTGAAGGATTGATTATAGTCATGGCCAACTTTGTCCAGGCCTCCCTGTTATCTCACCTACTGGGGATGCACCTCCCTTGCTCATGCCTTCCTACACTGACCCTGGGCTTGCCCCATGGACTTACTGTAGGACAGTGGCAAACACCCATCAAGCATGTGCTGACACCACCATGTGAAAGAGCCTAGGTGAGTTTGCTGGGGTATGAGAGGCCAGGTGGGGCAGAAGTGACTTATCCACACTAAGGCTGTTCTTGACCAGGCAACCCCCAACCAGGAGACCAGTGGATCACTGCTGCCAAATGAGTCCAGCCAGATCAGCTGAGCCTGCTGCCCAGCAAAAGAACTCCCCAGCTAGGTCCGGTTCCAAATTGCCAGGCTACAGAATCATGTGCTACAGAAATAATTGTTTTAATCTACTAAGTTTGAGATGATTTAGCATACAGTAGAAACTAACTGATACAAAGGCTGAAGGGATTGCCAAATATAATCATGCATTTAATCCTCCCAACAGCCCAGAGGCAGATATATTATCTCCGTTTTGCAGGTACGGAGAAGGCAAATAACTCGCCCAGATAGTCAGTGGTGAAGCTGAGATTTAAATCCAAGCAATCTGATTCTAGAATTTGTCTTTTTAACCTCTGTACTATATTGCTTCTCAAAGACTCATTAAGTCTGTAATCCCAGCACTTTGGGTGGCAGAGACAGGTAGATAACTTGAGCTCAGGAGTTTGAGACCAGCCTGGGCAACACGGTGAAACCCAGTATCTACCAAAAATACAAAAAATTAGGCAGGTGTGGTGGCATGCGCCTGTAGTCCCAGCTACTCAGGAGGCTGTGGTGAGAGGATCACTTGAGCCTGTGAGGTGGAGGTTGCAGTGAGCAGAGATCCTGCCACTGCACTCCAGCCTGGGTGACACAATGAGACCCTGTTTAAAAAAGAAAAAAAAGGACTAATTAAAACCTGACCATTTGTCAAAAACTATGCTGGTTTCTGGGTATATGAAAACAAATAAAACAAGGCCTTTTACTCATAAATTTATACATATATATGTGAATACATATATTTAGAGGATGGGTTATTAGTCTTCACGCAGAAATAATTTATATAAATTAGTAAGAAAAGTATCTCAAAGAAAAATGAGTAGAGCACAGGTATTTATTTTAAAAATGGATGTTTGCAAAAATGTATTAACCACATCAGAAAGAGAAGCAAATTAAAGTAGGAATGAAAAATCATTTTACACCCATGAAATTAGTATTTTAACCAAGAGTAAATAAATAAAAATATTTAATTCTTTTGGTGGGAATGTAATAATTTGGCAAGAGTTTTAAATGTTTTCATGGCAAATGTAATTCTAAGCAAAGAAAATAAACAAAGATACGGAGACATACATCACAGCTATTTTTAAAATATTAAAATATTTTAAAATAGTAAATGATATCTAGTAATAGAGATATTAAAATATATTATAATATATTTCTATGGCAGGCTATTGTGCAGCCATTTAAAATACTATTACATTTATTGCCATAAAAATATAGCCATGTCATAATTGTATATAATATATCTTCCTGAATATATTATAAATATATACACAATTAGGGAAAAAAGACTGGAAGAAAACACTAAAATGTAACCAGCAGTTAAACCAGATTTTAGGATCATGAGTGACTTTTGTTTTCAGTTGTTCTTATACCTTTTCTTAAATTTCCTAAAGTTTTTACATTGAGCATGAAAAACTTTTCTAATAGAAGGAAAAGAGCAAGTTAAAAACAAAGAATGTCTTGAAATCCAAATAGTGTATGAAGTTCAGCTAACAGTAATGTTACTTGACTGTGACAAATGTCTCCTAGTAAATAAGATGTTCATGATGGGGAAACAGTCCTGGGTATATGGGAACTCTTAATACTGTCTTTGGAGCTTTTCTGTAAATCTAAGTCTATTCTAAAATGAAAACTTTATTCAAAACAAACAACATCACCAACAAAAATCAGGGAGGACTTCTGCAACTCACCCCTGTAGCAGGCTGTGGAGTACAGTTGCACAGTTTGCACCTGCAGAGCCCCTGATGGAGCGGAGGAGGGTCAGAAGCCTCTGTAAGGAGGCGTCCACCCAGGGCAGCACCTTCCTGTACTTATCCACCTGGACAGGCTGTTTTCTTCTAATGCACCCAAAGTCACATCTAGCCCAGAAGCTGCCCTGCCATCTCCCCACCCCATTCTCATCACCTGCTTTTATTTCTGCCTCTTGCTGTGTTCCATCTCCTTTAAACAATGTCAAACCTTTTCATAGAACTTCACACAGCACCTGTACTCACCGACCTTCCAGGTTTCTTCTGGTCATCATGGTTTTGGAGATGTGGTTTCATTCTTGGAGGATACGTACTGTTGAGGAATGGCCTTTGCACCCCTGCAGTAGGCCTGTGGGTATGACTGTTACCTTCTCTCCTTCCCTGTGCCACCATCTGTGGTGGCCTCCAGTGGTACAGTGCAAAGAGCACTTGATGGGGATTCAGAATCTTTGGCTACACTTCCTGCTGCCCCTTCTACCAGTTCCTTTCCCCTTGCAGAGCCTCAATTTCTCAGTTGTTTAAAGTTAGACTGCCTTGTGATCCCGGGCAAGTTGCTTAATCTCTTTGCGCCTTGGGCTCCTTGTCTGTGAGATGGGAATCGTCACAGCTTCTATTTCTTTCTTTTTTTGAAACAAGGCCTCACTCCGTCACTCTGGCTGGAGTGCAGTGGTATGATCTCAGCTCACTACAACCTCCACCTCCCAGGCTCAACCTCCATCTCACAGGTGCTCGCCTGTGGTCCCAGCTACTTGGGAGACTGAGCAGGGAGATGGAGTAGCTGTGACCACAAGCGAGCACCACCACACTCAGCTATACTTTCTGTATTTTTAGTAGAGATGAAGTATCACAATGTTGGCCAGGCTGGTCTTGAACCCCTGAGCTCAAGTGATTCTCTAGCCTTGGCCTCTAAAAGTGCTAGGATTATAGTTGTGAGCCACCTCACCTGGCACAGCTTCTATTTCATGGAGATGTTGTGAGTTAATGCACATAAAGCTCTTAGAAAAGTGCCTGGCAAATAGTAAGTGCTTAGTTAGTATTAGTTATTATTATTACTGTTATTGTTACAATAAACATGACTTTTGCTAATATGGTAAAGTGGTATTTCCCAAATAAATTTCACACAGGTATTTCCACTGCACAAAAATCTTCCATGGGACTCCATCCCTGTGTTGCCATTTGCTGTTGTAACAAATTGCCACACACTTCGTGGCTTCATGCAACACAAATTTATTATCGTAGTTTTGGAGGTGGTCAGAAATCCAGAAAGGTTTTATGGTCCTAAAGTCAAGGTATGGGTGGGGCTGCCTTCCTTTCTAGAGGCTCAGGGGAAAGTCTGTTTCTCGCCTTTTCCTGCTTTTAGAGGCTGCCTACATTCTTTGGTTCTTGGCTGCGTCACTCTGACCTCCCTTCTGTTGTCACTTCTTTTCTGACTCTGACCCTCTCGCTTCCCTCCTCTAAGGACACCTGTGATTATACTGAGCCCTCTTGATTATCCAGGATAACCTCATCATCTCAAGATCCCTACCTTAGTCAAACCCACAAAGCCATTTTTGCCATGTAAGGTGATGTGTTCATACCTTTTGAGAGTTAGGAAGTAGACCTATTTAAGAGCCATTATTTCGCCTACGCAGTCTTCTTCAGGATAAAGCCCAGATTTCTCAGAGTAGTGTCACAGCATCTAAATTTGGAGTCCCTCCAATTCTTCCAGCCTTCAGTCCTACTGAATCCATCTCCAGAACATTTGCTATCTTCCCGTGGGACTCAGCTTCCTACTTTCTTGCCTTTATCTTCCTGTTCCTACCTGGGAAGTCCCCCCACCTTCTTCAAACCCACATATTATCCTTTCTTCAAGATCCAACTTAACATCTGTAGTAGACAGCAGTGACCATAAAAATGCTGCAAAACACAACTGCCCTGAAACTCAGTGGCTCAAACCCATGTTCATTCTCATTTATGTTTCTGCAGTTTGGCTGCAGATCAGCTGATCTAAATGGGGTTCAACTAAGCTTGGTCCAATCAGTAGGTAGGGCTCAGGTCTGCTCCATGCATATTTCATCCTGCATGGACCAGACCTGATTTTTGTTATGGTGAGGACAGTAGCATGAAAAGAAAAAACCCCACTGTGCAAGCACACTCATCTCTGATCTCTATTATGGTCACTAACAACCTACTGGCCAAAGCAAGTCACGTGGTTCAACCTAACATCAATAGAACAGGGAAATATACCTTGCTTCTAGAAGGAGGTAAAGTAGAGTAAATGTTTCATGTGGCTCAGCCTAACATCAATGGAACAAGGAAATATACTCTGCTCCCAGGACGAGGTAAAGGAGAGTAAATATTTGCTGAACAAGGATTCAACTGATCATAAATCCTCCTCCTCTAGGAAGCCCTCCTTGAGTTCCCCAGCTGCAAACTCTGTATTCTTCCTTTGGCCTCTCACAGCAATCTAACTCCACTTTTCTTAGAGCCAAAGACATTTATCTATAGCATAGTTCATTATCTCTAATAGGGTATGGATACCTATGTAAGAGCCACTTGAGGTCTAGACAGGTGGCTGATTCTTATTTACTACTAAGCCCACCCTTCATCCCACTCCAAGTGTCTGATGCCTACTCAGTAAAGGCCCCAGAACAGGAGAACAAGTACCATCCATCTCTTTTCAGGAAGCTTGGATGTAGAAGCCCCATCAGGCTCACCTGGGAATTCTCTTATTGCTGGCAGCCAAGCTTGCATATTTGGGATACTGCATTGGACACACAGGACACATTCTTGACTCCCAAGGTGATGGTGCTTTTGCAGTCCTAATTATCAGAGGGATAAGAAAAGCCTGGTCTTTTTTGGCTGAATGGCTTCAAGCTGCATTCTCATGGACATTTTTTTTTTTTTTTCAGGAGGGACTTTAAAATAAAAGCGGTGCCTTTTCTGCTTTCAATCCTGTGGGAGTAGATTATGAGAAACACACTTTGGGAATTGCCAGCCCAGGGGCCTATCCATGGGTTCATTTAAACTTGGGTTTAAAATGAGATTCTTCACCGACAGGGAAATGTCCAACTCTGATTGGTGTGTGGGGCTTTGTTCTAAGAGCTTACACTCCATGGCACTGGCATCTGGTTCAGTTTCCCATCAGTTGGATGATCTTGGGCAAGTCGCTGGCTCTGTGAGCTCCAGGTTTTCCATCTGATAAGTTGAGGTCTGGCTGGTCCTGGACACTCACAATTCCATCCCTGTGCTAGCCCTTGTGTCTAGAGGATACTGTGGGCATTGAAGTGTAAGGTTTGCAAAGTGTTTAGCAGCCCAGAGGGTGGGCTCAGCTCACTACCAGACTCTCCCTGTGCACCCATACTGGGGCTGACCCTGTTGAGGAGTCATGGGTTCTTTCCCCCGTCTGCATGAGCCAGTTGGAATGCTTCCAGATTTCCTTCTTGCAGACTGGGCAGGCCTCTTCATTCCCAGCCAATGGGTCAGAGCAGCTCTAAAATGAGAGATGACATGGTTTGTGGATTTATGCCCTGAAAGCACCTTCTCATATGCCTGCTCAGTCAGAGTGGTGTTCTCAGCACTCCCCATGGGGAAAAACCCACACTGGAGGCTGGGCAGGGATGGCTGATGAGGCTCCCAGCCTCACCAAACACTCCCAGTGTATTTCCTGGTGAAGTGGAAAATTGCATCATTTAAAGAGTGATGCAAAACAAACAGAAAGTATTCCTGCAGAGGAAGGTGGAGGAGGGAGGTTGAGGGGAACGTGACTAATAATAGTGTAGTCATGAACATTCATATAGTTCTCTCTGGCTTCCTTTCCCTCCCTCTGTAACGAACTTCCTGAAGCTTAGGGGTGTGGGGGCTGAGTGAAATGGAATGACAGCTAAGAACTGGACACAATCTCAAAGTGACTATCAGACACAGAAATTCATTGATGTTCATTTCCCATCACGCGGCCTTCCTCGTGGGTCCATGTGGGCCCTGGCCTCTCCTGTGTACTGGGGACTTCTTTCCTGCACTGCCTCTCACTCTGAGCTGCACAGTACCCTTCCCCTCCCTCCCCATGTTTGTTATGTCTCACTGTTGCACCGTAATAAAAATTATCATGACAGGAGAATCAATGCTTATGAAGCCCTGACAATATGCTATGCATATTTTAACCACTTTACCTTTATTAGCTCATTTAATCTCCATGATTATCTCATGGGGTAGGTCCTGTTGTCCCATTTTACACTTGAGGAAACTCAGTAAAGCTTCATGTTTTATAGTGTAATTTTATTATTATTCAGGTATGATGAGGCCACAGACCAGAGTGTGATGCCATTGAAAAGACAGTTCCCAAGAGGAGAGGCACACCAGGCCATGGGGTCCGTGGGGGAAGGACTGTGTCCACCAGTCAGAAGTCAGAGGGAATGGGAAAAGAACCTTCATTTTGGTTTCCAGGGGAAGGAATGGACAAGCAGGCTTAGGATTGGCGAGTTTGAATACTTTCCAGGATTCTGGGGCCATAGAGTTCCACTCTAATTGTCCAGCACCTGTCCCTGGGGTGAGTAGGTCAGGGGAATCATGGCCAAGAGTATGAGAGCAATAGAGCAGGTGAAGGTGTGAGCTCTGGGTTGCCTGGTTTATATACCCATTTGTAATCGGCAAAAGGGTCCAGCTGCCCACCGCCTGCAGAAAGAAGTTCAAATAATCACAAGTTACGAAAAGACATTGTAAGATTTTGTTATTACCCGTGCCAGCAAGAGGAAGAGTAGAAAGAAATTCCACTCTTTAATTTGTGAAGGGAATGAAGGGGTTTTTAAAGAAAGAGTTTGAAATATAGAAGAGGCAGGAGGGTGCTAGGAGGTGCCAGGTGGCGTGACTTGCTCCAAAGGTGCATCTTGAATTATTTTCCACTTGGTGAAGGGCCTGGCACCGTTGTGGATCCTCCCAAGTTATAAATTAATCACAGTCAATACTGTAGTCACTCTTTAGCCAGGAGTGGGTTCTGACCTTAAAATAATTTTTGCTGGAGAGAGAATTCTCGTCTGGTCCTGATCAGGATCCAACCTCTGAAGCTTCTAAGGAAATAAATGACCACAAACGTGAGCATGGTGTGAACTTAAGAAGCATCTAGATAAATAAATGTGCATAAGGCATGGAAGCGTAGAATGGGAAAAGAAAGGGAGTGGAGGTTCACAGTACATTCCGAGGCTGTATTTCAAGATGAAAGGTAACCCATATGCAGTTTGTGTCAAAGTTATATCTTGAGACTTGAGGAGGAAAGGGGAAATGAAAAAAAAAAAAACGTTTTAAAACGTGGTTTGAGGCTAAGCTGCTCAGCTACACATTTACCGTCTGTAGGAATTGGCCAGCCCTGGGAGGGTGGTCTCTTCAACACAAGCAAGGCTCTCTTTGTCAAAGCATGAGAATGATAAGACATGCTTCATACCCTTGGAAGTCTACAGAATGTTTTATGGAAGGCCCATCAATCTATGGGATCCGAGCTCTGCTCAGCTCCCTGCCAGGCACCTTTCTGGAGGTTGAAGGTGGTCAAATAAGTGGCAGCCCAACTATGTTCCCTCAAAGAGTTCCCAGTCTAGCGAGGAAGCAGATATGTAAATCTCCTTGCACCACCTGATACTGTCTACCCGTTCACCCCCAGCTGGAGAGAAGTATAAAGTACTATTTGATGAAGAGACTAGCAAGAAAACCACATAGCTGAGAGACAATAAAAGCTAGACATGCAGGATAAGGAAGAACTCTCTGGAAAGGTAAGCATCTGAGTTGTACTCAGAGAGGAGGAACAGAATTATAGAAGATTAGGGAAGTGCACACATGTAAGCTGCCTCTGGAAAACAATAGAGTCCAGAGCAGTTAGAAAACAAGATGTGGGCAAGAGCAGGACTGAGATGAGGCTGCTGTGGAGTTTAACCGTGTTTAGCATGATCATAGCAGCCAGGAGTTACTGCGCACTTTGTACATGCAAGAAGTTTCTAAGCAATGGAATTTTCTCATCCCTCACCGCAGGAGGAGGAAATTCAGGCACAGGTGTCCCAGGTCACAGAGGAAGAGGGGAGCCCGGGTTCAAAGTTGAGGGGAGTGACTCCAGTGCCCTCACTTCTAACTGCTGCAAAGGGAGCTCCAAAGGATTTTACAGTCCAGGTAACAGTTCTAGAAGCTTCCTGTTGTCAGCTCTGTTGAGTATTTATCAGCAGGAGATGCTGAAGACAGTGAGCAATTAGGAGGTCATTGCATTGGTTCAGAGGGGAAAAAAAGTTGATAAGGTGATGTTTATGGCATAGAATTCACTGGATCAGATGAGAAGATGAGCTGCATGTAGGGGTGAAGGAGAAGTAAGAAGGGAAGGTTGAAGCTCCAGCCTGGGCAGCTGGGTAGGCACCAGCCCCCTTATCTTGGGAGTAGATATGCTCGGGAAGGAGCTGGGCTCAGTGGGAGGCTGGGAGTTGGCAGGCCCTGCCCGAGGAGGCGAAGCTGGCTGCAAGCAGCACCCAGGGTCACACTGAAACCCCCTTCCTGGTGCTGCTGCATCACAGCACAGAATTTAGCCCTGTGTTAGAAGTTCTATTGGGACTGAAACCCCATTCTCTGTTCTCTCTCTCTTTGTGGGTCTAGAAATACCAGGCACTGAAATACTCTGCAACTCCCCTTGCAGGTGCAGACCTACATTCGGTAACAGCCCTTTCCCCTCCATCACTCCCACTCTTGCTAGCTCCTGGACCCTGCTCCCCAGGTGCAACTCCACTACCCAACTGGCAGGTCTTTACTGCAGACGCAGCCTCCCTGGGAAATAGACTCTTCTGCAGGAGGCTGGGAGTATGTCTTTTTACATGAAGGATTTGTGGAGTCTCAAGAAGTGTGTCTGCAAAGGCCTTGTGAACTCACTCCAGATTCTCTTACATTTCCCTCTCATAATAGTTACACATATGCTGCAGTTGTCTGCCTGGAATTTCCGGCCTTCACCCTGCTCCTGACCAGACCCAGAGGAACCATTTTCTCCACTTCCCCATTGGTCCTGCTGGTGGTTGGCAGGGGCGTTAGATGTCCTTCCACCATCTGCACCCTTGGAGAAGAAGTCAGAGGTCCAGGCATCCTTTGCTTGGGTCATCTGCTTACAGGCTAACTCCTCTGTCCCTGCTCTCAGTAACAGGGTCCCTGGCACTCACCACTGGTGCAAAATTTAAGGGGGCCTCAAAAAACTCAGTCATCAAGATAAATAATTTAATGCAAAAATTCAAAAAAAAATCAAAATGAATGCAAAAAATCCAAATGTTTAACAACAACAGAATCCACCTCTGCAGTTGCAGAGCCTCTGCCTCGCTCTTCTCATCTTTCTTTCTTTCTTTTTTTTTTTTTTTTTTTTTTTTGAGACGGAGTCTCGCTCTGTCGCCCAGGCTGGAGTGGAGTGGCGCTATCTCTGCTAACTGCAAGCTCCGCCTCCCGGATTCACGTCATTCTCCTGCCTCAGCCTCCTGCCTCAGCCTCCGAGCTCTCCTCATCTTAATCCCTTCCCTTCTAATCCCTTAATGCCTGTCTTTATTTTTAAAATTGATATTTTGTTTATCAGGAAGATTTTGCATTAATTTTGATTTTAAATATTGAATTTAGTATTATTTATCTTGCTTTTTGAATTTCTTGGAGCCCCGTTAAATTTTGTACCTGAGGCAAGTCCCTCCCTTGCTCACCCTAGTCCTTGCCCTGCTTAGAAATGGATGGCTGCAAGGCCACACTTTCTCTGCAGAGGCTAGAAGAGTGTCTTCCACACTCTCTGGCAGGCATGGCCCAAGTGTTAGACTTGGAGCCAAGGGAGTCAGGTTGCAGGGGAATTTCACGGGAAAGCTCACGCTTTTTGCAACTTTTATCAAAACTCTCCAATCTGTGCCACCAGCTGTAACACTGAATGCTAATTTGTTCCCTCAAATATCTGATGCCTGTTTGTTTCTGAAACCTCATTGGTGCTTAAGACATGTTTACTAGGTGAATGAAGAAATGAATGAGTGAATCCTCAACTGCATTTTCAATTATGTATAGAAATTTCCCTTTAGAACCCTCAGAATCTGTCCACACACACCATGTCCGGATTCCATCTTATTACCCTCTTCCTTAAACTTGCAGATGTTAGAGGAGAATGTTCTTCGGGTAGTAACATTGCACAGGTTAATGCAATGGCCAATTAGTGGTAGCCAAAGGTTTAATGGCTCCATTGTTGGAGATGTTGCACTTAAAATTTCAATATGGAGCAATTGTGAACAGATGAAATTGGCTTTCTCTGGAGCATATATATCACCTCGGGTAAAAAGAAATTAACTATCACTCTGCATGAGGCATAAAAGAACAAAAATAATATAGAATTTCAAAGATAAGAGAAGGAGAAGCCACAGAAAAAGATGAAACTATTTCTGTAGTTACATGGGCTAAGGGTGTCACCTGCTCTCTAATAAGAAGAAATCTGAGCAAAGAAAAGTAAAACTGCAAAAGGTATTGCGTGCTTAATTTATTACTAAGTTCAAGTTAACTTTATATAGTTATTTTTAGTATTGTTAATTGACTCTCAAATAACCTTTAATGTTTTTATAGAACCCTAAGAAAAGAGAGCTCCTAGGTTGTGTGTAGTCTGAATTGGTTAGCCCAATACTGACTAACCCCTTAAAAATTCTAGTACCTGTATTGGAAGAACCAGATAATAAGTTCATGCTACAGAAAAGTGCCCGAGCAAGGCTTATTTGGGGAATAGAGTTTGCTGCACCATCCCAATGATCTCCACTATGTTTGAGTGTCTACTATATGTAGGGCTCAAGAGCATGGAAGATAGGAAAAGGGATAAATCTCAGTTGTTGCCCTCAATGAAGTTATTGTCTGGTGGTCAAGGCTGAGACGGACACCAGCATTTGCCCAATGAGGCCAATGTCATGGGGAGCTTTGCTTAAAGAGTAGAAAAACCCTCAATGAAGGCCTGTTGGAATCTACTTTGGGTGAAGATTTGGGGATGATGATGATTCAGAAAGTCTTCATAGAGGTGGGCCCATGTGAATAGAGTCTAGAAGGAATTCTGGCCATATGACAGAGAGCCCAGCAGGGTCCACTTGGGAGCTTTTGAAAGAGAGTAATCCTCTCATCTTAACAGTTTGGTGGGCTGCAAAGTCCACAGGGCCATTGTAGGTGGAGAAAACCCCCAAGTGAGGAAGTTGTACCTTTGGAGAGTTGAATTTCCTTGGAGTGCAGGAGTGAGTAATAAGAGGATGGTGGTGATAAGGCTTAGGAGTGGGTTCATGCTGGTTCATAAGGGGCCTTGCAAGTCTCATTAAAGGCTGCTAGGCATAAGAGCAACATGAAGCAATCCACACTTGCACCAGCAGGTGGGTGACCACACAGAGGATGGAGTGGAGCAAGACCAGTGAGAAAGAAGCTCCCTCATTGCCTTGGGGTCACAGAGTTTGATGTTCCCTGATGGGGGGGGGCTCTGATTCCCTAGAGTTTTTAATCTAATAAGTGAAACTGGCAAGACCTTTCTCTGCCCTAGCTTTTCAGAAGAGGTTGGCGTCAGCCTCTCTTCCTGGGGTGCTGTTTTCCCAGTTATTCTCCAATCATATTTGTAATGTGGGCCTGGCTCTGTGCCAGGAGCATACATGTGGATTCTTTCAGGTAATTTTCACAACAACACTGAGAACTGGCATCATGACTCCATGTTGAGAAAAGGAAACTTAGGCTCAGAGGTCACATGGAGGAAATAAAGAGCTATGGCATGAATCAAGTCTTCTGACTTTGAAATTTCATGAGCTTTTCAGAGACATACATTATCTCATAATTTCTCTCTCTCGTTCGTTCTTTATTCTTTCTCTCTCCTTCCTTCCTTTCTTTCTTTCTTTCTTTCTTTCTTTCTTTCTTTCTTTCTTTCTTTCTTTCTTTCTTTCTTTCTTTCTTTCTTTCTTTCCTTTCTCTCTCTTTCTCTTTCTTTCTTTCTTTCTTTCCTCTCTATTTTTTCTCTTTCTCCTTCCTTCCTTCCTTCCTTCCTTCCTTCCTTCCTTCCTTCCTTCCTCCCTCCCTCCCTCCCTCCCTCCCTCCTTCCCTCCCTCCCTTCCTCTCTCCATCTATCCCTCCCTTCCTCCTTTTCCCTTCCTTCCTTTAATTTTTTCAATTTATTCATTCATCATATTCATTGAAAAATGTGATCCTCCACCTTAGTGCTCTAGAGTCATTAGCTACCTGAAGTGATCCTTTAACAACTGAGTTGCATTCAGAAAATATTTATTGACAACTTCTATGTGCTTGGCATCTTATAATTTCTGAGGAATCCTGTGATGGTTAAGCTATGGTTTCCACTTCAAAATCTCAATCGAATGCAAGAAACAGATGTACAAACCAGAAATTACAGTTCGCTGAGTTAAGTGTTAGAAACGAGCTATGCTAGAAACGACCTCATTCCCCCACATTGTAAAATAGATGACTTATGGCTATGTTGATCTCCACTCCTCACTCTCCTATGCACCATGCTTTAAAAATGAAAAGGCAGAACAAGCCTCTCTGGGTCTTTTACCCTGTGTTAGTACTTGGACGAAGCATGCATGTTCTCCTTTGTCTGCTTTCTAGAATTCCTTATTAAATAAGGGGAAAAACTGAAAAATTTATATTTCAAGGCTTAATAGTCTATGAAATTATAATAGACTCTGCACAAAAAATTTCATCTCAAATTATGGAGTTTTCTATATCAATGTATCAAAGCATGCTTCCTGGATGCTCTTAGTGTCTTACGAGATTGAATAATAAATAATTTCAAGAGGGTGATAAATATTTATATGAGATAGTAAAAGTTTGATTCAGTCATAAAACGGTTTGAGGGAAAGAAAATTAAAAAGTATTGACATATGCATAGGAAGAAGATAAACATAAAGGAAGTCAAATGAAATGTTAATAGTAGTTATTTCTGAGAATGAGAATTATATGTAATATTTATTTCCCTTTCCATATTTTTATGTGTCTTCCCAAAATTCTGCAGTGAGGATGTGTTGCTTATATTTTTAGAAAATAAATATTATTTAAAAAAAGAAACTTCTTGGTAACTTGAAGATTGTATTTCGTTGGTGGGCTTTTCACCAGCTGACCTGCGCTTTCCACCATCCAACCTGCTCTTTCCACCATCGGACCTGCTCTTTCCACCATCCAGCCTGTGCTTTCCACCATCCAACCTGTGCTTTCCACCATCCAGCCTGTGCTTTCCACCATCAGACCTGCGCTTTCCACCATCTGACATGCTCTTTCTACCATCTGACTTGCTTTTTCCACCATCCAACCTGCTCTTTCCACCATCCCACCTGCGCTTTTCACCATCCGAACTGCTCTTTCCACCATCTGACCTGTGCTTTCCACCATCGAACCTGTGCTTTCCACCATCAAACCTGCGCTTTCCACCATCTGACATGCTCTTTCTACTATCTGACTTGCCCTTTCTACCACCTGACCTGTGCTTTCCACCACGTGACTTGCTTTTTCCACCATCCAGCCTGTGCTTTCCACCATCCAACCTGTGCTTTCCACCATCGGACCTGCGCTTTCCACCACCTGACCTGCGCTTTCCACCATCCAACCTGCTCTTTCCATCATCCAACCTGTGCTTTCCACCATCGGACCTGCGCTTTCCACCATCTGACATGCTCTTTGTACCATCCGACCTGTGCTTTCCACCATTGGACCTGCTCTTTCTACCATCTGACTTGTTCTTTCTACCATCTGTCCTGTGCTTTCCACCATCCGACCTGCTTTTCCCACTGTCTGACCTGCGCTTTCCACCATCTAACCTACTCTTTCCACCATCTGACCTGCTCTTTAAACCATCTGACCTGCTCTTTCCACCATCCCACCTGCTCTTTCCACCATCTGACCTGCACTTTCTATCATCCAACGTGCTCTTTCCACCATCTGACCTGCATTTTCCACCATCCAACCTGCTCTTTCCACCATCCAGCCTGTGCTTTCCACCATCTGACCTTCGTTTTCCACCATTCAACCTCCTCTTTCTACCACCCAGCCTGCTCTTTCTTTCCATCATCCAGCCTGCCCCTTTCACTGTCTGACAATATCTTTCCACCATCCAACCTGCTCTTTCCAACATCCAGCCTGCTCTTTCCACTATCTGACCTTCTTTCCACTCTCTGACCTGCTCTTTCCACCATCCAGCCTGTACTTTCCACCATCTGACCTGCTTTTTGCACTATCTGGCCTGTGTTTTCCACCATCCAACCTAGTCTTTCCACCATCCGACCTGTGCTTTCCTGGAGGGGATTTGGAATTGACTAGAGTGAAGCTCTCTTCTTTGTAAAATAAAAATTAAATAAGTTTGAACTAACTGAATCAGTAAACCTCCAAAGTAGATATAGATGACTTCATGTATGCAAGGTGAGCTGAGTTTGCTAAAATACCAGCTTTCCTGCAAGGAATCCGGCTATATTGTCTACAAGTACACTAGCAATATAAGACTTTGTGGATGGGGACTTTAAAAGTGCTTTGACAAAGAGATCAGTCAGAAGTGAGTTGATACTGGCTGTCACAGTTGATAATGGTAAGAACAACAACAATGGCAAGTGCTTATTTCAACCCAATGCTCTCTCCCTGCCACGCTCTAGTCTCCATTCTTAATATGTTAAATTGCTTTATTAATGATGATTAGGTGAGGGAGCAAAGAGCAAGGATTTAGAAACATTTGGGTCTTATTCCAATTCTCTGGGCATATTTCTTTATTTCTTTTATTTATTTTTTGTATTTATTTTGAGACAGGGTCTCATTCTGTCACCCAGGCTGGAGTGCAGTGACACAATCATAGCTCGCTGCAACTTTGATGACTGGGGCTCAAGTGATTCTCCCACCTCAATCCTCTGAGTAGCTGGGACAACAGGTGCACATCACCATGCCCAGATAATTTTTAATTATTTTTTTAGACATGGGATCTCACTATGTTGCCCAGACTGACTTTGAACTTCTGGGCTTAAGTGCTCCTTCTGCCTCAGTCTCCCAAAGTACTGGGATTACAGGCATGAGCCACCGTGCCTGGCCTGGGCACAGTTCTTTAATCCATAAAAAGAGCATGATGCCATCCTTTGTGTTGAGTTTATTAGAGGGTGATCTGGAGGGTAAAGTGACATTATGTAAGTGAACCAAACTTCCTCACGACTCACTCATCCATTCACACGCATTGCCATGTATTTAGTTTAATCCTAGTTTTAAATAGAGAGAGAGAGGGATATTGTTCTCTGTCTTGCACCCTTTCTCCTGAGCTGCACCTGCAGCTTCTCCATCCCATGGTATTCTGAGATTTTCCACCAGGGGGATTGTCCCAAACAAGGCCAGAGACTTTTGGAAAGACCCTTAGGGAAGCTGTCTTTTCATTCAGGATCACAGATGTGTGGATGGAATGCAACTTGTAAAAGCTCATGTCTGAGAAGGAAGCAAGGCAGATCTGAGTAAGGGAAAGAGCCTGTGGGACCTTTACCATATGGAGTCACCATGGCTTAACCTGTCCTCCACCCCAGGATATCTCAGTTACATGAGCCAATACATTTTGTTCTTGGCTCCTGATGACTGTCATGAAAAAGGCTATTTTCCATGTAAAATGAAGTCTGGAAGGAATGATCCAAATATTAGCACAGAGAAAAGTATTTATTTTCATATTCTTTCTTTTCTGTGTTTTTACAAGTGTTTTATAAAGATTGTTTTTACTTTTAGCTAAGAAAAAATTAAAGTGTAAATGTTTTAAAGGGTTGTGTTGTGATATCTGCCTTGGATACACTCCCTTCCTTCGTGTGGTTGGGATTGTAGGCTAAGATTTTAACGCTTTCCCACCTCCGTCTGGGTGATGCCCCAGGCTGTAGATTTCAGTATGATGCTGCTACCAACTGAATGTTTCTGACCTCCTTAAATCCATATGTTGAAACCTGATTGCCAAGGTGATGCTATTTGGGGGTGAGGCATTTGGGGTGTGATTAGTTCATGAGGGTAGAGCCTTCACGAATGGAATTAGAGCCTTTACAAAGGAGACTCCAGAGAGTCCCTCACCACTTTAGGAGATAGCCGCCGCCAGTGAACCAGGAAGCAGGCCCTCCCCAGATACTGTGTCTGCCAGTGCCTTGATCTTGGACTTCACGGCCTTTAAAACAGTGAGAAATAAATTTCTGGGGTTTTTTGGCCCCTAGTCTATGGCATTTTTGTTATGGCAGCCCAAACAGACCAAGGCATGTGCTGTCTCCCTCCTGGTCCAACTTAGAAATTTGGGCTCTGCCAGTTTCATTCCCAGTCCCCACTTGACACTCCCCAAATGTCCACATTTGCACTGCCCTTTCCATTTCTAGCCTTCCTTCAGTGCCTCACGTTAGTTGTTTGTTTGCCTGTACCTCTCTCATCTGCAACCTCTTGGGGAAGAGATACTCCTTGTTCCTCACTGCTGCCCAGCCCAGGAACTGGGCCATGAGAAGTCATTGGTCTATTTGCTAAATGCATGCATGGCAGATTCCATGGGCTGGCTCGTACACCACCTATCCTAACTATCTTCTTCCTGGTTTTCTCTTGTAGAGATTGGAAAGCAATAATGTTTTATCTCTCAGCTTATTTTTTTAGCCAGGACTGGCCAAGTACCTAATGTTTGCAGAAGTCCAGGAAATGATTCCACTCCCAAATAAAAGAGCAAAATCTTGAGAAAATCATTCACCTTCCTGCTCTGCCCCTTTTTTCCTGCCTGTAATGCTGACGTTCAGCTGTGTACATGCTGTAGCCATCTTGGTTCTGTGAGGCACCCAGTACAAGGGGGAAAGTCAACATACTCAAAACAGAGGACATAAGGAGGGATGGAACCTAGGTCCCTACTGACATCACTGAGATCATATTGGTCCTCAACTGCCTTCCACTGGGCTTCCTATGTTGGCAGCCACATAAACCCTATTTTCTTTCTCCACCGTGGTCAGATGTCTGTTATGTGTAGCAGATCCCCTGACACTTGCATGAATGAACGAGGGACCCCACATCAACAGGTGGGGGTGCATAAAGGGCATTGGAGAGCATCAGCATTGAATCTGGCCCAATGCCGCAGATCAAGGGCTGATGTTCATGGTGTCCCTGGACCTACACAGGCTCAGCGAAGATGATGGCTTGCAGAAGAACACACAATTAAGCATTGGCAAAATCGATATGCATTGTTTACTTTGTTATACAATGTCTCTTTTGTAAGCATGTTGCAAGGTGCTGGGCATATAGAAGGTATTCACTGTATTGCTTTGTTAAATAATAATAGCAGAAATAAAAGAAGTGTTGCTTGATTGGGAAGTCACCTTTCTTTTTCTCCGGGTGACCGCAACGTAATCGAACACATCCCAAGACACTTTATACAAATGTAGCATCAATTCCTTTTCTCCCTTGCCTAGCCCTTGGAGTTCCGGGACATCACCAGTGTTATTGATTCTTGGCCCAGTGCAAATGTAGACAGGATGTGTCACACTCCAAGGAAATGTCACTTGAGGAAACAGATCAATAAGTTTGATTATTCACATTACAAAGGAATCCCAGCTAGTGCATTGGAATAATTGGTTGTAGGAAAAAATTACTATAGAAAGACAATGCTGCTTGGTGGAAAAAGTCCCAGGCTTTAAGACAGCTCTGTCTCTTACTATCTGGGCTCTCTTTCCATGCTTTTTATAGAATAATAATAGTCATGGGGTAGAAATAACTACAGTCACAATGATGATGATGCTAAGTTAACCTTCTAAGGTTGGTTTTTGTGTGTGTGTGAACTACTTAAACTGAGTGAAAACAAACAAGCAAGCAAGCAAACCTAGAACAATGCTGAACTACTCAGAAATCAATATTAGTGGCTAAGTGTATAGTTATTGGAAGCCCTCAAACAAGAAGAGAAAGTTCTTTGAAGAACAATTAGATCTGATATGGGAAGCTTTGCATCGATAGCATGAACAGGTGTTACAGGTAAAGAGCATTTGACTTGGAAAAGTTTCCTCTCTGTAAAGCCAGACCCAGGCATTGTCTACCTTTGCCCCATGGACACTACCCCCTCAAGCCCTTCACACTGTATTTGAGTCTGTTATGGTTCTGGGAGGGTCTTCTTTTCTCCAGGGATATGCAGAGAATTCTGGTTCTCAAAAAATCTGGAGGGACAAGGAGCTATTTTTTTTTTTATCAGTATTGAATGGGTTGATGAGGGATATTTTAAAAATAGACTCCTGTCACCCCATTCCTGATTTGAGAGGCCACTGCTATTAATGGGACTTTGGCCATCATCATGAGGGTAAAAACCACATCTGCATTCTCAGTGCACTGTCTGACATATAGTAGGTGCTCAGTAAATATTTGTGGAAGAAAGGGATAAAGGAAGGAAGAAAGAAGGAGCATAGGGATAGAAGAATGGAATGAGGGAAGGAAGGAAAAGAGGGAGGAAGGAAGAGAGGAAGAGAAAGAGGGAGGGAGAGAAGGAAGAAAGGAAAGAAAGGAAGTGGGGAAGAAGGAAGGAAGAAAGAAAGGGAGGGAGAGAGGGAGAAAGAAAAGAAGGAAGGAAGGGAAGGAGGAAGGAACACAGGGAATGAAGGAAAAAAGAAAGAAAGGAGAAAAGAAGGGAGGAAGGGAGGAAATAGAGTAGAAAGAAAGGAGGAAAAGAGGGGAGGAAGGAAGGGAGCAAGGAAGGAGAGGAGGAAGGAGGGAAGGAAGGGAAGGAGGAATGAAAAGAGAAAGAGAGGGAAGGAGGGGAGGAGGGAAGGAGGGGAGAAAGGAAGGAAGGAAGGAAGAGAGTGACAGAAGGTTCAAGGAAGAAAGGAGGGAGGGAGGGAGGAACCTCAGGTTGTTGGGGCAGGACAATGCCTGAGAGCCCCAGGTTTAGACGCAGTATTGCCTATTGTCTTATGAACTTGAACTAGTGTAGAGGTTGAGATTCTGTTCCAAGCTCCATCACTCATTAGCTATGTGATCTTGGTCAAGTCACCTCCTGTCTCAGAATGCTGACACTTTGGAACTGGCTCTGGGACACAAAAGGAATCAAAATAGATAAGGCAAATCACCTCACTTTCATCTCAGGTATGGAAGTGATCTCAGAATGTGATTGGTACAATGATAGCAAGATTTGCCCTTAAGCATCCTTTGAGGCTGACAAAAGTTGACATGGAATAAGACTTTTTTCAAAGGATGTTCCGATGCTGAACCCACAGGTCTCCCAATCGGCCCTTATCCTTCGGTGGGGAAAGTCAATAAAAAGCCTTTAACCAAAAATATTCTAGTTTGGGGATGTGGAAAGCAAGATGTGAGTGTGGGATAGGGTCCCTCAGACTGAGCCCTTTGGGAAGGTGAGGGTGGAAACCCTTTCCTAAGTTTGAGGATCTGAGTGTAGAGAGGAAACGAGTAAGGCCCAGGGGTCTTGTTAAGATACCTTTGGTTCCATCACGTGTGGCAGCCAGTGAGCAACCATGACTGCGTGGCGTGACTGGGCAAAGAAGGGCAGGAGAGGGTTCCTGAATCTCCTATGGTCTAGCTAAGGCATGGGAAGTTTAGAACAACAGTGGTACTTGAATCATTGTCCTGTTGGGCATCAGTTGAAGACATGACTCCCAGCAGATGTCCAAGAGAAAGAAGGAGGAAAGGCTTAGCTAAAATCAGATAGAATAAGACTTAGGGGCCACAGAGGGCAATAAAAAGGTCCAAAGTTGGGATATGAATTTAACCTTCCCACAGTTGCCCAGGTTTCACCATGTAAGCCCAGAGAGCTTAACATCTGCTCTAAGGAAAAGTGTAATTGGGAGTACGATTGGGAGTAGGCACCTTATCATGAGCATAGGGTTTGCCATTTTCCATGATGTCAATGTCAATTCCAGCTTGCACAACTCCTAAAAAATTAGTGATCATCTTTTACTGGCCACACGAGCACAACCTGGGACAGGAGGGAATTCCTGAATGTAACTGAGCAGATCCAAGATGGCTGGGAGATTCCAGAATTTACTGAATTTTCTGCACCATGTAGAATGGGACCTAGAAGTAAAAAGAAGAGCAATACAAAGTAAAGGAAAAACTACAGACCTCCAAGATAGGGAAGTCCAGAGCAACTCCAAAGTTAGAGCTTAGTGGGGCTAAAATTGTATTAAAGATGGTTGGAACCACCCAGGACTCAGCACTGTGGGAAAAGGAGAGATACGCACTGTTAGGAAATGACTGCTGTTACGATCACAGTCCCTGGTCTCCTGGAGTCTCTCATGTTTCTGCAAAGCTCACAAGCACATAGACCGACTTTGCTTTGCTCCAGATTATCTTTATAAGGACATCAGTGTAGCAAACAGCCTTGGAGAGAGATAGTGTCTCTCTCCAGAGTAAACGATAGACAGGCTTAGTGACTATTATAAAAGGTTTAGGGTCTCTATATTTGAGTCTCTCTCCTGGAATACACCCTGCTGTGGGGGCAGGTGCTATCTGGCCCTCTTCACCTTGCTGTGAAGGAACCATGGCTTGTGGAATTAGTGTCACAATGATGATACTTGGATTAAATGCCTATTGCCTGAGTCATAAATTGTTCCATGTCCCTGATCAAGGAGCTGCATATCTTCTGCAGCATCCAGGAAACTGTGCCAGGCTAACTTGGCCTGCAAATAAAGTAAAACCTCAGCCCCTTCACAGTTCTTGACAACTACAAATCCAGATTATGAATAATTGCCATGTGTCAGATCATTCGACAAACACTTTAAGAGTTTGGAAACACAGCTGACTAGAGTGAGGAGGTTTGGAAGCACAGTTTCCTGGAGTTGAATGTTACTGTCCGATCCCATGGGTAAGGAAACCAAATATGGGAGAAACAAAGGTCCTGCCCCAAATTCTGAGGATAGGGAAAGGCAGGGCTGGTGTTTGACAGAGGTCTGCCTGGCTCTGGAGTCCGTAGTGTGTGCCCTAAACCGGAAGCCCTGCAAAGCTTTATGCAACTTTAGGGGCGAGGGTAGACTTTGGAAGAGCCCTGATTTTCACAGCCAAAGACAGGTTGGAGAAGGCAGTGGAAGCTGCATGGGCTTTGGGTTGTACAGATCTGAAAGGCAGTCCTAGCTCAGCCCCTGTACCTTGAGTAAAGCAATTTATTTGGCCTTTCTGAGCCTAATTTCTCTCATTTGTGAAATGGGAGAAAACAGTGCTTACCTCACAAAGTAGCCATAGGCTTAACCAGGTAAAGTGAGTGAAGTTCCTAGCAAGATATCTGCAAAGAGCCAGAACTAACAGTAGTCCCTTTCCAAAGAAGCATTCTTCCTATGGTAGCAATTATGATCATTCAATCGGATGCTGGAGAACCAGGTCTAGGGCGCTGAACGGCGGATGAGAGAACTAAGTTCAGGGAGGGGCGAACTCTCTCATGTTCTGTTCCCAATGCATTTTAGTGTTTGAGTCTGGGTGGGACCTCATCTCCAGCTTGGTCAGTCCCTGTGTCTCCACCCCTCCCTGCCACTACTGCTCAATGCCCCTGCCTGCCTCTGTGCCCCTTTCATATAGTTCAAAAGGATCCAGCCTCCTCTTTCAGGAACCCAATATTTCTCTATTTAATGCTTTTCTCTTCCATCTGGGTACAAGTTCTATGGGGGCAGGATCCATGCCTATTGGTGTTTGCTGTATCCCAGCCTCAGCATGGTGCCTGGCACAGACTGGGGACTTGATGGATTTCTGTATAAAAGCTACAAATGAGTGCACAAATACATGCATGAACAGAACACTCTGAGGCATACTGCAGGCCTGCAGGAAAGGAAGGATTAGGAAGAGTGGGGATGTGTGAGTAAGGAACAGCAGCATGGAGATAAGAGAAGGATGCAGAAGCTTGCTTGGGTCTGATGTATCCTCTCTGTAGGGGCTGCAGGTGGCACTGAAGATGGCGGGGCCCCAGGTGCAGTGGCTGGCCCAAGCAGATGGTGCCATCTTTATCATCTTTTCTGCCCTGTTGAGAAACTCCTTCACATTCGTTCAACACAGTGAGGGGTGTTTGTTGGCCAGAGCCTAGGAACTGGTGAGGGAGATGAAGCGGTGAACAGAGGGGACCCTGGGGGTGAGCACAACATTGGTGGGGCAGCAGAGTCGTTGGTACAGAAGGTTGGGGTGCTTCTCAGAAGAGGCAGCACCTGAGCTGAGTCTTTAGGGAGTGTTGGGATCCTCTTTATACATAAATGACCCAGCTTCAGGCTCCTTCAGGGTCCAGGACAGCCAGAACAATGCCAAGTGCTGTGGTCACCCCACTCTGCCCAACTGGGCAAGCCAAGGCCTGTTGTGCTTTGCACCAGTCATGTGGGAAGCCAGCCCTGTTTTCTCCGCATAATGCCAGTGCTGAGCGTGAGCCTGGCAGGGTGTTAAGAGCATGGGCCTCTGGGCTTTTGAGCTGGACAGACCTGGTCCAAGTCTAAGCTACCCCAGTACTGATTGTGTAACTGCACCTGTCTGAATTTTGGTGTTTTTATTTGCTAAACTGGAAAAATGCAAGTACTTGTATGTTTTTCACAAGTAATGAGATAATCCATGGGAGTTGCTATCATCACTGTTGTTGTTATTATTTTTGGTTTCCTTCTGATTTTGCCATTTCTGTGTTCATATCCAGGTAAGTTTTGGTGTTCTCTCTTTCTTAGTGTGGTTGTCCCCACTCAGCATGATCTTCAGCTTTTTGCTTCTCAGTTTGCATAGCAGAAACTGAACAGATGAGACCCCCTTCTCTGTGAGGCCTCAGCAAAGCCACCAGCATTGTCGTCTTTGCCACCTTCACGCCTGGGCAGTGCCAGCTTCTAACAGGACTGTGTGGATGGTCCCCAGGCAACCGTGAGGCCTCAGCTCCAGGATTCTGTGACAGCTGGTGTCACCAGTGGGAAAGGGTGTTTCCACCTCAAGTGGGAAGCTTAAGGCAGGACTAGTCTGGCCTGTCAGCTTGTTTATTTACAAGGCAAATTGCATTTTCTACTCCATCAGCCACCATGCTGCGCCCAGGAGCTTCTTCTGGGCGCTGGCTCTGATCAGGGATTGGAGTGCCTTTGTTCTGGGGCTGGAGGAAGATGGGTTGGGAAAGGAGGGGAGTTTGGGGGGCACTGCCAACCCAGGAGGCATCTGCAGAAAGAAAACCGGCACTGTGAACTGGTGCAAGAAATGCTGAAAACCTGTGGGCTTTTCCAACATACACTTTGCTGGAAATGAATGTGTTACTACCAAAATATAAACTGGGGTGCATTTCTTTTCTTCCCTGAGTCACGATATTTTCCCCTACAAAACATAGCTTCAGGCAAGGTGGTTATGATGACCATGCTCAGAAATGATGGCTATGAGTGCAGTTCTGTAAACTCCAAAGTCAAAAGCAAAGAGGGTGGGTAGTGAAGGAGAATAGATATGGCTTTAATGCTTTTGTTCTCTCTAACATTCATGTTGAAAATTAATTCCCAATGTGACAGTATTGGAAAGCGTGGAGTTTGGGGGGTGATTGAGTCATGAGGACTGTGTTCTGAGGAATGGGATTAGGTGCCCTTATTAAAGGGCTTGATGCAGAGAGTTTGACGCTTTTTCCCTTTTGCCTACTGCCATATGAGGACACAGCATTCCTTCCCTCTGGAGGATGCAGCATTCAGGGCACCATCTTGGAAGCAGAGAGCAGCCCTCACCAGACAACAGACCTGCTATCACCTTGATATTGGACTTCCCAGCCTCCAGAACTGTGAGGAATAAACTTCAAACTGTTCTTCAAACATTCCTCAGTCTGTGTTCTGTTACAGTAGCCCAAACAGATTAATAAAGGAGCAAAGCTCCCTTTGTTCTACCACAACCACTTGAATCCATCTTGGCGAAGATAACCACAATGCAAAAATTCTCTGTGTCTCAGTTTATCCATCTTCAACATGAGGGCAGGAACACCTACTGCCAAAAGTGCTGTGAGAATCAAATTGGATAAGGCACACACATCTCCCAGCATACTCTCCAGCACTGGAAAGATGCTTAGTTCTCTGAGCCTCAGTTTCCCTGATTTGTCAAATGGTGAGGTTGAATAATAAATTTAGAAGAGCAAAGAAAGCACTTCCTAGAATCCAGGCCTCATGTGCTTAGTGTGCTACTTTACTTATTCCCATAAAGGTAAGACAAGTTAGGGTTTTGATTATCTCATTTTACAGATAAAGAGAGTGAGATGTGGAGAGGTAAAGTGTCTTGTCCACACTCACATCTCCAGGAAGTGACAAAGGTGAGATCCTGTCTTCAGATCCCAGGCTTTCACGGACCACCCTCAGTTGTCGGTAGAAGTTGGACTGGACCATGGTCCCTCAGTCCTTCTCTGGGAAGCTATTACGACTCACAGGACCCTGAGGGCTGATCGAGCCCAGCAGTCTGCAAGCTGAGTGTGAACTCCTTTGAATTTCACAAAGACTTTTGAGGGTGTGGACAGCTTGAAGGAAGCTCCTTCTACCTGCTCAACGTCTGTAAGTGCTCTTTGGAAAGTGACCCAACTAAAGATGCATCTGGGCTCTGCCAGCTTTCCTCTCTCCCCATGCCTTGGCAGAACTTCCATTCCCTTTTTATAAAGGAAGGCCATTCTTAATCCTGAATGTAGCCTCTGGAGCATCAAACCAAGGAAAAAATTCTGTGAGTGCCAAGTGACGGAGCTTCTGTGAGACATACTGAAGGTGGTGGTGCCTTATTTCAACCAGGCATCAAACATAGGCAAGAGCAAGTTTCAGATCTAGTTCTCTCTCTCTTTCTCTTGTTGTCTATTTATCTCCTATCTATCTATCCATCCATCCACCCACATCCATCTGGCTGTCATCTTCTCTGTACTTATCCTTCTATTCATTCATCCATCTTGCCATCAATCTGCATAGCCAATCAGCTCTCTCTCTTAAAATTTGATTTCAGGAATGAGAAGGTTAACAGAGCTTGTATATTAACACAACTCCTTCAATTTTACAATAAAGTCAGGCTCTCCTGTCAGTAAATTGGATTTGGCTGATGGGTTTGACAATAAGAACTGGCTTTGCCAACTAAGCCACCTGGCAGATATTTTTCATAAGTTAAATAAATTAAGTCAGGCACATGGGCTCACACTTGTAACCTCAGTGCTTTGTGAGGCCCAGGTGGAAAAAATTGCTTGAGGTTAAGAGTTCTGGCCCTTCTCTACAGAAAAGTAAAAAAAAAAATTAGTTGGTTGTGGTGGCCCGTGTCTATAGTCCTAGGTAGTTGGGAGTCTGAGGTGGGAGGATCGCTTGAGCCTATGAGTTTGAGGCTGTAGTGAGCTATGATTGTACAACTGCACTCCAGCCTGGAAAACAGAACAAGATCTTCTCCCTAAAGTTAATTAATTAATTAATTAATTAATTTTAAAAAGTTAAACCTGAATTCCACGGTTTTGACCAAATCGAGTTAAAGCACTTATATAACATTCCAGACCTGAGCCAGGTGCGGTGTCTCACGCCTGTAATCCCAGCACTTTGGGAGGCCGAGGTGGGTGGATCACGAGGTGAGGAGATCGAGACCATCCTGGCTAACATGGTGAAATGCCGTCTCTACTAAAAATACAAAAAATTAGCCTAGCGTAGTGGCGGGCACCTGTAGTCCCAGCTACTCAGGAGGCTGAGGCAGGAGAATGACATGAACCCAGGAGGTGGAGCTTGCAGTAAGCCAAGATCACACCACTGCACTCCAGCCTGGGCGATAGAGCGAGACTCTGTCTAAAAAAGAAAAAAAATTCCAGACCTGCACCATCCAAATGATAGCCGCTAGCCACATGTGGCTACTAAGCACTTGAAATGTGGCTGTCAAAACTGAGATGTGCTGTAGTATAAAACACACAGCGGAGTTCAAAGATTTAGTGTGATAAAAGAATGTAAAGTAGCTTATTACTATTTATCATATTGATACAGGTTGAAATGATAATATTTTGAATATATTGAGTTAAATAAAATATATTATTAAAATTAATTTCACCTGTTCCTCTTTTACTCGTTAAATTGTGTTTAATAGATATACCTAATGTAAATGATGAGTTAATGGGTGCAGCACACCAACATGACACATGTATACATATGTAACAAACCTGCATGTTGTGCACATGTACCCTAGAACTTAAAAGTATAATAAAAAAAAAGAAAATTTAAAATTGTGTATGATGTTCTCATTATATTTCTATTGGACAGTGCTGCTTCAGAGAACGGATTCCTTGGAATTATTTAAATGTATGGCAAAGTTTTAGATTTCTATGTATAATGTCACAGTGGTACATGTTTTTCAAAATTCTCGTAGAAGGTATACAAGCAAAGATTCCATATTTTACAGGTGGAAAAATTCTGGCTTTTCTAATTTTGTGGCTTTGTGAGAATTCTATAATGGGCACAGAAAATTTACTTTCAACAAATGGAGTCTTGACAAATATAGGGATACTGACCTTAATGAAGCTCCTCAAGGTTAACAGAAGACTTCCCCTTGAAGAGCGTATCTTTTGCCTGTGCTCTGAGACCTTCTAGCATTTGAGCTACTGAGAAGGTGTCTGTCGTTTGGCCAGGCCCCTCCTTCTCATCCACCCTAGGTCTGAAAGAGAAAGAGGGAGAGAGGAAGAGAGGGGCTGAGGGCAAGAGGATGGGGTCTGGGTCTATTTACAATGGCTAACTTGCTGAGTGACCTTAAGAAGTCACGTCCCCTCGGAGTCACAGTTGGATGATCTATAAAGCATAACCTTAAAACCCACTGATTTACATGATCCTTGCTATGGCCTAAACGTTTGTTTCTTTTTTTTTTTTTTTTTTTTTTTTTTTTTTTGAGACGGAGTCTCGCTCTGTCGCCCAGGCTGGAGTGCAGTGGCGCGATCTCGGCTCACTGCAAGCTCCGCCTCCCGGGTTCACGCCATTCTCCTGCCTCAGCCTCCCGAGTAGCTGGGACTACAGGCGCCCACAACCGCGCCCGGCTAATTTTTTGTATTTTTTTAGTAGAGACGGGGTTTCACCGTGGTCTCGATCTCCTGACCTTGTGATCCGCCCGCCTCGGCCTCCCAAAGTGCTGGGATTACAGGCGTGAGCCACCGCGCCCGGCCAAACGTTTGTTTCTTTCTGAAATTCTTGTGTTGAAATTCTAAGCCCCAAGGTGATGGTCTTTGGAGCTGGGGGCTTTCCCAGGTGATTAGGTCAAGGGGGTGGAGTCTTCAAGAATGGTGGTTAAGTGCCCTTCTGAAAGACACCCCAGAGAGCTCCTCGTTCCTTCTGCCACATGAGGATGCAGTGAAAAGACAGCCACCCCATGAGCCAGAATATATCATCAGACACTGAATCTGCCAGTGACTGATCATGGACTTCTCAGCCTCCAGAACTATGAGAAATAAAGCTCTGTTTGTGTCTAGCCCATTCATTCTATGGTACTCATAACAATGACCTAAATGGACTAATACAATTCTAAAGTGACATTTCTCTAGCACTGACATTCCTGTTTCCTCATCTGTGTGATGGGCATAACACATTCCCTGGCCTCCTGGGGCTATTGGGAGGGTTGATTTAATCAATACACCACTGTATTGAAACAGAATGTGGCCTGTAGCTTTAAAATGTGCCTGCTGTTTCTTAAAGTGTTCTCTGTGTACTCTGAAGAACGCAGTCTGTGAGGACACAGTTGTCCCATTTTACAGAGAATGATGCTGTGCTCAGCCTCAGAGAGATGCAAACCCACCCAGCACGTTAATGTCAAAACTGGTCAGGATTGAAACTCAGGACCTGGGACTCCACTCTCATGGACTCTTATTTCTAAACATGGCAAAATACATGTATCATAAAAGTTACAATTTTAACCATTGTTAAGAGTATAGTTCAATGACACTAAGTATATTTGCATTGTTGTGAAACTATCACTACCATCCATCTCCAGAACACTGTCATCATCTCAAACTGAAACTGCACTTATTAAAAATTCCCCGTTCCCTCCTTGCCCAATCCCTGGAAAACACCATTCTACTTTCTGTCTCTATAAATGTTATTACTCTAGGAGTTTCATTTAAGTGGAATCACACAGTATTTTTTCTTTTGTAACTGGCTTATTTCACTAAGCAGAATGTCCTCAAGGCTCATCCATTTGTGGCAGATGTCAGAATTTCCTTCCTTTTCAAGGCTGTATAATATTCCATTGTATAGCTCACCACCATTTTGTTTATCTGTTCATACATGATAGACACTGGCTTGTTTCCACCTTTTGGCTACTGTGAATAATGCAGTTATGGACATGAGTATACAAGTACCTACTTGAGTCCTTGCTTTTAATTATTTTGCATATATACCCAAAAGTAGGGTTGCTGAATCACATGGTCATTCTATGTTTAATTTTTTGAGGACCCACCACACTCTTTTCTATAGCAGCTATAATTTTACATTCCCACCAACAGAGTTCCCAGTTCTCCACATCCTTGCCAACACTTGTGCACAGGCCTCTTTTTAAACCCAGCCCAGAGTCTAGTAGTTGTGAGGGCAAAGGAGTTGCTCAAACAACTCTGGCTGCTTGGCAAGCAATGGAGCTTGGAGACTACACCAGGAGCCTTTCAGACACTTTGGTGGCCTGTCCAGGCCACTGGGATGATTGGAGCCCAGAGCCATATGTGAAAACTGAGATACCAAAGTGTCTTCATGCAGGTTTCAAAGGCCAGATAAGTACCCGCCTCTACTGGCTCTCACTACTGCAGGGCAACCCTGATCCCTCCCCAAAGCCTCCTTTTTCTGAAGCCTTCTCATTAGGGTAAGCAGGGCCTTCGCTTATCTGGGAGATCAGGTCAAAAGTCTTAGAGTCACATGACTTGTCTATTTCTCTCACATTCAACCCCAACTCATCAACAACTCTTGTCAGCTCTACCATTGATGTCTATCCAGAATACTATCACTTTTCACCTCCTTCCCTGACCTGCTTGGTCCACACCACCTTTATTTCTCACCAAAGTCCCATTGAGGCCATAAGGATCCTCTCAAAACCTGGGGCAGCTTAGAGTGTTCACGTGCTCAGAGCCTCCAGAGCTGATGCCCTCACCAAAGTCAAACCCAAAGGAAGTCCTCAGCACCACCCACAGGACTAGAGGATCTCCTCCCAGGCCTGGTGACTTTCCCAACTCACCTTCTAACTCTCCCTTGCACTCTCACATTCCTCCATGGCCTATGCAATGGCTGTTCCTCTATAGGAATGTCTTTTTCCTGGGATGGCGCTCTCCTCCAGCAGCTCTGCTCAGATGGGTCTTGTTGGTGAGGACTTCCTCAACTTCCCTTTATAGAACAGCACCACCCTGCCCTGTGCTGCACAGTCATCTCACCCTTTGGGTTACTTTCCTGGAGCTTCCCTAACAAATTACCACAAACACAGGGTCTTAAAACAACAGAAATGTATTATCTCAAAGTTCTAGGGGCCATAAGTAGGAAATCAAGGTGTCAACAGAGCTGTGTTTCCACACAAGCTCCGGGGGAGAGCCCTTCTGTGTTAGTCTGTTTTCACACTGCTATAAAGAACTGCCTGAGACTGGGTGATTTATAAAGAAAAGGGTTTAACTGATTCGCAGTGCCACATGGCTGGGGAGGCCCCAGAAAACTTACAATCATGGCAAAAGACAAACGGGAAGCAAGGCACATCTTACATAGCAGCAGGAGAGACAGCCAGAGGGGAGATCAGCCAAACACTTTTAAACCATCAGACCTTGTGAGAACTTACTCACTATCAGGAGAACAGCATGGGGGAAACTGCCCCCACAATCCAATAATCTCTCACCAGGTCTCTCCCTCAACATGTGGGGATTACAATTCAAGATGAGATTTGAGAGGGGGTACAGACAGAGCCTAACCCTATCACCTTCCTTGCCTCTTCCAGTTCCTGGTGATGCCAGGCATCCCTTGGCTGTGGCTGTGTCACTCCAATCTCTGCCTCTGTGTTCACATGGCCTTCTTCTCCATGTCACTGTGTGTCTTTTTCTGTCTTTTATAGGGACTGTCTCATTAGAGGCAGAGCCCACCCTAATCCATATGGCTTCATCTCCATTCTTACCTTAATTACATTGGTCAAGACTGTATTTCCAAATAAGTTCACATTCTGAAGTTCTGGGTGGACGTGAGCCTAGGGGACACTATGCAACTCGCCACAGCTCTCTCCTTTTTTACTTCTTGCACTTATGACCAATGACCCTCTGATAGAATCTCAATTTAGTTGTTTAATTGCTGAGTCTCCTAAGAACATGAGCTCCAGCACCACAAACACCAAGTCTGTCACTGCTGTGGCTCCGCAGCAGGGTCTGGCACATAAGAGGGGCTCTGTAACCGTGTGTGGACTGGAAGACTGGATGTTGGTGCCCCTCAGGGGCTGCTTTTCTCTTGCCAGGGGTCCACTGTGCTAGCAGCACCACATAGGCTGAGGGTTCCCTCAGTCCCCTGAGCTGGAGTCCCTGTCTCTGGGTGGCCACCATCCCTGGAGAGCAGCTGAGACCCCAGTGCTGCCCCTGCAGCCAGCCTGGCACACTCAGGCTGCACAACAATTTATAAAATGGATTACTGTCTCTACGTGAGTTTTCTCTGATTAAGGAGATGAAGTGTAGGTGGAATTGATTGGATGGTTGAGAGATTATTAATGGATTTTTGTTGTATTATAGGATTTGTTAACTGTTTTTGCATTACTTTTTAGAGTTTAAAAAAGCTAATACAATGAAATGAAAAGGTACTGTATGTTCACTGAAAAGAAAAAGACAAAAACCTAACAGTAAAATCTGAAGAAGAAAAATCTCTGTAATCCCACAACCAACAGGCAACCCTCTCTGGCTTGTTATCAATCAAACAGTTTTCTGTGCAGCATGAATTGTGGTTGAGATCATACCCCACACTCAGTTTTAAATCATGCTGTTTTCCCCTGCAAATTAGGCAATGAGCGTTTTCCACGTCATTAACGACTAATAACAGTTACCACTTGTGCCGTGCTTATAGGGTAGGAGGCACTGGGCCAAGCATTCTATCCAATTGACTCTTAATTTTCACAACTGCTGCATGTAGTGTGGCAAGAAGTGATGGACCTTGGAGCTGGGCAACTTGGGTACCAGTCCTGGCTCTGTCATCCCTGAGCTGTGTGACTTTGGGTATGATAGCTGTGTTCTCTATCATGACAAAAACTAGCTCTATCTCGATTGTGTTTCAAATTTTCCCATCAACAAACATGAGTATCCTCCTATCTATCACAACCCTATCCATTATAGTGGATGGTTGAGGAGGACTTAACCAAACACAACTGCATAAAATCCTAGCCTACCCCTCAATCACTCACACGGGTTGAATAATAGCAGTACTAATCTACAACCAAAACATTACCATTCTAAACGTGATTATTTACTTTATCTTAATAACCACATTTCTAACATTCAACCTGACTATAAGCAGCAAAACCCTATCACTATCTCATACCTCAAACAGATTAGCATGGTTGACACCTATAATTCCATGAATTCTACTATCCCTAGAAGGTTTACCTCCATTAACAGTTTTCCTGCCTAAATGAATCATCATCCAAGAATTTACAAAAAACAATAGCCTTTTTACTACAACTATTATAGCTATCATAACCCTACTCAACCTGTACTTTTACATATGCCTAACTTATTCCATCTCAGTGACAATATTCCCCACATCTAATAATATGAAAATAAAATGACACTTCGAAAACACAAAGCCCAGATTAGTCTTCCCCCCACTTATCATCTCTTCTACCCTCCTCTTACCCATCTCTCCATTAATACTAACTCTAACTTAGAAATTTAGGTTAAATAAGACGAAGGGCCTTCTAAATCCTTAGTAAGTAAATTACACTTAATTTCTGTGACAGACCAGAGGACTGCAAGACTCTATTCTGCGTCAATTGAATGCAAATCAACCACTTTAATTAAGCTAAGCCCTTGCTAGATTGTTGCTAGAATGGTGGAATTCAAACCCATGAAAATTTAGTTAACAGCTAAACACCCTAATCAACTGGCTTCGATCTACTTCTCCCGCCATTGCAGGGAGAAAGGCGGGAGAAGCCCCAGCAGGACTGAAGCTGCCCCTTTGAATTTGCGATTCAACACGAAAAATCACCTCGAGGCTGGTAAGAAGAGGCCTTGACCTCTGTCTTTAGATTTACAGTCTAATGCTTACTCAGTCGTTTTACCTTTTTCCCACTTACGTTCATCAATTGTTGATTATTTTCAACTAACCAAAAAGATGTGGGAACACTATACGTGCTATTCCGCGCATGAGCAGGGAGAGTGGGCACCGCCTTAAGCCTTCTAATTCGAGCAGAATTAGGCCAACCAGGAACTCTGCTAGAAGATGATCAGGTCTACAATATTATTGTTACCACCCATGCATTTGTCATAATCTTCTTTGTGGTAATACCAATCATAATTGGGGGTTCGGCAACTGGCTAGTCCCTCTGATAATTGGTGCACCCGACACGGCATTCCCCCGGATAAATAATATGAGCTTCTGACTTCTCCCCACATCTTTTCTACTCCTACTCGCATCTTCAATAGTAGAAGCTGGCGCTGGGACCAGCTGAACAGTTTATCGCCCTTTAGCAGGAAACCGAGAACCTGCAGGAGCCTCTGTGGATCTGGGCATCTTCTTGCTCCACTTGGCAGGTGTCTCTTCTATTTTAGGGGCCCTTAACTTTATTGCCACAATTATTAACATAAAACCCCCAGTTACATCCCGGTATCAAACACCCCTTTTCGTCTGATCAGTCCTCATTACAGCAGTCCTTCTACTCCTTTCCTTCCCAGTCCTAGCTGCCAGCATTACTATACTATTAACTCACCGTAACCTCAACGTTACTTTTTTTGACCCTGCTGGCAGGGGTGACCCTATCTTGTACCAGCATTTATTCTGATTCTTTGGTCACCCTGAAGTCTATATCCTAAACCTACCAGGCTTCGGGATAATCTCCCACATCGTAACGTATTATCTTGGAAAAAAAGAACCATTTGGGTTCCTTTTTGGCTGTGTTAGTTTCCTGCGGCTACTGGAACAAATTACCAGATGCTGTGTGGCTTAAAACAACACGTATTTATTCTCTTACTGTTCTGGGGGCCAGAATCTGGAATTAGGGTATTGGCTCAGCTATCCCCCTCCGAAGACTCTACAGGAGAACGCTTCCTTGTCTTTCCCTAGCTTCTGGTGTTGCTGGTAATGCTTGGTCCTCCTTGGCTTGTAGATGCACCACACCTCTTTTCTGCCTCTGTCTTCATGTGGCTTTTATATAAAGACATCAGCCATTGGATACAGGGACTGCCTTAAACCAGTACGGCCTCATCTTAACTATTTATATCTACAATACTCTGTTTCCAAATAAGGTAATATTCTGAGGCTCCAGCTGGACCTGAGTTTTTGGGGACCACTATTCGTTCCAGTAGAGGGGGTAACCCTCCTGCAGCTCACGTTACTCATTTGTTGGATGCAGAGACTAGTGTCTGTCTTACAAGGTTAGTGCAATGATTACATGAGGATACAGATGTGTATTTATGGCTGAGAACTGTGACTAGTGCATTGCAACTTCCAGGGCAGGGTTTGTTGTGACCATGAGGCAGTTTTACAATCATCTCCATCCGTCCACTGAGGAAGTTGTGTTTCAGTTAAAAGTTGCTCAGAGCCCTCACCCCAGGATGGCAGTGCTGGCACACATTGGAGCTGCTAGAGAAATTTCTGGGCGGTGTCCCATTTTTAGGAGACAGTATCAGTAAGCGATCAAGAGAAGAGACTTTCATGCCAGCCAGGTCTGAGGACAACTCCCAGCTTTAGTCACTAGCTGGGTGGCCTTGGGTGAGTCCCTCAGACTCTCCGAGGACCTTTTCCTCAGCTGTGACTTGGGACAAACCATACTCATCTCACAGGGCTATTGTGAGGCCAACGCAAATCTGCAGGGGATTCTTAGCTCAAGAGGAAGCACACAGCAATATGCAAATGGCAGCTGCTGTTAGTTTATGTTTAAATCTAGTTTTGCTGGTTTGACATGTTCACTTATTAGTTTTTAAAATAGCCTTCAGGCCAGGGGCGGGGGCTCAAGCCTGTAATCACAGCACTTTCGGAGGCCAAGGCGGGCGGATCACATGAGGTCAGGAGTTTAAGGCCAGCCTGGCCAACACGGTGAAACCCCGTCTCTACTAAAAAACATAAAAATTAGCCAGGCATGGTGGTGCATGCCTGTAATCCCAGCTACTCGGGAGGCTAAGGCAGGAGAATCACTTGTACCCAGGGGGCAGAGGTTGCAGTGAGCTGAGATTGTGCCACTGCGCTCCAGCCTTGGTGACACAGTGAGACTCCATCTCAAATAACAATAATAATAAAAATTTTAAAAAATAAAAATAGCCTTCATTATTTTTCTTATTACAGAAGTCATATATGGTCATTATAAGACAGTCAGAACATATAGATAAGCCAAGTGCAAGTATTAATCACCCATAATGTTACCATCCAGAAATAAAACCTCCTAACTACCCTTCTAGTATTGCATATGTGCAGGTATGTAAAGAAATACACACATATAGAAAACATACATCTTAGTGGGACACTTGTGAGCTGTCTTTTATTTTAGCTATATGTGATGAGCATTGCGTGTGTGTGTGTGTGTGAATATAAATTGTCATAGCTATACCACATTGTTTCAAGGACTGTGTTGAACCACAGCCTTGTTTAGACACCAAGTAGTGGTTTCCCAACTCATCTTTGGTTCATTTCCATGATGCATCTGTTTCCACGTTACTGACATGGGTCTGTGGTGCAGTGATGGGGCTACTTCTGTGTCTAGCCCAGTGGCCACAAAAGAAAACGGGAATGTCACTGAGGACGCACTTGTTATGGTTCACAAAGCATCTCCACAGCCCCTTCCCAGTGTGCTCTTGCTGTTTGAATGCAGGCCTCCCTTTTATAGGTCAGGAACTAAGTGTTTCAAGAGGCCAAGAAAAAAAAAATGGCAATGGCAGGAGCTGAATGCAGGGCTTGTCTTAGCAGAGTCTCTGTTCTGCCATGTAAGGGGCTGAATGTCAAGGGCCTCTGTCTGCTCACCCTTCACCGTGGCCCCCTCTCCTGCCTCTTCCACCACCCAGAGGAATAAACAGATGGACTCTCCCTGTGCCTTTGGGCTCCCAAGGCCTTTCCCCAGTGGGGGACTTGAGTATTTGGAGGAACCCTGGAGAAGGATTTCTTCTCCAGAAATGTCCTTTCTGTGCAGACTTCTATCACAACAACTCTTCCCCTGTCTGCTTCCTTCCTTAGCCTCTGAACCTGTTGGGCAGGGACTCTTGTTTTCTTCAATCCGAACTCTTGTATCTAACAAGGGAGTTCAATACAAATTATTCCAGTTGAATCGAGCCAATGAAAACAGATGAATGGTGGAATCTCACGCAATAGCTGCCTGCCTGGCTAGAGCCTGTTGGCCACTGTATATTTATTTATTTATTTTTTGAGATGGAGTCTTGCTGTGTCGCCCAGGCTGGAGTGCAGTGGTGCTATCTCAGCTCACTGCAAGCTCCACCTCCCAGGTTCACGCCATTCTCCTGCCTCAGCCTCCCGAGTAGCTGGGACTACAGGCATGCACCACCACGCCTTGCTAATTTTTATATTTTTTAGTAGAGACAGGGATTCACTGTGTTGGCCAGGCTGGCCTCAAACTCCTGACCTCGTGATCTGCCCGCCTCGGCCTCCCAAAGTGCTGGGATTACAGGCATGAGCCACCGCGCCCGGCCTGGCTACTGTATATTAAAGATTTCTTATGCTTTTGTGACATTATACAGATTACAGAGGGCTTTGCTCACATCCATTGTCTCGTAAGGTAGGCTGAGTTTAAATGATAATGATGTGGTTTCACAATGAGAATGATTTTTTTCCCTCTTGCATTCACTTTTCTTCTGGATCTTATACATTTCTAGTGACACCCTCAACAGCATTGTGAATTCTTATTTTTAAATATTAATATAATGGGAGTAAATTGGTATTTCTTTCCATTCATTGATTTTTAGCAAGTTTGAACATTTTTGGAAAGTGTTCATTTCTGTTCTTCACTCATTCACATCTTGAGGTCTCAGTATGTTATTTTTTTTTATCAATTTACATGGGCTCAGTCATACTTATGACAATTTTTCTCCAGACACTTTTTTTGAAATCAATTTGTAGTTAAGTGCTTATTTTCATGAGAGCTTAGCATTTTAAGTCATATTTTTTGATTTTTTTCATTTCAGACTCTTCAAACAACTTTGAAGTTTAGAAAGTCATTCCTGTTAAAGATATTTGATCAGAAGAAAATCCAGTTTAGTATAGGTTTTTAAATTTTAATGTGTCATAGTTACTGTTTTAATCTACCTGGAGGCTATTTTGATGCTAGCTATAAAGTGAATTATGAAGACTCGAAGCTACCTTTTCCTTCCCCAAATTAAAAACTAAAAGCAGTCTTTCAATTCCTACTTATTGGTTTATCTTTGCCATCTACACACACACACACACACGCACACACACACACACACAAACATTCCTCTAAGTCATCTTCAGGTATTAAATGTAATAAATAAATAAATATCTGGGTATCTATTTCTACTGGTAGTTGATATTGCACGTCCAATTTATTTTACAGATAAGAACATTGAGACACAGAGAGGCAAATTAATTTTCATGGACTCACCCAGTGAGTTACTGGAACATCTAAGAGGAAAACCCATTTCTGTGGATTCTCAACTCAGTGCTGTTTCATTGATTTCATCCATTCTCTCAAAAGAGGTTACAATTAATGTCACTTGTTCCCACACTCTGTCTTTCCAATTAGACCTACATTGTCTAATACCATAACCACCAACATGTGGCCGTGGAAAGTTTGAAATATGGCTACTTCCAATTGAGACAGGCTGCAAGTGTCAAATGCGCACTGGTGTTTGAAGACGTGATGTGGGAGACAAAGAATGCAAAATGCAAAATTAATACCTTTCATAGTAATGATAACACTACCCATTGAAATGATAACATATTGGATGTAACGGATCAAATAAAATTTGTAATTAAATTTAACTTCAGTCATTTCTTTTTATATTTTAATTTAACTCCCCCCACATTAAAAATTCCACATATGGCTTGTATTATGTCTCTATTGGACAGTGCTGAAAACCAGATTAACTCTCAATAAGCACTGTAATTTTTTTGTTTTTATTCTTTTGTTCTCACCACTTTATCTTAGCAATTAGCACAGTTTCTGGTGTGTGATAAATGCCCACCGAATATTTGTCAAATGAATGAATGTGTGAATAAGGGAACCAAACAACTACAACACCATCCACTTGTGAATGAACATGATTCTCAAAAGTCATGATGGTTGCTTTTCTCTCCAAGTTTAAAGGGATTGACTAGGCCACATGATCATAATCAAAAAGGGTCCCTTAGTCACTAGGGATCCACAGGGAGCAATCTAGGATGGCCCATGAGCTCTGGCCACGGAGGCAGCTTGTTTGAGAGCTCCTTATGCCATGATTCTAATCGCACTTGGCAGACCTTAAGTTCCTACTCACACAGTGTCGTTTGCTCTATCGCACTCTTTCTCTATCAGGTATTACCTGGCAATTCAGCCTCCTCTTATCATGCACTTCCTCAACTTCTCTTTTAAGCAGGAAGCTGGAGGTAGGGGAGCCCAGGACACATGTGAGAGCAGAATGTGATGGGAGGAGCGTGCAACGTGTAGGGTCCTGGGGTCTGGGAAGGATGAGGTTGGCAAAAGGAGAAGTTGCAGGATCAGCAGGGCCTGTGAGTCATCTCTCTCAAGGGCACTACAATGACACTGAAAGCTTCCAGAAGGGCAATGACACATTCAAATTAGCCTTTCTGACAGCTCCCTGGGGCTGCTGCATGGAGCATGGATGGGGACACTCAGGAGACTGGTGCGATCCCATGGTGGTCTGCCGAGCAGGGGCCGTGTCCACGGAGCCAAGCAGGTAGACTAGAGAGTGTTTAGGTACCCAGGAGGGATACGGGTTCCTGGCATGGGCAGCAGGGTGGCTGGAGGAGTTTCATAAGTATTTGCTGTCTGGATGTTTGGATGGGCAGATGCTTAGATAGTGGATAGATGGTTAGATGCTGTGCTTTCTTCAGACCTCTGTGCCTTAATACTCTGTTCACCTTGGATGTCCTAAGTCCTCATGGTACTTGACAATATGTCTTCAGCCTCCTTTCACTCTCTTCTTCCAAGCTCCCTCCTTTGGGTGCCCACAGCATCCTGCAGTCACCTCTAAGCCCTCCACTAACATTGTCGGCTGACTTCTCTGTCTCCGTATACTTTAATAATGGAGGGGCCCTGCCTTTCTTCTCTTTGTGCTCCTAGTGTCTGGCTTATAGAGGATATTCAGTTGGTGTATGCCGAATGAACGGATATGTTACAATAATATTCAAATTCACCAGATTTTAGTCTCCATGAAAGCAAGAGCCACACCTGCCATAGGCATCATCATGACCTCATGTCTGCCTGTGACACAGGCTGGCCTCATGCAGAGGTAGAATCAGAGCTTTCTTAAAGGGTATGATATGAAAAACATCTCAGAACAAATCTGAGCTCCTAAGAAACTGCCCTAGTACCACACCATTCTTCATTCTTGCTACATCTACTATAAGTAACTGGGAGAGAGACCTTTTTCTATTGAGGGCTTTGGGACTTGGCACACTCACTCATGCGCTTCTTCGCTTTCTCATTCATTCGTTCACTAATTTATTTATTCTTTCAGCAACTTTCAATCTGCTCTAGTCACAAAACCCCTGGTGATGATTTGCTGGTTCTGGACACCATCCTTCATCAATCAGGCAGGATGATGGCAGAGGTGGCGTCCAAAACCCAGGATGTCCTGAGGGTGCGTTCCTTGCCAGGATGTTAATTCCAAACAACACAATCTGTCTTCATATTCCTAAAGACCTCTGTGAGAAGGAATAGTCATAGGTGCCTCAGGGGAAGAGATGTGAGCCCCCTGAGAAAGACTCCCCTCAGCCGGAGGAAGGCTGCTCTGTGAGTAGGGGTACTCTGTTCCATGCGGATAAGGAACTTCCTAGGGGCTGGCTCGGGACCTGGCTGATCTGCTGCACAGCCATCTATCATGCAGGTCACAGGCTGGGAGAGGTGAGCTCTGACGCCCATTCTAACGCAAAGTTTCTTGCAATGTCACTTTCCCTTAATCCACCTTTCGTGTTTTTCAACTAATGTTTTAGCATCTTGAATGGAGAAGCTGTGTTTCATAAAGCCAGTGCCATGGTTCAAAATAGGTTAAGTTTGAATCTTTGCTCATTAACTGTGTGACGACAGGGGAGCTACACAACCTCTCTGAGTTACCTTCCTCCTTCCTCAGTGAGGAGCCCCATACCTCCCTGGTGGTTTTCTGCGTGTGTGAAAACACCCAGTACTGCCTTTAGGACGGACTCCCATTTATGGACTCCCAACTCTGTCATTTATAGCTGTGTGACCTCGAAGAAAATAATAGAATTCACCTTTGGAATTCCATTAATTGATATATGCAAAGCTCTTGGAACAACACCTGCCACATGTAACATATGAAGCATCATACAAATGTTAGCAATGAGTATTACCTGCATGTGCCCTTCTAACACCCTGTATGTCCCAGTGAGTGCTCATTAGGGCATCTTTGCATTGCCCATCTTCATCTGTCCAGTCCTCCATCTGCAGCAGTGCCTGTCCGCCCCATCCCCACCCCAGAACCTAGCACAGCCTGGATCACAACAAAAGCTTAAGTCATCCACGGAAATTACTGAAGGAAGAGGCTGTTGTCACCTGCCACTCAGCTCCACAGCACCGTGTCCAGCTCAAGGACAGCTGGACTTCCCAAGAGCACTCTCTGAGGAGTCCTGCCTTCGGACCAAGGCCACCACATCGGATATCTCCAGGGGGTACCAGGACTCATACACATTGGTGTCTCCACAAATGGGACCCAGGGGACACTGTTTCTGGGTGAATGCTCTCCCTGGGAGCTGTGGGACCTCACGGTCCTGAGAGCTGTGCCAGCCTCATGTGCTGGGCCTCTCAGGGGTACCCAGGCATGGGCACGGGGCCTGGGTAACCAATGCTTCTCTGTGAGGTACAAGGGATTCCTGTGAAGCTGCAACTAACCATGTAAACTGAGTCTGTGTGGCTGATAAAATATTTCAGGGAGATGTGAAGTGCTGGTGGCCACAAATCATTTCTGACTTCGCAGCTGGGGAGAGGTTGGTGTTAGGGCAGATGAGAAAGGGAATGCCGGGGGAGCGTCGAGAATTCCAAATCATTCTGCGCTCAGGGCTGACCCTGTTTTCAAATACTTGACCCAAGGGGTGTTTGAAGCAGGAAAACAGGGTCTGGAGGCAGGAAATACTGGGCCTATTCACACTTCAGCTATGACAGGAAATATCCTCTCTTTAGAGCAGACACTGAGTAAATGACTTTGTAACTTTACTTCAGCCTCTTCATTTATATAGGGCGTACACCAAGTAGTCAATGGAAACCATTAGAGGATATTTAAACCCCAGCAAATTCTGTAACAGGGCCTTGAGCCCTTATGCTCGGGTCCGCTCCCACCCTGTGGAGTGTACTTTCGTTTTCAATAAATCCCTCATCCTTTCCTCACTTTGTTTGTGCATTTTGTCCAGTTCTTTGTTCAAGATGCCAAGAACCTGGACAGCTTCCACCGGGAACATGTTGTCATGAAGCCCTTTGTGTGCAGTTTTCCTATGGGAACAAGGCCTCAAAGATGGGCTTACTTTCTATAACCCATGTGGAGTCCCATGCTGGGACTCCGAGGGGCCATCTCCTGGGAAGACACTGTGACATAGACCTAGGAGAGGGTGTGTGCGTGTGCATGCGTGCGTGTATGTGTGTGGTGATGGTGGTTGTAGTGGGATGTGGAACTGTGTGTTTTGAAGTTTTGGAGATTGTATGCGTTATAAATGACTCCAGTTTGTTTAATTAAGGCTAAAGGTTCATTAACTGGAAGATCCCTGGCCTGTTCAGGGACTGAAGAAGAGTCGAACGATGAAGACGGTCACAGTGCAAGGCGTGGGGGGCTTGGGAAACCTTGGCAGCGAGTGTTTGGGGTTCTCTGGGGATCACAGGTGGGCAACAATTTCCTGTAAGTTGCCAGGTAGGACAACAACAATTTCCTGTAAGTTGCCAGTTTCTGCTCTGGGGCCACACTCAATTATGCTTATCCTGTGAAAGGAGCCATAGGCTGCATGCATGAGCGTGGCTGTGATCTGATGAAACTCTATTATATATTTACAAAAACAGGCAGTGACCGAATTTGGTCCTCAGGCAGTGGGAGCTGGCGCCTGGCCTGGACTGAAGCTATAATTAGGATGGTGACTTCCTCCCTGTGGTCACTGCACTTTCTCCGTGTGGGACTCCATCTCCTCGAAGGAGTGATTCTGTCGGTGAAGGCCAGGCTGTGATTGCGTGGAGGCAGAAGCAGCTCCATCTCAGATGCTGATCCGCCATGTTGACCTCTGATTAACCCCAGTTCAGGAATGCCTCTAAGATTTGGCTTTTAGCTACTGTTCCTTGTGTAACAGCATCTACTGACCTAGTAAATCCTGCCCTTAGGTTAAACCATCTTGACCATAAATCCTGCCCTTAGGCAGATTCACATTCATTCTTGTCTTTCCCTTTCCCTGAGAGGTCCGCTTCAATTGTCCTACACATCTGTTCCCTGGGTCTGAGGGTAACGGCCCAGGGAGACCGTGTCTCTGGAGACTGAGGCTTGTTTCTAAGTCTCTGCTAAATGTTGCTTTCTGAAAAACGATATGTTATCCTCTTTCCCCGGCCTCTCAGTTTCCTCAGATTTTGGAATAGGTGTGCATAGGCCTACCCACCAAGACAGATCCGTTGGTTACCCTAGGCGCAAGCCAGTCAATTCACTGGCTCACCACTGACCACAGTGATTGGCTCAAGTTGTTCCAATCAGATTAAAGCAGGGACTTTTGTTCAGTGAAAGAGAGAAATGTTTTTCTCCCGATCACCTATCCCTCTCCCTCCCTTCCTCCCTCTTTTCCTCCTGTACAGGAACAGCTGATATCTGTGCAGGAGCACATGAAGTCTGACATTTCTGCCAAGTCAGGATCCAGGGCTTCTGCCCACCTCCCTTTCCAGTCAAGTCACACCAGATTGAGCTAATTCCATGTCCTGAGCTGTTACTATGTGCCAAGTGCCAGTGAGTCCCAGCACGTGGAGAGACGCATGAGCCAGAAGAAACCAACAAGCCTGTAACTGGCGAGGAAGATGGAAGCACAACCAACAAAATCACAACACAATGTGATACAGCAAAGATGAAGCATGAGGACAAGGCATTGCCCTTGCATCAAGGAGGTGGCAGGGCTGGAAGAAGGAGGTACCAGACCAGCAGAGGTCATGTCGGAACAGAGACTGGAAGACACTGTGGCTTCTCTGGGACACATGCATGCAGAGAAACATGTGCAGCATCACGAAGGGTGAAAAACCCTGGTGTGCTCAGAGATCCCTCTTCGTATCTTTCATAGTCTACCTGCCAAAGTGAGACCTGGGCTTCTTTAGAATGACAGACCCAAAGAGGTGCCTCAATGCTATCACTCAATAGCTGATTGAAGCCCCAGCCAGCAGATGCTGGAAGCAGCTGACCTTGGCCGAGCCCACTGATGGCAGAGGTGAGGAGCTGGCTCTTCAGGTCAGACGTCCTTAGGCTACATGGGCAGCCATCAGGCTTCTGCCTGAGCTACCTCCAAGCAAATTTGCAGCCTTCTGGACTCTGTAATGCACTGCATGAGGCTGGGTTGATGTCAAATAAACTTGCATCCCGATTATGGCCCAGAAATTTTTCATCTGTGTGACCTTGGGCAAGTCACTTTAAGTCTCTGACTGCAGTTATTTATATGTACAAAGAGGTTATTTAAATCTATCTGCAAGAGTGGTTGTGGGGCTGGAAAGCACGGGTATAGCCAGCCTGGCACACGGTGGAACGTAACAGTTACGAGACAAGAATGTTACTAATCCCGTAGGGCTGGTGCCAGGGTGTGCAAGGACTCCTTGGAAGCAGAGGTTGGCAAGGGCCAGAGCTTCAGAACCTGTGGAAACAGGTGAAGACTTCTTTGAGAAATCACATCTGTCTATTCTCGCGGGCTCCTTGAGTCACTGGCTGACCCAGATGTAGCCTTGGGCAGGCATGCCACCATCTTCACCCTGGCATGACACTCCTAACAAGCCAGGACTTCACACCTGTGTGGATGAGACCAAGACCAACCCACGTACACCTCCCTGCAGGACAGGTCCTGACCTTTGACCCCTGGGCTCCTGCCAGAGCTCTTCCAACCACCTGTAAACCAAAAATAAAATTCTAAGTCTCCCAACCAACTGTTGGACCTTCATCTTGGCCAAAAGTATTCCAAAGTAAACCCGAAAATCTAGTTCAAGCCATGATGGCAAGGGAAGGTCAGACATGCCTCATGATACCATCCCTTTGGAATTCAGGCACAACTGACCAGTATTAGCATGGAAACAAAGATCTTTAGAATGACAAAACAGAATCTTTGGTAGCACTAAGAAACCAAATTCCAACCTAACTCTAATATAGTATCACATGAGAAATACCAGGACCTGAAAGAAAATAAAGTATTTCACCACAAAATAGATATCTTTGGCTTCTTTTTGTTTTTTTTGTTTGTTTGTTTGTTTGTTTTTGAGACGGATACTTGCTCTGTCACCCAGGCTGTAGTGCAGTGGCAGGATCTTGGCTCACTGCAACCTCCGCTTCCCAGGTTCAAGTGATTCTCCTGCCTCAGTCTCCTAGGTAGCGGGGATCAGAGGTGTGCACCACCACGCCTGGCTAATTTTTGTATTTTTAGTAGAGAAGAGGTTTTGCCCATGTTGGCCAGGCTGGTCTCAAACTCCTGTGTTCATGAGATATGTCAGCCTTAGCCTCCCAAAGTGCTGGGATTACAGGTGTGAGCCACCGCGCCTGGCCTCTTTCGCATATTTTGAAATGATCTGTGAAACTGTCCCTTGAGGAGAAAATCTACATTCTATGGTGAATCCCCTTCTGTTTCCAGGTCTTTTCGCTTATCCAGGAGAGAATTAACTGAGTCTGGCACCTTAAATTGGCTAGCCATAAGTAGAAAGCTGAAACTGGATCCTTTACTCAAAATTTTGTATAATTTTCCTTATACAAAAATTAATTCAAGATGGATTAGAGACTTAAATGTTAGACCTAATACCATAAAAACCCTAGAAGAAAACCTAGGTAATACCATTCAGGACATAGGCATGGGCGAGGACTTCATATCTAAAACACCAAAAGCAATGGCAACAAAAGCCAAAATTGACAAATGGGATCTTATTAAACTAAAGAGCTTCTGCACAGCAAAAGAAACTACCATCAGAGTGAACAGGCAACCTACAGAATGGGAGAAAATTTTTGCAATCTACTCATCTGACAAAGGGCTAATATCCAGAACCTATAAAGAACTCAAACAAATTTACAAGAAAAAAACAAACAACCCCACCAAAAAGTGGGCAAAGGATATGAACAGAAGTTTCCGAAAAGAAGACATGTATACAGCCAACAGACACATGAAAAAATTCTCGTCATCACTGGCCATTAGAGAAATGAAAATCAAAACCACAATGAGATACAATCTCACACCAGTTAGAATGGCAATCGTTAAGAAGTCAGGAAACAACAGGTGCTGGAGAGGATGTGGAGAAATAGGAACACTTTTACACTGTTGGTGGGATTGTAAACTAGTTCAACCACTGTGGAAAACAGTATGGCGATTCCTCAAGGATCTAGAACTAGAAATACCATTTGACCCAGCCATCCCATTACTGGGTATATACCCAGAGGATTATAAATCATGCTGCTATAAAGACGCATGAACACATATGTTTATTGCGGCACTATTCACAATAGCAAAGACTTGGAATCAACCCAAATGTCCATCAGTGACAGACTGGATTAAGAAAGTGTGGCACATATACACCATGGAATACTATGCAGCCATAAAAAAGGATGAGTTTGTGTCCTTTGTAGGGACATGGATGCAGCTGGAAACCATCATTCTCAGTAAACTATCGCAAGAACAGAAAACTAAACACTGCATGTTCTCACTTATAAGTGGGAATTGAACAATGAGATCACTTGGACTCAGGAAGGGGAACATCACACACCAGGGCCTATTACGGGGAGGGGGAATGGGGGAGGAATGGCATTGGGAGTTATACCTGATGTAAATGACGAGTTGATGAGTGCTGACGAGTTGATGGGTGCAGCACGCCAACATGGCACAAATATACATATGTAACAAACCTGCACGTTGTGCATATGTACCCTAGAACTTAAAGTATAATAATAAAAAAAAAATCTGATGAGAAAATCTGTTCTCTCTGTACCCTGCTACCTGGAGGTTTCATCTGCAAAATAAGAACCTTGGACTCCACAACCCCTTACTTGACCCAGACTCTGCCTTTTATGGATTCTAGGTCTTTAGATAATAACTTAACCCTTTCAGCCAATTGCCCCACCTCCTTCAAGCTGTCCTGCCTTTCCAGACCAAACCAATGTGCATCTTACATGTGTTGACTGATGTCTCCCCAGCATGTATAAAACCAAGCTGTTGCCTGACCACCTTGGGCACATGTTCTCAGGATCTCCTGGGGCTGTGTCATAGACCATAGTCACTCATATTTGGCTCAGAAGAAATCTCTTCAAATATATCACAGTTTGACTCTTTTCATAGACATGTTGAAATGCCTGAATGCTGGGGCTTCAACCATGTACCATGTATATCTGTTTCAAATATGTATTTGTTTTAAAAATTAATTGTAATTAATTACAAATAGATTAATATTTCTGTTTTTAAAATTTAGCCTGATACTATTAAAACAAACAAACAAACAAACAAAAAACAGCTTAGATGGGCCAGGACATCCCTGCTGTGGAGAAAGGCTGTTTGAAAGAGCCTTTGCCATGCATAGCTTGGTGGGGCAGCTTTCAGGAGACCTCCACATTCCTTGTCTATGGCTGCGTCCACATTTCCAATGAACAGCATGGGTAGAATGGAGTGCGTTGAGCCTCTTTGGACACTGATGGGCTTAGCAGCAAGGCCATTATGCTATTTGATGTTTGGAGGTGGAGGGCCCCCGGGAGTGATTTGTTGTCATTGTTGGGTACTGACTCCCGCATTTGTGGCCAGAGCATTTTCACAGTTGTGCTCCACTCTGCAGGCTTGTCAGCAGCCTCGGCAAATTGCGGGCCGCCTCCCTCCTAAGCCTTGAAAAGAGTAGACCTCAGCTGCCCAGACGGAGAGTGGTGTCTCTTTCCAAACCTATGGCCAGCTGGGTGGGTGCCCCAGAGGAGCACTGGGGGTTCAGTGAGATGCGAATTCGAGTTCTAGAATGTTCTCATTATGTGCAACCAAGGGGCTGCCTCTTGGTAGCGGTTGCCTCTTTCCTTTCCCTTAGATGTGGTGGGAAGAGCCCAACTGCAGGGCGAGAAGCCAGGGGAGATGTACAGAGCCTTTCTGAGTACCAGAGTTGTGGCCTGAGAGACTCCAGTAATGCCAACTAACACCAGGCGGGATCCTGGGAGTGTCACATGCAAGACTTATAACAGGGGCTTAAGTGAGACCACGTGCTCTGCTGGCTATCCTGGGTCTGTGAGAACACTGACTGAGGTCCCAGGTGACAATGGCCTGCTACTCCCAGCTGGGGGATGGTGAGAAGAGGCCTCATTGAAACCACCTATCACATCCAGGATCTTTACCGCAGGACCTCTGAGCCACAGAGTGGCGTAGGACAGTTCTGGGGAACACAGATAGCTTTAGAGCTTCTGCTTAGACAATGACTATCTCTCAGGGCTGGGGGAGCCTGGGGCAGCCCATAGGGCTCCACAGGGAGGTACCAAGAGAAGTTCCCTGGGTGGCCTTAGAACCAATCTTCCCTCCTTTCTCAAGTGCATGCAGTGTGCTGTGCAAGGCCCTGGAGACTCAGCAACCAGTCGGGCACTGCCTTCTACTGCAATCTGTTTAATGGTTAACTTCTTTTAGCTCTCTGGACATGTTGAGGGTGGGAAGGGTGTCACCAAACTGTAAATCATCCAGCTGAGGTGAGTGATTTTTGCACCGGACATTGTGCCAAGCACTGGGGTAAACAAGGCCCCCTGCCTGGCCACCTGTTCTAGGTGCACAGTTGACTGCACAAGAACAGGCTCTGCAACGAAGGATCAGAACAAGCCCAGAGAAAAGAGTCTCTAAGGGGATGACTGTGTGAGCTCAGCTCTTGGCTTGGGCCTTGTGGAGGACACAAGAAATGAGCGCATCTTTTGTGCCCTCTGTTGGTGTGGATCCAAGCCTTCTGGCTGTGTGGAGTCATCATTTAATATTTATTTATTTGTTTTTTCTTTGAGACAGGGTCTCACTCTGTTGCCCAGACTGGAATGCAGTGGTGTGATCACAGCTCACTGCAGCCTCTACCTCCTGGGCTCAAGCAATCTTTCCACCTTAGCCTCCTGAGTAGCTGGGACTACAGACACACACTACCATTCCTGGGTAACGTTTTAAAATGTTTTGTGGAGATGAGGTGTCACAGTGGTGCCCAGGCTGGTCTCCTGGGCTCAAGCGATTCTCCTGCCCCAGCCTCCCAAAGTGCTGGGAGCACTTTGGCCACCACATCTGACCATCATTTAGTATTTAAACAATTATCCCATGTAGAGATAAAAACCCAGACTTCTCCCTCACGCTGAAAGTTTCAGGGATTCTCAGCGACTTCCTCATTTCCTCAGTTTCTCTTGTCCACTGCATAGATGAGGAAACTGAAGCACAAGGATATTAGATTACTTTCTCGAGGTTAACATTGTTGAATAGAGATGTGGTAGACCAAATAATGTCACCCACAAAGATGTCCATGTCCTAATTCTGGGAACCTCTGAATATGTTATTTCACATGGCAAAGGGGCTTGGCTGATGTGATTAAGAATCTTGAGATGGAGGAATTATCCTAGATTATTTGAGTGGGCCCAATGTAATCACAGTGGTCTCTGCAAGAGGAAGGCTGGAGTGGCAGTGTCCGAGAGGGGGATGTGATAACAGAAATAGTGCTGGGAGTGATGCAGTCACAAGCCAGGAAATGCAAGCGGGCTCTGGAAGCAGGCAGAAGCAAGGAACACATACTCCCCTAGAGCCCCAGAAGGAACTCAGTCCTGTAGATACCTTGATTATAGCCCCATAAGTCCATTTTGAACTTTCTGACCTTCAGAACTGTAAGATATTCAATGTATTTTGTTTTAAGCTGCGAAGTTTGTGTAAATCTGTTACAATAGCAACAACAAAGTAATACAATATGTAATAGGCTCCATTCTACCCAGTGGATGGAGCGTGGGTTCCCTATGTGACACTGAGGTGGGAAGACAGACGTATAAAGGACAGATTCATTGCACAGGTAAGCCTCTGGGATGCCCTAAATTCTAAAGCCTTTGGCGTATTAGTCATGATCCATTACGCTCTTTCTGAATTGCCATGGTCCCCACCTTCCCCCTGCTAACCTTCCCCAGCCCCTGGCATTGTGGCTTCCTCTGGTGAGGTCATGCTATTCATCTGCGCCTTGAATGCTCAGTCCTCAAAGCTGTTCCCACTGATTCCTCTACCTGGAGACTGCTTTTCCCCAGGTTCAATTTACTCAAATCATTCTTGTCTTTCGAGGTTAATGACAGCAGGAGGTTTTTATACATCTTGGACAATAGGACTCGGTCTTTTGGGAACTGGACTATTTATAGCATTTGATTTTCTAAAAATCCTATAGGGGAATATAGAAGACTTTTTTCCTTTTTCAGCTATGGGGTTGGCACACATCAGATTTTTAAGTCAGAGATAGTCTAGCATGCTCCTAGGTGGGTGTGAGGGGTGGGAGAAAGGAGAACATATTGTTATTGAACACCCCTTTCTGTCAGGTGCTGCAGAGGCCCTTCTCCTTTTTGTGCTTCTTATCCAGGTTGGCGAGCACATGTTTACCAGAATGGGTTACAGAGCCAGAACGCTCAGCTTCACATTCAAATGTTACCAGCTTCTAGCTCTCTAACCTAGGGCAACATCTTATCTCTACTCTTTACTTTCCTTATCTATAAAATGAGAATAACAGCATAGGCCTTGTTGTGAGGATCACATAGTTAATGCATTTTTAATATTATTTTTCTTTTATTTTATTTGAGAGAGGATCTTGTTCTGTTGCCCAGGCTGGAGTGCAGCTGCGTGATCATGGCAACCTTGAACTCCTTCATGCAACCTTGAATTCCTGGGCTCAAGTGATCTTCCCACTTCAGCCTCCCTTGTAGCTGGGACTACAGGTGTGCACCACCACACCCTTTGATTTTTTTGTAGTGATGGAGGGTTATCACTATGTTGCCCAGGCTGTTACCAAACTCCTGGACTCAAGCGACCCTCCTGCCTGGGCCTCCCAAAACGCTGGGATTACAGATATAAGCCACTGTGCCTGGCCCGTTTCTAACACTCTTCAAATGGTCTCTGACATCTGGAGGATGTGAAACAGCTGCTAGTTGTTATAATAATGATCATCAATGTCATAGTTACAGCATCCTTATTTCTTACTCCAAGAAAAAGATATATTCTCATCTCTATTTTGGAGGTGATAACACTGAGGCTCACAGAGGTCAATTGCATGTCCAAAGCCACAGGGAGAGTGGATCAGAGCTGGCTTTCACTACCAGAGCTCTCTTGTAGTGCCGAGCAATTTCTGAAACTTTATTTTCCTCTGTACGTCCAGGACACACAACACTTGGGCTGTCTCTTCCCAGTGATCCGATTCTCAGGCCCTTGGGCTCTGTCAGTTCAGATTCCCAGCTTGCTCGGAGGCTCTGTCCTTCCATAATGAGTTCTCTGTCAATTAGCAGCTCCTGCCCAGCAGCCTCCAGGGCAGTGTGGGCCAATTGTTCTGTCAGGCTGGGGACTGAGCAGAGCGTCTCAATTTGGGCAGCTACTCAGTGGTCAATCACAATCGAAAACAGAGACATTAGGGTGGCCTTATGCCCGGTGATTTCTGGAAACCAGCCAGCCCTTCTCCCCAATAAGACACTCAATTTCTCAGCATGCAGTTTTCTACCAGACTTTTCATGCTAAGCCAAGCTAGTCCTAATTGTAATTGGTTCTGGCTAGTTCCCGCAGGAGCTGTTAAATCTTTTATTTGCTCACTCTCTGGGAAAGTCCTCCACCTTTGGGAACTACCCTTACACCCCTGAGAAAAGGTGTCTCCCCTGCCCCTTGCTGGATCACATTCTTTCACTCCTGTCCCACCTCACCCCAGCCATCAGCAGTATCTTTAAATGGACATTATTTTTAATCTTCTAGAAAAATTAGTGTGCCCTGATTTCTTTGATAGACCTTAAGCCTAGGGCTCCAGACATCTGCTTCTCTGTAGGGAGTATTTGCTAGCAAATCGACCTTCTATTCAATAAGCAGTAGCCAGTAGAAGCCCTGCCAAATTATCCTTGTGCTTTCTACAGCTTTCGTTGGAAGTTTATGGGGTTCAACATGCGTCGCCACTAAGTTTAAATGGCGCATTGATTTAGGATTTACCTCTTAGCTGGAGCTGGTTTCTCATCAGCCCAGGATCCCAGTAACTGCACAGAACTGGAACTGTCTATGGTCACAAAACACTTTTCACAGCTATGATCCTATTTGGTCCTGAGAGTAAGTCTTCAAAGTAGCAGTTATTATTATCTCTGTTTCCCAGATGAGGAAATGGGGCTCAGAATGGTTAAGTAATTTGCCCCAAGACCACACAGTTATGACAGACCCAGGATTTAAACCTGATGTCATTTGTATGCCAAGCTTCTTGTTCTTTTTACCGTGTCCATTTTCAATTGTCTGTTCATTTATTCCAAGCCTATTTATTGAGCGCTTACCAGACAATGATCTAGGCCCCAGGAGCCCAGCAGCAATGAAATGGTTTCCACCCTGGGGGAGAAAAGCAATGAACAGACAATATTGGAAAGTGGTAATTGCTCTGCAGAGGATTTAAATAAGGTGAGGCTGGTGGAAGTGTAAACTGGGACAGCCTCTGTAAAGAGCAATTGGGCAATAGCTAACAACATTTAAAATGTGCATCGACTTTGATGTGGCAGTTTGGCTCTTAGGTAATTTATCCTACAAACATGTTAGCACATATGCAAAGCAACTGATATGTGTACAAGGATATTTACTGCATCACTGAACTAGCAAAAAAAAAAAAGGGGGGGGGAACTAATGTAAATGTCCATCAATAGAGAACACAGTGTATCCCTACAATAGAGCCCACTGGAACTATTAAAAAGAGTAAGGCAATTTATAAATAGATAGATGGATAGAAATACAACAAGACATCTAAGATGTTTTGTCAAGTGAAAAAAGCATCTTACAGAACAGCATATTGAGTGTGCTGCCATTTAATTATGGGAAAAATCAAACAAAAGAATACATGTATGTTATTAATCACATAGACCACAGGAAGAAAGACTGTGTGAGAAAATGGGGACAAAATTTACCTCCAGGGACAATTGGGATGGCTGGAGAAAGGAGAAGGAAAAAAATGTTTGCTTTTTTCCCCTCCTTATATAACCTTTGCTATCTTTTGAATGTACATTTACTGCTTATTCGAGAACATACATTAAATTTATTTGTTATTATTATTATTTCAATAATTTTTGGAGAACGGGGGGTGTTTGGTTACACAGATAAATTCTTTAGTGGTGGTTTCTGAGATATTGGTGCATCTGTTACCTGAGCAGTGTACATTGTACCCAACGTGTAGTCTCTTATTCCTCACCCCCATCCCAATCTTCCCCCTGAAGTTTCAGAGTTCATTATATGATTCTTATAACTTTGCATCCTCATGGCTTAGATTCTACTTATAAGTGAGAAAATATGATGTTTGATTTTTCATTCCTGAGTTACTTCACTTAAAATAATGGTCTCCAACCCCATCCAGGTTGCTGCAAATACCATTGTTTTGCTCCTTTTAATGACTGAGTAGTATTCCATGGTATGTATATGCTGCACATTTTCTTTATCCACATGTTGATTGATGTGCATTTGGGCTGGTTCCATATTTTTACAATTGCGAATTGTGCTGCTATAAACATGCATGTGCAAGCGTCTTTTTCATGTAGTGAATTCTTTTCCTCTGGGTAGATAGCCAGTAGTGGGATTCCTGGATCAAATGGTGAACCTACTTTTAGTTATTTAAGGAATCTCTACACACTCTTGTCCATAGTGGTTGTACTAGTTTACAGTCCCACCAGTAGCGTGTTTCCTTTTCACCATATCCATGCCAACATCTATTATTTTTTAATATGGCCATTCTTGCAGGAGTAAGATGGTATCACATTGGGGTTTTGATTTGCATTTCCCTGATAATTACTGATGTTGAGCATTTTTTTCATATGTTTATTGACCATTTGCATATATTCTTTTGAGAATTTTCTATTCACGTCCTTACCCAGTTTTTGATGAAATTATTTGTTTTTTTTTCTTGCTGATTTGTTTGAGTTCCTTATAGATTCTGGATATTATCTCTTTGTTGTATGCATAGTTTGCAAAGATTTTCTACCACTCTGTGGGTTGTCTGTTTACTCTGCTAATTATTTTTTTTGCTATGCAGAAGCTTTTTAATTTAATTAGTTTCCATCTATTTATCTTTGTTTTTGTTGCATTTGCTTTTCCGTTCTTTGTCATGAACTCTTTGCCTAACCCAATGTCAACAAGAGTTTTTCTTATGTTATCTTCTAGAATTTTTATGGTTTCAGGTCTTAGATTTATGTCTTTCATCTGTCTTGAGTTGATTTTTGTGGTAGGTGAGAGATGAAGATCCAACTTCATTCTTCTACCTGTGGCTTGCCAATTATCCAAGCACCATTTGTTGAATACGGTGTCCTTTCCCCACTTTATGTTTTTGTTTGCTTTGTCAAATACCAGTTGGCTGTAAGTATTTGACTTGATTTCTAGGTTCTCTATTCTGTTCCATTGGTCTACATGCCTGTTTTTATACCAGTACCATGCTGTTTTGGTAACAAAAGCCTTGTAGTAAAGTTTGAGGTTGGGTAATGTGATGCCTCCAGATTTGTTCTTTGTGCTTAGTCTTTCTTTAGCTGTGCAGGCTCCTTTTTGGTTCCACATGAATTTCAGGATTGTTTTTTCCAGTTCTGAGAATAATGATGATAGTATTTTGATAGGAATTGCATTGAATTTATAGATTGCTTTTGGCAGTATGGTCATTTTCACATTGATTTTACCCATCCATGAGCATGGGATGTTTTGGGACATGTATGACTTCTTTTAGCAGTGTTTTATAGTTTTCCTTGTAGAGATCTCTCACCTGTTTGGTTAGGTATATTCCTAAGTATTTTATTTTATTTTATTGCAGCTGTTGTAAAAGGGGTTAAGTACTTTATTTGATTCTCAGCTTAGTTGCTGTTGGTGTATAGCAGTGCTACTGATTTGTGTACATTGGTTTTGTATCCTGAAACTTTACTGAATTCATTTTTCAGATCTAGGAGCTTTTCAGATGAGTTCTTAGGGTTTTTGAGGTCTACAATCATATCATTGGCCAACAGTGACAGTTTTACTTCCTGTTTACCAGTTTAGATGCTATTTATTTCTTTCTCTTGTCTGTTTGTTCTGACTAGGACTTCCAGTATTATTTTGAACAGAAGTGGTGAAAGTGGGCATCCTTGTCTTGTTCCAGTTCTCAGGAGGAATGCTTTCAACTTTTCCCAATTCAGTGTAATGTTGGTTGTGGATTTGTCATAGATGTCGTTTATTACCTTAAAGTATGTCCCCTTTATGCTGATTTTGCTGAGAGTTTTAATCATAAAGCGATACTGGATTTTGTCAAATGCTTTTTGTGCATCTATTGAGATGATCATATGATTTTTGTTTTTAATTCTCTTTGTGTGATGAATTGCATTTATTGACTTGTGTAAGCCAACTCTGCATCCCTGGTATGAATTCCACTGGATTATGGTGGATTATCTTTTTGATATGCTGTTCAATTCAGTTAGCTAGTATTTTGTTGAGGATTTTTGCATCTATGTTCATCAGGGATGTTGGTCTGTAATTTTCTCTTTTTGTTATGTGCTTTCCTGGTTTTGGTATTAGACTGAGAATGGCTTCATAGAATAGTTTAGGAAGGATTCCTTCTTTCTCTATCTTTTGAAATAATTTCAGTAGAATTGATACCAATTCTTTGAATGTCTGTTATAGTGTGGCTGTGAATTCATCTGATCCTGGACTGTTTTTATTGGCAATTTTTTAAATTAGTGTTTCAATCTTGCTATTATTATTGGTCTATTCAGAGTTTCTATTTCTTCTTGGTTTAAATCTAGGAAGGTTGTATATTTCCAGGAATTTATCTGTTGCTTCTAGGTTTCCTAGTTTGTGTGCATAACAATGTTCATAGTAGTTTTGAATGATCTTTTGTATTTCTGTGGTATTGGTTGTAATATCTCCCATTTCACTTCCAACTGAGCTTATTCAGATCTTCTCTCTTATTTTCTTGGTTAATCTTCCTAATGGTGTATCAATTTTGTGAATTTTTTAAAAGAACCAGCTTTTTGTTTTATTTCTCTCTTTTTTGTTGTTGTTGTTGTTTGTTTCAGTTTAATTTGGTTCTGCTCTGATCTTTGTTATTTCTTTTCTTCTGCTGGGTTTGGGTTGTTTGGTTGAACAAAAGAAATGATTTGTTTTTTCTTGTTTTTCTAGTTCTTGAGATAGAAGCTTAGAGTTTCTATTTGTGCTGTTTCAGACTTTTTAATGTAGGCATTTAATGCTATAAACTTCCCTCTTAGTACTGCTTTTGCTGTATCCCAGAGGTTTTGATAGGTTGTGTTACTATTGTTGTTCAGTTCAAAGAATTTTCAAATTTCCATCTTTATTACATTGTTGACCCAGAGATCTTTCAGGAGCAGACTATTTAATTTCCATGTATTTGTATGGTTTTGAGGGTTCCCTTTGGAGTTAATTTCAAGTTTTATTCCATTATAGTCTGAGAGAGTACTTGATATAATTTCAATTTTCTTAAGTTTATTGAGCCTTGTTTTGTGGCCTGTCACATGGTCTATCTTGGAGAATGTTCCATTTGCTGATGGAAAGAAAGTGTATTCTGCAGTTGTTGGGTAGAATGTTCTGTACATAGCTGTTAAGTCCTTTTTTTTTTTTTTGTGGTGTATGGTTAAGTCCACTGTTTCTTTTTAAACTGTTGTTGTTTTAAATCTGTTTTACAATTAAATACACATTTCCCATACAATCCAGCAGCCCTACTCCCAGTTCATTCAGGAGAAATAACAATCTATGTTCATACAAACACCTATATGTGAATGTTCACAGTGGTTTTATTCATAATCACCAAAAATTCCAAACTGTCCAAATGTCCTTCTACTGGATAATGGGTAGACAAAATATGATACCTTCATACAGTGAAAAAAAAAGTCCGTTTTGTCTAAGAATAGCTACTCCTGCTCACTTTTCCATTTGCATGGAATATCTTTTTCCACACCTTTACCTTAAGTTTATGTGAGTTCTTATGTGTTAAGTGAGTCTCTTAAAGACAGCATATACTTGGTTAGTGGATTTTTATCCATTCTGCCATTCTGTACATTTTAAGCGGAACATTTAGGCCATTTATATTCAATGTTAGTATTGAGATGTGAGGTACTGTTCTATTCATCATGCTGGTTACCTGAATACCTTTTTTTTTCATTGTGCTAGTGCTTTATAGGGCCTGTAAGATTTATACTTTAAGGAGATTGTATTTTGGTGCATTTTGAGTTTTTTTTTTAAGAGTTAGAACTCCTATTAGCATTTCTTATAGTGCTGGTTTGGTAGTCACAAATTCTCTCAGCATTTGTTTGTCTGAAACAGATGTTATTTCCTTCACTTATGAAGCTTAATTTTGATGGATACAAAATTCTTGGCTGATAATTATTTTGTTTAAGGAGGTTAAAGATAAGACCCCAATCCCTTTTGGCTTGCAGGATTTCCGCTGAGAAATCAGCTGTTAATTTGATATGTTTTTCCCTTATAGATTACCTGATGCTTTTACCTTATAATTCTTAAGATTCTTTCCTTCATCTTGACTCTAGATAACCTGATGACTATGTGCCTAGGTGACAATCTTTTTGCAATGAATTTCTAGGGTGTTCTTTGAGTTTGTTATATTTGGATGTCTAGATACGTAGCAAGAACAGGGAAGTTTTCTTGATTATCCCCTCAACTAAGTTTTTTAAAATTTTAGATTTTTCTGCTTCCTCAGGAACATCAGTTATTCTTTTGTTTGGTAATTTAACATAATCCCAAGTTTCTTGGAGGCTTTGTTCTTTTTTTTTTTTTTTTGACATGGTTTTACTCTGTCGCTCAGGTTGGTGTGCAGTGGCACAACCTCTGCCTCCCAGGTTCAAATGATTCTCCCACTTTACCCTCCCAAGTAGCTGGGACTACAGGTGCACACCACCCTGTCTGGCTAAGTTTTGTATTTTTTGGTAGAGACGAGGTTTCACCATGTTGGCCAGTGTGGTCTCAAACTCTTGACCTCAAGTGATCCTCCTGCCTCAGCCTCCCAAAGTGCTGGGATTGTTCATTTTTATTTGTCTTTATTTAATTGGGTTAGTTCGAAAGCCTTGTCTTTGAGCTCTGAAGTTCTTTCTTCTATTTGTTTAATTCTATTGTCGAAATGTTCCAGTGTATTTTGCATTTCTCTAAGTCTGTCTTTCATTTCCAGAAGTTTTGATTGTCTTTTCTTTAAGATATCTGTTTCTCTGGAGACCTTTTCATTCATATCCTGTATTTTTTTTTAAATTTCTTTAAGTTGTTTTTAAGGGAAGGAGTATTAAGCTACTCAGAGCAGCTTAATTATCAACCTTCTTATTTCTTTATCTGGCAATACAGAGATTTCATCTTTGTTTAGATCCATTGCTGGAAAGATAGTGTGATCTTTTGAGGGTGTTATAGAACCATGTTTTGTCATATTACCAGAATTACTTTTCTGGTTCCTTCTTAATTGGGTAGACTGTTTCAGTGGAAAGATCTGAAACTCAAGTGCTGCTGTTCAGATTTTTTAGTCTCATGAGTTGATCCCTGGATATGGTGCTCTCCTGCTTCTCCTAGTGATGGGGCTTCCTGAGAACTGGACTGCATTAATTGTCATTGCTCTTCTGGATCTAGCCACCAGCAGGGCTACCAGGTGCTAGGCTGGGAAACGTGCTAGGAAATGTCTGCAAAGAGTCCTGTGATTTGTGTTCAGGTGTCCCAGCCGTGGATAATAGCACCTGTTTCAGTAGAAGTGGCAGGGGAATGAAGTAGACTCTGTAGGAGTCCTTGGTTGTAATTTCATTTAGTGTATTGGTTTTCTCAGATGCTGATTATGCTAGCAGTGAAGTTGTTACATGGGCAGACTCAGGACCTCTAATTAGCCACGGTATTGTAGGTGGTGGGATTAGCTGTTGTTTTCTCGTTCTTTGGAGCAGAGTTGTTCTGTTATGAGTTGCTGTAATGACTTGAGTTGGTTGACCTCCAGCCCGGAGGTGGCACTTCAAAAAAGCGCCAGCTGCAGCAGTAGAAAGGGCATATAGTCCTGCCCTACCTTGGCTAGGATAAGTTCTAGGGTTTCTCAGGTGATGAGTGGGGCCATATTTCTTCTAACAGTTTATGTCTTTTGTCTTGAGCTACTAGGGCAGATAGAGGAAAGCCATCAGGTGGGGGCAGGTTTGGGTCTGAGCTCAGACTCTCCTTCAGCAGGGCTTGCTGCAACCACTGTGGGGGATTTGGGGTAGTTCTCAGGCCAATGGAGTTAGTTCCCAGTGGGGGTTATGGCTGCCTCTGTTGCATCATACAGGTCACCAGGGAAGTGGGGAAAAGCTGGCAGTGATAATCCTTACCAAGCTCCCAGGCAGCTAGCAAAGCCAGCCTCACACTTGACGTGCCCCAATGATAGCACTGAGTTTATATCCAGGCAGCCATTGAACAGGGCTGAGATCTTGCCCCAGGTTACAAGCCTTCCTGCTGAGAAAGCAAGCAAGGCTGTCAGGCCTCATTCCTCCCCACCTACCTGCACCTTTGACTGTGGCTTCTTCTTTTTTTTTTTTTTTTTGTTGTTGAGACGGAGTCTCGCTTTGTCACCCAGGCTGGAGTGCAGTGGCCGGATCTCAGCTCACTGCAAGCTCCGCCTCCCAGATTTGCGCCATTGTCCTGCCTCAGCCTCCCGAGTAGCTGGGACTACAGGCGCCCGCCACCTCGCCTGGCTAGTTTTTTGTATTTTTTAGTAGAGACAGGGTTTCACCGTGTTAGCCAGGATGGTCTCGATCTCCTAACCTCGTGATCCGCCCGTCTCGGCCTCCCAAAGTGCTGGGATTACAGGCTTGAGCCACCGCGCCCGGCCAGTGGCTTCTATACTCATATCTGCACTTCCCATTGTTCCCCCATGATTCCACTCAGGAAAATTTGTGCTCATTTGAAATTGTTACAAAGTTCAGCTAGGAGCTTCTTTCATCCTGTGGCCCCTCTCCAATTCCACTGGCTGCCTTCCCTTCTCCACGGACCCCTGTGAGATAAGGCCAAAAATGGCTTCCCTGGGCGCAAGCTGGGGACAAGGAATGCCTATAGGGCTTTTCCCACTGCTTCTTCTACTTTTATATTTCATTTGGCTCTCCAAATCCATGTCAGCTATAAGTAACGTTAAATCCTTCTCCCGTGATCTGGATTTTCAGGTCCCTAATGGGAATGTGTGTTCAGAGGCAGATGATTATTTTTCTCTCATGCTTTGAAAACTCACAGATTTTTGGCTGTTCTGTGGAGTTTGCAGAGCTGCTTCTTTCAAAGGGTCTGTGAATTCTTTCAGTTTTCCTGATATGTTCCTGTGGTTGTTCTTGGAGCAAAAGTTCACAGTGTGAGTATCCACATACTGTTCTGTCCATCTGAGCAGGAGCTGCAGGTTAGTCCTGTCTCCTGCCCACCATTTTCTCCCTGTCTCCCATACATGAAATTTATAAAGAGGTCAGTGTGAGTGATTAATAGTTGATCAATGAAGATTTCTCTGTAGATGTGAGGTCACAGTAAGCTTTGAATGAGAAAAGGAGACAGTCATATGCCAGTTAGGGGCTAAAACTTCCTGGCAGAGGGAACAGCTCATATGAGAGTCTGAATGAGCTGGTCATGAGGAACTGGAAGACAACCAGTGTTGAAGAGCTGAGGAGGTGAGGAAGACAGCCACATGAGATTAGCCTAGTGATATTGGCTGGGCACAGATTATATATATAAATGTTTTTGTCAACCAGCATAAGAAATTTGGACTATTTTTGTTGTTGTTGTTGTTGTTGCTGTTTTTGAGACAGGATCTTGCTGTGTCACCTAAGCTAGAGTACAGTGGTACAATCACAGTTGAGGGAAGCCTTGGACTCCTGTGCTCAAGGGATTCTCCTGCCTCAGTCTCCCAAGTAGCTGAGAGTGCAGGTGCATGCCACCACACCTGGCTATTTTTTATTATTATGATTATTATTATTACTTTGTATAGACAAGGTATCACTAGGTTGCCCAGGCTGGTCTTGAACTCCTGGTCCCAAGTGATCCTCTTGCCTCAGCCTCCCAAGTAGTTAGAACTACAGGTTTGTGCCACCACACTTAGCTATTTTTTTTATTTTTATTTTTTTGTAGAGACAGCGTCTCACTATGTCGCCCAGGCTGGTCTTGAAGTTTTGGGCTCAAGTGATTCTTCTACCTCAGCCTTCCAATGTGCTAGGATTGCAGGCATGAACCTCTACACCTTGCCGAAAGTTTGGACTTTTTTCTCCCCAGTTTCCACAGGCTTTATTGGTAAATACACTTTAGAAAAGAATGATTCATCCTATGGTTTCCACATCAGTGGTATGGAAAGCCATGCCCAGGGTTATGTCAAACAGTGCTGCAGGGACAGCTGCTTTGTCTACGCCTTGTTCAGGGATCCCGTCCTAAGCACCAGACTTGTAGTCAGCCAATTCTTCAGCCTTCAAGCATAGGCTGATTTCTTTTTCAGCACTTTTTACTGACTCACTGCCATGATATTCCTGCCAACTTAAATCCAGACATCCCCACATATGGTGCTCAGCTTAGACTGCACTGGATTAGTGTTCCCAAGCCAGGAGTTTGCATTCTGTTCCAAGGATGATGAGAAGACATTGATGGATTCTAAACAGGCAAAAGCCAGTTCAATTTATGTTTGAAAGTGATTATTCTGCTGGGGTGAAGAAAGAGTTGAAAAGGACTAGAGAAGTAGCAAGAAAAACAGCTGGAAGGTACTGCATTCATCCGCAGGAGACATGATGGTGGCTTCACCAGGGGACGAGGTATGACGACATGAAAAATGAACAGATTTGGAGTAGGTTTTGGAGTTAGGGCAACTAGACTTGCTTATTGAAAGACTGAGAGTGGAGTGTGCAAAAGAGAATCTCAGATAATTTCTACTGTTTTGGCTTGAGCAACTGGATACCATGTACCATGGTGAAGAAGACTTGGAAAGAACAGATCTGGAGAAGAATCAATAGTTCCATTTCGATCATGTTAACTCTGACATTCCTACTGAGATCAGCATTCTTCCTGAGACACAATGTCTATGTGGAATGTCCAGTACACCTTCATGCATACGTAGTCATAGAGTTAGGGAGAGGTAAGGACTGGAAACAAGGACTTGAGTACTTACATAATATTTATGACCATAGGAACGAATAAGATAGTTTAGTGAAAGAGAAAGGCCTTAGGAGTCTCCAAATTCGCTGAGTCAAGCAGAGACACAAGATCAAGGAAATGATACTGAAGGGATGGGAAGAGGATAGAATCAGTCAGTGAGTTAGGGGGGATATTTGAGAAGTGTGCCTAATGGAAGTCAAGAGAAGGGCAGAAGGACATGATACTTGAAAGAGGAAGTGATCAGCCAGGTTAACTTCTGCTAAGTGATTATTGGAGACCATGCAGGGAAAAAAAAAATCTTTTTTTGGTCATGAGGACAGAAACCCAACCAAAATGAACCAAGGAGAGGACTGAAAGTGAGCAAATGAAGATGGACAAACAGGTTTCAAATACCCTTCAGTGAAGGGAAGTGGATAAATAGAATGGAGCTAGAAGTACTATAGAGGCAAAGAAGATTTTTGTTTGTTTTATTTGTTCTAAATTATAGAGATGCTAGAACATTTGGTGTGCTAATTGGGATGATCCTGTAGAGAGGGCATGGCTTAGCATGCAGACAGAAGAAAGAGGATATAAGAGCAGGAGCAAAGTCCTTGAGTAGATGAGGTTGAATGATGTCTACAAAAACAAGTGGAGGCTTTACCTGTAAGCATCAGAGACACTTTTTTTTTTTTCATAAGACGAGGGAATATTGAGAGGATGTGAGTAGGTGGTTGGGATGAGTGAAGGGAAGATGAATGGGGTTTTGTATAACTCTTTTTGCATTCTCAGTGAATGTAAGGTACACACACGCACACACATAAAGTAGCAAGCAAAGTCACAATTTGGGAATGACGTGGAGGACGGGACATAAGGTTGTAGGGGCTCAGTAAGAGAGAAGAATATCTAAAAAATCATCACTTGGGAAAGTAGAAAGAGTGGCAGGAATTCAGGAACATTTTGCATGCTGTCTGAAATCTGTCACCCTGAATTTAGAGTTAGGTCAATCAGCAAGGTAGTGTGTTTTCCTCCAGCAATATTGGATATCAAAGAGGATACCTGCCTCACCTCTCAAGACTGTGCAAAGTACCGATTCTACATCTGTTGACTCTTACAAAAATAGAAGCTCGGATTGCTATTACAGTTTGGAATTGGGGTTGTCCCTGAGCTTGGCTCAGTGTTGGCTTTTGGTATTTGTATTTAAGTGAATGATTTCTCAGCCCTTTATTGCAATCTTCCTCTCTCTCTCCCTCTCCCCCCTCCCCCCGCCCCTTTACCTCTCTGAAGTGTAGGCCACTACAGGAAGGAAGAAGTGAATTAATGAGGAGTGGGCTCTGATCAGGTAAGAATGATGGAGAGAGAGAGGAAGACAGAGAAGCTAAGGGTATTTTCAAGGAAATGATTCCATTCATGGACCATGGTCCCTGAGATAGATAAGGAGAAAAGTGAGGGTGCACATGAGGTACTTAAAATAATAGATTGGTAAGGTTAATGAATTCTTCAAAAATTGTTGCAATGGGTACACTAGTTAGGTAATAGGATGTAACAAGGAGTTAGTGGCTTGGAATAGAATGTCAGATGGGTGCAGTTGTGGTAACAAGGTCAAGGATATGACCATAAAATTGTGTAGCTGAGAAGACAGCAGTGTAGATTATTGGAGGTGAGGCAAAGGTGATTTGATCGATCAAATATGGATATATAAGTCTTCATGAATCAAGATAATATTGAAGAAAAGGCAGACAATGAGCCAAGACCCAATGTTAACCATGAATGAATACACCAAGGGAGAGTCAGCAAGCTGGTGTGTTTGCCTTCAGTAATATTCAGCTGATCAAGTGTAGGCCACTGCTTGGGTGAAGAATGACTTAGTGAAGTTTGGGTTTGACCAGGTAAGAATGACAGAGGAGGAGACAAAGAGTTCAAGGTATTTTAGAGGAAGTGATTCCAATGAGAAGCCATGGTCCCCGAGGTAGATGAAGAGGGAAGTATGTGACATGTGATGTATTGGTATATGCCAACACAAAGAGCACTGGAGGACAGGATCTGATGGCATAGACTTCTAAAGAAATGAAGTTTTGGAAAATGGAGATATCTTTCTCTCTCTCTGCAATGATTCATGCATATTATTGTTTTCTCTCCAATAAAATAGAAAGTGCTTAAAGAGCAGAGAATGTATGGTTGCTTAATATTATAATTTTCTCCTTAGAGAGCTAAGCACCACAAGATCAGGCATAAAGACCCATTTTAAATTGGCTTATTAGTCATGATCTTGGTTGCTAATGACAGAAACCTAGCTTGATCTGGCTTAATGAACTGCCTTAGAAGACCAGGAATGTCACAGAGTGAAGCTGGCTCCAGGCATGTCTCTATCGTGGGGTTCACTGGTGACTTGCACTGGGAGTTTGTCCTTCTCCCTTGGGTGTGTCTGAGTTTGCTTTCATTTCACATAATCTCTCCCTGAGAAGTGTAAATAAGGTCCCAACAGCTCTAGGTTCTAGCATCCTTAAAATGGCAACCCAGTGAGAGAGAAAACTATCTTCCAGTGGTTACACAGAATTTTTCTGGCTGATTTTGACTAATTTGGCTTGGGTCATATGCCCAAGTGTAGACCCTTGTCTAAAGAGATGGAATTCTCTGATGGCCCAGCTTATAAGCTCTCAACTCTCTTTGGGTCCAGGAAAGGGGTTAACCCTATTAAACCTCATAAAGAGAACATGAAAGAACCATGGTTTCTCAAAGGAAAATTGAGTCGTTACTATCAAATAAAGCAGAGGAGGCCTGTTGGGCAGCAAAAACACCAGATGTTCATACACACACAGGAACCGAAGCTGCTAACTGGATCATTGGGAAGATCAACTGAGATACAGTATATAAAGCCCTGCTATGGTACATGGTATCAAGTAAGTGTTAAATACATTTTCATTTCCTACAACTCTCCTGCTGTATTCTGGGCTCTGATCATAACTTGTTCTGTGACACTGGATAAATCTCTAACCTTCTTCAGGATCAGTGAGTTTATATATCTGATGTCTTCAAGGTAAATCTCAGCAAAAAATTGGCCCAATTTTCCCCCTTCCTGTACCCATATTCCTTGCCACAGGACTTGCAGCTCCTCCCAACGGAAGGTGCAGTCTGTTATCTCACACTTTGAGTTGAGGCTGTCCTGGTGACTTGCTTTGGCTAATGAAATATGACAGAACTAGTGGGCCAGTTTCATACATAGGTTACTGAGGCCCTGTGTTTCTGCTCCCTGCCTTGGGAACTTGCCCAGCTGCCATGTGAACAAGCTTGAGCTAGCCTGCTGCAGTGTGAGACCACGTGGAGATGGAATTCTCAGCCAAGGTCCATCGTAGACTAGCCAGGTTTTAACAGACCTGCCAGCAAGTGCAGATTTGGAGTGAGCTCAACTGAGATCAGCCCAACCCAGCCCAGACCCACAGAACTGCTCAAGTGACCCATAACCACATGAACTAAATAAATGCATGTAATTTTAAGACACTCAACCTTTGGGTGGTTTGTTACACTGAAATAACAATTTGATACTGTCCCTTTGTAGCACAAGACTCCTGTATTTTCAATTCTTGTTAAATGCCACTTTCTGCTTGCTCCTTGAATATATTTGATGAGATAAAAGCCCTTTCCTTTCCACAAAACTGAGTTTCCTGCATATTGAACAGCTCTCTTTCAGTAGTTTCAGTTCCCAGGGTTTAGATCTACACATGCTAGGCAGCAGTCTCTGCAATGAAAGCATGTTCAAGGACACTTTTCCTGATCAACTATGTCATCTGTTGATTTTTCTTGTTTCCTGGAATCTTGGTGAATGTTTTAATGCTAATGCTTTCCCTTTCCTTTGGTGTTTACATGGTTCTTATCTGTGGATTTTATAGGTTTTCTCTTTTATTGCTTAAATTTCAGTGTTTTACTGAATGAACCTTCACAGTTGGACTTAGAGGACACAGGTGCAGAGCTCAGCTCTCCTTTCCCTGGCTGTGCTGCCTTGGACAGCTGCAGCTCTGGGGCTTCCTCACCTATAGCATTAGGGATTATTAGCACTGGGCTCACGGGATTTCAGAAAGGATCACATGAAACTGAATGCCGGAAGGTGTTCCTGTGGTGCTGTGCATATGAAAGGGGCTCGATACATGTTAGTCCCTCTCCTTCCTAATGATTGTAACCCTTCTGAACCTACCATAATGGAACTGAACTCCATTCATGTATCCTGTGATGGCTGCTGAGTAACAGAGATAAATGAGACATCAGAGGTTATCTTTTAATTATGATGATTATTTCTAAAAGAATAATTATAAAGAATGCTGAAATAACAAGTCCAGAGAATAAGGGAGCACTGGAGGGACATTTATTCTCATCTACAGTGGAATCATGAAATGGCTGAAGTGCAAAGATCTTAGATCTCCCTGTTGTTGGTGGTTAAGAGCTAGGATGCAAGGTTGGGTATGCCGGATTTCAAATCCCAGTTCTGCCATTTATAACAGGTGTCACTGCCCGCAAACTACTTCAACAACACAAGCCTCAGCCTCTTCGTCTGCAAAATAGGGAAAATAATAGTTCCTTTATGTGGATGTTGTAGAATGAAATGAGAGGGTACTCTGCCTTGAGCACAATGCCTGTAAACAGCAAGAGAGATATTTGATTTATCCATGCCTTCCCTGAACGCGTGAGGAAACTGAGACTCTGAGAAGGTCTTTGGCTTCCTGTGGTTGCACAGATGAGTAGGGCTGGGCCCTCCAGTTTCTGGTGTTAGTAAGTGATAGTTTAAGCTAATATCTTCCAGGGTATAAAATTACAAAGCAGATTCTCATCAGGGAGAAAGGATTTCTGCCAATTTCCAAATCAAACAGCTATTCTTCTAGTTGTGAAATAGAATTGATTTTCGGAGCTTAAAAAAGTGATGTACAAGTGAGCCAGTAAACCGTCAGAGTGGTTATGGCATTTAGCAAGCAACCTGCTACTCAAAGGGATTGGTTTGGTTTCTGTGGTGGGCTTGGTGTCCCATCATATCCAGGTATGATGGTGTGGGGCATGGGGAACATCACAGACAGGGACAGGGAATGCAAATACTTGAGCCTCAGACATACCTAGAGAGGACTGTCGAGCAGTCAGGAGCTGAGTGCTGAAGGGTGTTAGACGGCAAGAGTTTAAAGTAAAGAGAGAAGGACAAGCTCTGTTTTCTAGGAATTTCTACTAGAAGCTTATTATTCTGGTGACAACCAGCCCCGGAAGGGCCAGGCTGAATTAGCACAACATGAGAATTTAAGAATATTTCTTTAGGGACGTGTTGCATTACCACTTCTAAATGAAGCATCGAAACTTAGACTGGCCAGATTTAATGATAAGGAGAAAGTGTAACTTTAAAGTTTCTGAAGGAATATTCAACCAACTTTGGTTGAACCTCCTAGGAACCCTGCCTTCTGCTAGGCACAGGAGGGTAAGATGTAGTTCTTGCTTTCCAGTTGTCCAGTCAAGTGGGAACAACAGATGGATACATAGAAGTCAGCAGAGAGCAACCTTAGAGACACAGACTCATTCTGGCGGATGGTGGAGGGGAAACCAGAGAGCTGGGGCTTGAGGATGAAGAGGAGTAGACCAGGTGGAGATGTGAAGGAATGGGATTGAAAAAGTAGAGGAGGAGTGTATGAATGCCTTCAAAGGCTGTGGTGCTTGAGAGGTGTGAGAAGGTCATGGTGCACCTGTGGGCAGGACTAGTCCCAGGGAAGTGGGAGGGGAGACTGGACAAGATTGTTTAAGAATTCAGAGAAACTGACTCTTCCTAATTGCTTCTATATCTCTTAAAAACCCCATCATGATACCTAATCCATATTAAGACATTAAATATTTGATGAATAAATGAATGAATGAATGATGTGCCAATGCTTGAGTACAGGGTCTGGTAGAAGGGAAGGGGCTGATCAGAGGTAGAGGGGAATGCTGCATGGGGAGTCTCCAGCAGCAGCGAGGACAAGGCAAGTGCTGAGGCAGCAAGGAGTGCTGAATGATGGATGCTGTGGAGTCAGAGGAACTAGAGAGGATCCTGGCCAGGCCAAGCATTCTGTCTGTAGTTCTGGCCAACTCAAGAAACTCAGCTGGGCGTGGTGGCTCACACCTGTAATCCCAGCACTTTGGGAGGCCGAGGCAGGTGGATCACCAGGTCAAGAGATCGAGACCATCCTGGCCAACACAGTGAAACCCTGTCTCTACTAAAAATACAACAACAACAACAACAACAACAACAAAACAAAAACAAAACAAACAAACAACAAAAAAAAATTAGCCAGACGTGGTGATGGGCGTCTGTAGTCCCAGCTACTCAGGAGGCTGAGGCAGGAGAATGGTGTGAACCCAGGAGGCAGAGCTTGCAGTGTGCTGAGATCGCACCACTGCACTCCAGCCTGGGCAACAGAGCGAGACTCTGTCTCAAAACAAAGAAAAAAAAAAGAAACCTCTCAGAACCTCAGTTCCTTCTGCTGTAATACAAGGATAATAATGAGAGTCTGGTTAGTTAGCACCACTTTGCTTGAAAGGGACAGAAAACCCAACTTGAGATGACTTAGGCAAAAGAGGGATATACTGTCTCTTGAAACTGAAATGCCTCGGTGTGGCTTAGTCTGGGAGCACACATGAGGCTACTGTGACCCACTTTTTCTCTGTCTCTTAGCCCTGCTTTCCCGCAGGTTGGCTTTGCTCTCAGACATGGCATGCTAGTGAGTGAGGAAGTCAACTTCTGTCATAAACGGAACCTCATATCACACATTCTGAAAGTTCAATGCCAGCTACACAGATTATTAATATTGTATTCCCTGGGGCGAACACTGGGACCTCTTTCCAGGTCTTCAATGCTATACTCCTCCAGACAAATTTTGTGATAACTTTTGTGATGCCTTATTTTATGTGTCGGCTTCACTGGGCTGAGAGATGCCCAGGTAGCTGATAAAACATTATTTCTGGGTGTGTCTGTGAGGGTTTTTCTACTTCCTTCCTATAATACAGTTCTTGGAATGGCAAAGCCATTCCTGTTCTTAAATGTTGGGGCTGAGTTTAATTTTCTGTAGCACAAATGACTGCTGATACCTCAAGGCCTCCATCTCTCTTCCAAGACTCAAGTCTGGTAGAAAAGAAATCTGTTCTCTTTCCCTTATTTCAAGCACAGATCTTGGGCCTAATTTTCCTTGCTCTGAATTTGATCCTGTGCCTATTTCTGTGCCTAGTCCGTGGGGTCAGAGGGTTGGGCTGCATGGATTGGCTTATGTCCTGCTCACCTGCCCCCTGAGAAGAGGAAGAAGTCAGCTATACTAAATGACATCAATCAAGGATAGATCAGTGATTTTCCAAAAGGCAATTCAGGGTGCTATTACCAGAGAAAGAAACGACTGCTGAACCACAGCCAACAAGTGTCTAATATACATTACTAATTGGTGATAGTGTGAAGATGGATTAAGAGGCATATACAAGGGCTCTGACATGTGGTATGTACCCAATAAATACCCAATATTAGTGTATTTTAGGATGAGTTGTTGATGCTAACAGTAATAAGCATGACTTCCTGCTTCATTCAGTTTATTACACTAGGAAAGAGCATAAATCCCAAAAGCTGCCTGCTTGAACTCCAATCCCATCAATTCCTCTTGCCAGTTGTGTGCTCTTGGACAAGTAACATTCCCTCTCTGTGGTGCAAAATACTTACCTCATGCCTTATGAGAACTAACTGAGTTAATACAATTAATGTGTTTAGAACAGTGTCTGGCACGCAGAAAGAGCTAAGCGTTTGTGGTTATTACCCAGAGCATGTCCGTGGTCAATTATACAGCAAAGGGCTCTGATCTCTGCTTCTTAGGCAGTTAACCATGCAGAAGGAATAGACTCCAATTACAAAGAAATCCTCCCATCTCCCTCAGTGCATATATAAACAATCCCAGATCCCTAAGCAAACAGTGCAGAGGGCCATCTGGAATTCTTCAAGCTAAGGTATGAGAGCTGGGGAAATGCACAACCTTCTGGTTAGGGAATTGTGGTCAGAGACAAACAAGGTCCAGCTGGAAGCGTAGAGTCCAGGCTAGGTTGAAATGGATTGATTCCAGAGTCCAGAGATCAGTCTCCAGCCCTGCAAGGATTTGGGAACCAAGCTTTTTGAGGAGTGACTGACAACCCGTGGTGTGATGGTAAATGTTTAACAATTGACTCTGTAGGGAAGGAAAAAAATGGTATGATTTATAGTATTCCATGCTGTAAATACTCCCACCATGACTAACTTCATACAACCAATGTTAGTCATTAAACAAGGAGTTGGGAAAGAGAGGTACATGGTTGCTTCTCACAAGCCTGTATAAGCAGGTGCCAGCACACCACTGCCTGGATCCTCCTTGGTGAGTTCCAGCTTTGCCTCACTCCTTCAGTATCATCTCTGGCTACTGACACCCTCAAATTTACTCCCTGGGCACACAGCAGGATGCACAGTTCCCTGAGCAAGTGTTTCTGCTCAACTCTGCCTACTCAGCTTTCCCTCTTTTTTGCCTGATTATCCTCATTTCCCCAGAATGACCTAAGGATAGTGTGCCAGGTAGAGCAGGCTGTGTACTGCACCACTACAGGAAGGCCATTAATGAAGGCCAGAGCTGTGCAGGGCACAACATATACAATTACCTGTGGCAGTTCAAATCCCAGACTTTTCCTTCTCCGAGAAGTCTTTCGCATTCTTCCAGGCTTGGTTGTCACTGCTCCTCTGTACTCCTATAGAACTGAATTTTTCTCTATTACCAATTTCCCTAAGATAGGAAAGACATCTTCCCTAAAATATTGGAAGTCTCCTTTAGTGCTTGATGCGGTTTGGTTCTGTGTCCCCACTCAAATCTCATCTCCAATTGTAATCCCCACATGTGGAGGGAGGGGCCTGGCAGGAGGTGATTGGATCATGGGGGTGGTTTCCCCATGCTGTTCTTACGATAGTGAGTGAGTTCTCATGAGATCTGATGGTTTAAAAATGTATGGTGATCCAGCTAAAGCAGTGTTAAGAGGGAAATTTGTAGCACTAACTGCCCACGTCAGAAAGCTAGAAAGATCTCAAATCAACACTCTAACATCACAATTAAAAGACCTAGATAAGCAAGAGCAAACTAATCCAAAAGCTAGCAGAAGACAAGAAATAACTAAGACCAGAGCAGAACTGAAGGAGATAGAAACATGAAAAACCCTCCAAAAAAATCAATGAATCCAGGATCTGGTTTTTTGAAAAATTAACAAAATAGACAGACTGTTAGGTAGACTAATAAATAAGAAAAGAGAGAAGAATCAAATAGACGCAATAAAAAGTGATAAAGGGGCTATCACCACTGACCCCACAGAAATACAAACTACCATCAGAGAACACTATAAACACATCTATGCAAATAAACTACAGAATCTAGAAGAAATGGATGGACACATACACCCTCCCAGGAAGAAATCAAATCCCCAAATACACCAATAACAAGTTCTGAAATTGAGGCAGTAATTAATAGCCTACCAACCAAAAAAAGCCCAGGACCAGACATATTCACAGCCAAATTCTACCAGAGGTAAAAAGAAGAGCTGGTACTATTTCTTCTGAAACTATTCCAAACAATTGAAAAGGAGGGACCCCTCCCTAACACATTTTATTAAGCCAGCATCATCCTGAGCCCAAAACCAGGAAGAGACACAACAAAAAAAGAAAACTTCTGGCCAATATCCCCGACGAACATCTATGTGAAAATCCTCAATAAAATACTGGTAAACGGAATCCAGCAGCACATCAAAAAACTTATACCATGATCAAGTTGGCTTCATCAATGGGATGCAAGGCTGGTTAAACATACACAAATCAGTAAACATAATCCATCACATAACAGAGCCAAAGACAAAAACCACATGATTATCTCAATAGATGGAGAAAAGGCCTTTGTTAAAATTCAACATCTCTTCATGTTAAAAACTCCCAATAAACTAAGTACTGATGGAACATATCTCATAATAATAAGAGTTATTTATGACAAACCCACAGCCAATATCTTATTGAATGGGTAAAAGCTGGATGCATTCCCTTTGAAAACTGGTACAAGTCAAGGATGCCTTCTTTCACCACTCCTATTCAACATAGTTTTGGAAATTCTGGCCAGGGCATTCAGGCAAGAGTAAGAAATAAAGGATGTTCAAATAGGAAGACAGGAAGTCAAATTGTCTCTGTTTGCAGATGATATTATTTTTTTTACTTAGAAAACCCCATCGTCTCAAACCCCAAACTCCTTAAACTGGTAAGAAACTTCAGCAAAGTCTCAGAATACAAAATCAATGTACAAAAATCACAAGCATGCCTTTACATCAACAGTAGACAAGGAGAGAGCCAAACCATGAATAAACTCCCATTCATAATCACTACAAAGAGAATAAAATACCTAGGAATATAGCTAACAAGGGATGTGAAGGACCTCTTCAAGGAGAACTACAAACAACTGCTAAAGGAAATAAGAGAGGACACAAACAAATGAAAACACATTCCACGCTCATGGATAGGAAGAATCATTGTTGTGAAAATGGCCATACTGACCAAAGTAATTTACAGATTCAATGTTATTCCCATTAAACTACCACTGACATTCTTCACAGAACTAGAAAAATCTACTGTAAATTTCATATGGAATCAAAGAAGACCCCATATAGCCAAGACAATCTTAAGCAAGAAGAACAAAGCTGGAGGCAACATGCTACCTGATTTCAAACTATACTACAAGGCTATAGTAACCAAAACAGCATGGTACATTTTACCAAAACAGACATATAGGCCAATGGAACAGAACAGAGACCTCAGAAATAACACCACACATCTACAACCATCTGATCTTCAACAAACCTGACAAAAACAAGCAATGGTGAAAGGATTTCCTATTTAATAAATGGTGCTGGGAAAACTGTCTAGTCATAAGCAAAACATTGAAACTGGACCCCTTCCTTACACCTTATACAAAAATTAACTCAAAATGGATTAAAGACTTAAATGTAAAACTCCAAACCATAAAAACCCTAGAAGAAAACCTACGCAGTACCATTCAGGACATAGGCATGGCAAATACTTCATGATGAAAACACCAAAAGCAATTGCAACAAAAGCTGAAATCGACAAGTAGGATCTAATTAAATGAAAGAGCTTCTGCACAGCAAAGGAAACTATCATCAGAGTGAACAGGCAACCTACAGAATGGGAGAACAATTTTTGCAATCTACCTATCTGACAGAGGTCAAATATCCAAAATTTACAAGGAACTTAAACAAATTTACAAGGAAAAAAAAACAACCCCATCAAAAAGTGGGCAAAGAACATGAAGAGATACTTCTCCAGAGAAGACATTTATGTGGCCAACAAACATATGGAAAAAAGCTCATCATCACTGGTCTTTAGAGAAATGCAAATCAAAACCACAATGAGATATCATCTCATGCCAGTCAGAATGTCAATTATTAAAAAGTCAAGAAACAATAGATGCTGGCAAGGCTGTGGAGAAATAGGAACACTTTTACACTGTTGGTTGGAATGTAAATTAGTTCAACCATTGTGAAAGACAGTATGGCTATTCCTCAAGGAACCAGAACCAGAAATACCATTTGACCCAGCAATCCCATTATTGGGTATATACCCAAAGGAATGTAAATCATTCTACTGTAAAGACAGCACTGTTTACGATAGCAAAGTCATAGAACCAATCCATATGCCCATCAGTGACAGACTGGATAAAGAAAATATGGTACATATACACCATGAAATACTATGCTCCCATAAAAAAAGAATGAGATCATGTCCTTCACAGAAACATGGATGAAGTTGGAAGCCATCATCCTCAGTGAACTAACACAAGAACAGAAAACCAAACACTGCATGCTCTCACTCATAAGTGGGAGTTGAACAATGAGACCACATGGACACAGGGAGGGGAACAGCACACACCAGGGCTTTTGGGGGCTTGGAAGGTGAGGGGAGGAAACTTAGAGGACAGGTCAATAGGTGCAGCAAACCACCATGGCACACGTATACCTATGTAACAAACCTGCACATTCCGCACATGTATCCTGGAACTTGAAGTGTTTTTTTTTTTAAAGGTGTGTGGTGGTCACCTGGCCCCACTTTGCCATAGTAAGATGTGCTTGCTTCCCCTTCCACCATGATTTTAAGTTTCTTGAGGTCTCCCCAGTCATGTGGAACTGTGAGTCAATTAAACCTCTTTTGTTTCTACATTACCCAGTCCCAGGTGATTCTTTATAGCAGTGTGAAAACTGACTAATACAGTGTCTGTCTCCGCTTGTGTATCATAAATTCTCTAAGAAGAGGAGTCAAATTGTATTCACATCTGTATCTACAGAACCTACTACAGGGGTGTCCAATTTTTTGGCTTCTTTGGGCCACATTGGAAGAATTGTCTTGGGCCACACTAAAGTACACTGAACACTAACAATAGCTGATGAGCTAAAAACAATTTCATAATGTTTCAAGAAAGTTTACGAATTTGTGTTGGGTTGCACTCAAAGCCGTCCAGGGCTGCATGTGACCTGTGGGCCATGGGTTGGACAAACTTGACCTACTAGAACATGTGGCCCAGGGGCTCTGTCTGGACTATATTAGGTTGGCACAGGGAATCCTCAGGGCAGACAATTAGAACTGAGCTTGATTGCCAGAAGGGACTGCACGCAAAGAGTAACTGGATTAGTTCTGTGGAACCCCAGAGCACTGATATAGGTCTGCTGAAGGAAAGACATTCTGGAAGACAGAAGACAATTCTAAAGAACAATATTTTAACTGACAAAACTCTTCAAGCAGTGAAAGAGCTACCTTGAGAGGCGGTGAGCTCCTTGTCTCTAGAAGTATGTAAGTGAAGGTTGAGATATACACAGAAGGTAAGCCATATGGGGATTTATCGATGCAGAATCTTTTGTGAGGCATCGAAGGAGGAAGATAAAATATAAGTGGGCATTGACTTGGCCTTAGCTTCATAACAAGTGAGATATCTTCAGAGAATCCATGCAAAGCTCTAGACAGTGCATCATAAGGGAGAAAGGGGGAATTGACTCCTCAGCTCAGGTCTCCCATCGGTCAAAGTTCATAGGACATCAGCACCCTTGCATTTCCCAGTTGCCCCCACCTGATCCCTCTGGCAGCTTCTGGAGTAGCTATATCCCAAAAATCTGTGGGATCATTTTCAGGGTGAACCACCTGCCTTCTTGGAGCTCAGAGGGTGGCCTGACCAGGTAGCAGTGGGTTTGTGGCATCCTGCACCTCAGCAGCAGCAGGGAACACCAGAGAAAGAAGAATGTGCAGGCCAGGATAGGAGAGGCACAGGAACTGTGAGGCAAGATGCTTTCTGAACTTGCCCACTGGCCATATGCAGGTCCAGGTTGGCATGGCAGGCTAAGAGGGAGAGACGTTATTCAGGGAATGGCCCCTTCCCAAAAGATGGCAACATAACTCTAGATTCTCTATTCAATAAAAATGAAAACGTCCTCTCTACAGCCTACATGAATTATATTGATTGCAGAAATCTGCCTGAATGTTCATCAGTAACCTCAAAAAAAAAAAAAAATACAGCTGAGTGTATCCAGGGAGAGGCATTTAAACTGAATCCAGCACAGACTCCAACATCACAAGCGCAAATCATCAATACGGACATTTTCTTCATTCCAGGGAATGTATTTTTTCCAGGATTTTAGTGTTAAGAGAATATGTTACATTCCTTTCTACGCTTTCCCCTTTTCCAAATGAAAGAATGAAACCAAGAAGGTTGATGAGGTCTGCACCGAGAAGTCAGGATGGAACATTTACTATGAAGGATGTGTGTGTGCGTGTGCATGTGTGCACATGCATGTGCGTGTGTGCGCGCGCGTGTGTGTCTGTGCGTGCGTGTGTTTGTGTATGTGTGTGGGTGCGAGTGTGTGCGTGCATGTGTGCATGTGTGTGCGTGCATGCGTATGTGCGTGTGTGTGCATGCGTGTGTATGTGCACGCTTGTGTGTATGTGCATGCTTGTGTGTATGCACTTGCTTATAAGGAAATGTGAGTTTGCATTCAACTGAGTCTGTTCCGTGTGTCAGTGTGAATATGTGGGCTTGATTATACTTAAAAGTACACATGCATTCTCAGCTGCGTATGCACATCTTCGCATGAGCCTAGATGTAGGTGTGAGTGTGTCTTATTCACGTGGATCTGAGTACGCAATGAGAGTGCACTCTGGTGTGTGTCTGTTACAGTGTAAAGAGGCCTTGTCTGCTGGTTAATGTGTGTGTGCAGCTTGCTCTGCAGCTTCCCCTCCCATTCTGCCGGCCCCTGGAAGGACCTGTGTTCTCCGTATTTGGGAATCTCCGGACTTCTGCCTGCAAGACAGACTGAGGTTCTTTCTCAGGAGAAGCCAGCTTGGCCAACCTCTAAGCCCTAGGCCCTGCCTGGGACAGTGAACTACGCTGTTGACATTATCCTCTGGTAAACGAGAAAGAATAAAAGCCCAGACCTAAAGCAAATATTCAACAAGACAGTGTTACTAAATCCTGCCTGTACTCATTGGAGAGAGCATCAAGGTGACAAACGTCAACAGGCCAGCTGGGAAATGCAAGTCTGCAGAGCTCCTGCCATTCTCACCAGCTCTGTCCCTGCACTTGCCCCTACCCAGCTGGGTTCAATATGTCTGGTTTCCAAGTCCCAGCCCCTCTTGGCCTACCTTGTCTAATGTCATTTGGTTCAATGCAATTCATTTCAGGGCAAGTTGATATCATCATGAAACAAAAATGGAGAAAATCCTTAAAACCAAAAACAAGTTGAAAAAGGTGTAGGGCTGATACTTTGAGACTGAGAATTGCCTGCAGGGGCCTCATTGGAGAATGCTGTCCCGAACAACACCTCTAGGGTGGTGAGGGAGGCAGGTTTGGGCCTGAGAGAGAAGTTACACCAAGACACACTTGCATCAGAGGCCTCTGTCCCACCAGCAGCTCTGGAGCTGGGCAGCCTTCAGGGTTGTCACCAATTGAGGCAAGGGGCAGGTGTGTACACATCACCACCAACCCTCTCCAGAGCTCTTTCCATCTTGCAAAAATGAAGCTCTATATGCCATAAGTGACCTCTCCCCATTTCTCCTTCCCAGGCAACTACTCTTCTACTTTCTGTCTCTGTGATTTTGAGTACTCTAAGTATCACATGTAAGCGGAATCAGAGAGTATTTGTATTTTTTGTGACTGGCTTATTTCACTCAACTTAATGCCCCCAAGGTTAATTCATATTGTGGCAATGTCAGAATTTCCTTTCTTTTCAAAACTGAAGAATATTCCATTGTTCGTATATACCACATTTTGTTTATCCATTCGCTTAGTGATGAACACTCAGATTGCTTTCACATTTAGGGTACTGGGAGTAATGCTGCTATGGATATGGGTATACAAATGTCTCTTTAAGATCCTATTTTCAGTTCTTTACTGTATATGCTCAGAAGAAGTAAAACTGCTGGATCATACAAAGCATAAAATTCTATGTTTAATTTTCTAAGGGATGGCCATGCTGTTTTCTGTGGCAATGGTGCCATTTCACAATCCCACCAGTAATGCACGACGATTTCAATTTATCCACGTCTTCACCAACGCTTGTTTTATTTATTTATTTGCCATCCTAATAGGTGTGAGGTGCTAAATTGGGTTTTGAAATATGGAGAAAAAGGAGTGGAAGAGGATCAGGAGCAATTGAATGTACACAGCCTCACCCAGTTTCACTGTCCCAAGCACCATCTATGCTCTTGGGTGCAAAAACAGCGTAAACAATGATTCTTGGAGGGAGAAAGGTAGAGACTAGTTGAGGTGAGGTGTGAGTTAAGATGGTCAATAGAGTCTGTTGTTCTGTTTTTCTGGTCACTTAGAGATAATTGAACTCTCCACATTGCTGAAACCATAATCAGGAAATGTACCAAGATTAGTCACCTTTTCATAAATCCCTGATGATCTAGAAAACTGTTCTTGTTCTTTCATAGCTGTTTGCTTGACATCACATGAAGTGCAGTTGTGACTAGCTAACCTACTAAGGTTCATATCCTGAAGGAAGCAAAAGGCCTGACCTGATACCGCCAAGGGCCCAAATAATCACACCTCTATACCCAGAAGCAGAAGGTCAGGCCTTCTCAGTTGGTGAGAAGCCAAGGTGGGATGTCAGGAGACTCAGGAACAAGCCCAGCTACTGAATCCAGTCAACCCTGCCCATGGCACCACCTGACCTCGAGGTCACTTCAGCTAATGAATATCCTTACAAGACTCGGTGCCTTGTGTTTCAGACCCTGGCTTCAGTGCCAGGATACACGGGTGATTAAGACTTACTCTGTGCCCTACAGTAACCTGTAGCCTCATCACATAAACATAATTATAATGCAGTGAGTACTGTTGGAAGGCAAAAGGGAGCTGCACTTTGCAGCCTGGGAATGGGAGTAAAAGAAGGTGAAGGATGAATAAAATTGATCCTATTCTATTGAGGAGAGCAAAGGGATTACAATCAACTACAGGTCACAATGCTGGCCATATTTTATGGGCTTAGGAGAGCATCTATGTTGTTGATGGTGACCATGCCGATGACAGTGATGATGATGATGATGATGATGATGCTATGACTCCCAGTTTAGTGCTCTTCTCTGGGTCCCTACCCGGGCAGCCCATTGCAAGAGAATGCAGTGAGTTCACCCACACAGCTTAACTTGGGTTTATACAAAGCAAATGCTCAATCAGAAGGATTCTCACTTCTTGCCTACTGCTGTCTGCAGATGGAATCTCATTTCCATGCATTTGTACCATGGGGCTAGGAAAAAGAGATGGGATTGGGTTTTGCGGTTTGTTTCATTTGCCTGCTTCTTTCTTCTTACATTAGGAGGAAGCCTTCTGGTGTGATGGGGAGTGCCCTGGGAGAGTCAGGAGCCCTGGCTGGGAGAGCTCTCCATTTACCGTGGCGCATAAACAACAAATCTTTACACATCCCTGGTCTGTTAAGCGTGGGGAGGGTGGGAGTTTGGTCCAAATAGCAGCAATTATGGGCACAGCTTTAGCATTTTTGTATCTTATATGATCTCCCTAAATCTTGGAGGAACTCTAATATAGTCGATGGAATAGCAATGTTGTGGAAAGAAGATTGTTCTTGGACTCACACTCTTAGTTCCGTCTCTTATGAGTTCCACAGCAGAGCTCATCCATTAAACCTCAGTTTTCTCATCCATAAAATAAGATTCATCATGCCTGTCTCAAAAATTGTTTTCATGATCTGAATGAAGCATTAAAGTGTCTTACTTGTGGTAGTTAGAGTTGAATGTTAATGGAATCTGTAGGGGAAGGATCGCAACCCTGTTTTAAAATTGGTATCCAAGGTGGTGTTTGCTAAGAATCAGCAACTTCTGTGTTCTGGAAACACTTCTAACACCACCTTTTGGCTTGTGTATCCAAAGGAACATTTTTTTTTTAAGAAGTTCTTCCAGGAGGCTAAATATTTATTCCAACAAAGTTGCTGTTGCTCAAAACATTATCAGTCTTGTCTAGAAATGCCCTTTGGAGCAGTGTCGTCTAGAAATACAACGTGAGTCACATGTGCACTTTAATACTTCTTAGTAGCCTCACTGAAAAAAAATAAAAAGCAGGTGAAATTAATTTTAATCATGTATCTTATTCAACCTCCAATATTAAAAATACTATCATTTCACTATGTAATCAATATAAAAGCTATTAATGAGATATTTTACATTCTTTCTTTCATATTAAGCCTGTAACATCCAGTGAGTGTTTTACTGACAGTATGTTTCAATTCAGATGCTAAATTTTCACTGTGAGAACTGGATTTATATTGTAATCTCAGAATTTGCAGTTGCAAAAATAGATTCAGACATTCACATTGCTCCAAACATGCTTAAAATTTTTCAGCAAAGTTGTGTTCATGGCAGACTCTTTTACTGTGCTTCAGTTTTTAGATTTAAATTTAAAGTATTTAAAATTAAAGAAAATTAAACATTCACTTTCTCACTCATACTAGCTATTTTACATGCACTCAGCCACATGTAGCAATTGACTCCTTACTGGACAGCACATCTCTCGGGCCTGGGGTCATTCCTTTAAAGGTCCTCAGCAATACTCATCATTTTTGAAACTGGTTCCATATTTTCTGAAAAACACCCTGAACTCACTGGGAGTCTTGTCATGTGGGGGAAGACAGTGAAGAATCATCAACTGCTTAAGTTCAGAATGAAGACTGACTACACTGAGAAGGGGTTACTTCTCCCTTCTGACTCCTGCCTGGAAATTGTTTTTGTGATCATGAAACCGATTTGGGTAAACAAGTTCCATTGTGTTTGCTTTACAATTGCTTGCATTACTTCACAGTCACGCCTGGCTCAGATTGCAAGATAGGTGGTGTGACCCGATGCACAGAAACACTGACATCTCAGCATTGGTCATGAGTGCAATGGCCAGGGAAACTGTAAATCAGCTGGGGAGTTGGGTCAGAATGTCCCTAGGGCTGTCTGTCCCCATCCAAGTTTGTACCCTTCCTAAGAAGGCAGGTTCCAGACTATAAGGAGGCCTTCACTAAGGCAGGGCTAACATATTAGCTGTCCCATCATGGATACTGGCAGCCTGCTGATTTCCTCTTTGGTGCCTGGCTTTATATCCTACTTCGCATCTGGCTTACACTGAAACTGTTTTGAAAATGCCCTATAGGTAGACGAGCAGCTTTGCTTCTTAACACCCTAACCTGTAATAGCCTCAGCAAGTACACAAATTGAACTACACTAAAAAAAGATTTTTGGTCACAAAACCCAGAGTTCCCTATTAGCTACCTGAATGCCTTGTTATTATTATTATTATTATTATTATTATTATTGCAGTTGACTGTATTGAGCAGTGCCAAGATTACACAGCACAAGATATGACAATTCTAAGCCTACCTCATACACAGAAAGGTAGTACCAGGAGGCTTAGGGTTAATTTTTACCTCCCCACTCCTTTCTTTTTCTTCAATTTTTCCATTTAATCAACTTTTTGAAAGCACCTGGGGCAGCTGCTAGGGTTTCTAAGACTAATGAGACAGGGGCCTTGCTCTTCTCCTTTAGTAGATGGAAACAGATGTGTAAATACATAAATGTAAGTATGTACATAATAGTAACTATTATCTTCATCAGTTTAAATACTTCTCTAGCCATTATTTTATTCAGGCACTGAATTGGAAAGAGTCCAGGATTTGAAGTGAATGGATCCAAATTCAAAATTCTAAGTGTTTTTAATACAATATTTTATGTACTCTTGGGCAAGTCACTTAACTCCATTGAGCTTCAGCTTCTCCACCTATAAAATGGGGTATTAATATCTACTTTACAAGGCTGGTTTGAAGATTAAATGAGACATGATCAAGGTAAAACCACATGTGTTCCAGGAGCCCTTAGAACACAGCTGGCTCTCAATACATGTAATGCCAGTGAGTAGTATCTTTAATGAATCCCTTCAGCAGATTTGAAGTGGTCTTCACTGCCATGAAAATTGAAACCCAGAGGAGAAAAGTGTCTTGCTATTGATTCAAATGTTACATGTCACATGGGAGTCTTAGTCACTTGAAGATGAGGACAGGCCATCAACCTGCCTCAAAGTGCCAGGAAAGTGCATCTGAGGAACACCTCACCCAGCGGGGAATAGGAGAAGGCTCCCTGGTGGAGGAACCTGCTAATGGGAGAACTAAGGAAGGTCAGGGGAAAAAGGAAGTTCAGGGGGAAAAGAAGGAAAAGAGGAAAGAGATGAAATAATGTCTAAGACCAAAGGACAGAGAATGGGCAATAACCAGAGACCAAAAAAAAAAAAAAAAAAAATTATGGCATCTACAGATAACAAAAAGTAATTAAGCATGACTACAGTGAATGTGTGTGTATGCATGTGTGCACATGTGCATGTGTGTGCATGCATGTGTGCATTCATGTGCATGTGTGCATATGTGTGTGTTGTGACTGGAGAAGTACATAATGGTCAGGTCACATCAAGCTAAATTAAGATATTGTTTTTATCTTTGCAAAGCATTGAAATGTTTTCAGTTTTTCACATATGAATTTTAGGTGGATCATAATGACTGCTGTGTGGGAAAAATATAGCAGAGGGAGGCTGGAGGTAGAGAAGGCAGGAAAGACACTGCTGCCATCGTCCAGGCAAGCAATGATGGCGGGCTGCCCCAAGGAAGCAGCAGTAGAGATGAAGAACCCTGTACAGGGTTGAGAGATATTCAGAGGGTATGGTGGATTCGAACCCATGGCTTCTGATCTATGATCACTAGTCTAAACTTCTATAGAAGTAATAATTCAGTTGATTCCTAGAAGTTCACAGACCATGGTTTGTTTCTAGGTGTCTCCTGTAGCCTTGTCTTGGGCTTTTTTTCTTGATGCCAATGAACTGTGTTGTCATTGGGGTGAAACTCATTTTATAAACACAGCCTTAGATTGGGTGGCTGTGTTATGGAAATTAATGTTAATTGTTATAACAAGTAACCCCCAAATTTTAGTGGCTTAACACAATAAAATTTTGTTTTCCCTGACATGAAACTAAATGTGGTTGCGGTGGATGACTTTGCTCCAAGCCTAGATAACTCAGTAATCCAGGGGCCTTTTAATTAGCGGCTTAGATGTTCTCAGAGCCTTGGAATCCACTGCTCCATCTTCTGCATCCAGCCACCCTATGATCAAAAGGAAAATTGTGTGGGAAGTTTAAGGGGCCAGGTCTGGAACTGGTATAGATATATATATGCCTATATTCCATTGTTCAGAACCAGTCTCATGGCTCATATTTAAATAATCTGACAAATACAGTTTGACCATGTACAAGGGAAGAAATAGGATCTGGTGAACATCTAGCCAAATTCTGCGATGATGCAAGCAGCAACTGGATGAACCAGAAAAGTGGATTCATTTGAACAATGTTTACTTTCTTCAACTCAGAATCCTCTGGGTTTCTTCCTCTATCTGAAATAACTGTCACTCTTAAGAAATGTGAACAGAAAACTTCAAGTGTGTTTAAGGCTGGATTCATCCTCTGTTTGGTTTTGTGCCAGACCCAGTAGGCATGGTAGAGAATGACCATGAGATGCTGACGTTAACAGCAGAGTGAGGCTTGAGTCTTTAGTTTCAGCCTGATCTAGGCGTTCATTAGACCCTAAGATTCTGGTTCCCCTGTCCTGTCACTTGCTGGATTGGCTCAGGCAAAAATTACCCTGTGATTCCTAGTGTATGAGTGGATCTTCAGTATTTCCAATTCTTTTTGAAAAGTATAGCCACCCAGCGCATGAAGAAGAGGGCAAGGGAGTTGTAATTGGGGGCATATGATAGAAGTCAAGGTCCCCTCAGCAGTCAGCAGGACAGGCATGTCTAAAACTGAGCTTTATTGCTTAGCAGTTGAGCTCTGTCAGCCTAAATTAATTGTTTCCTGTAGTTTTTCTTCTCATCCAAATTACATGCTTAACTAGAAGTCCAAGAATCCTTTATTTAAACTCATTCTCTAATGGTTATTGGTTTCTTGGCTTTTGCAAAGCTCCTTGCCCATTTTATGCTTCTATTTTCTCATTTCTAAGTTGGATTTGATGATTTCCAAAATTACTCCGGACCCTAATCTTTCATGCCTCTGTCAAGGAATCATGAAAAAGGAGAAAAAAGATAAAGGAGAAAAAAGCTGACAGTCCTTGCTTTCATCTTTACTGTCAAATGCGTTAGGCATTTGACATTCCCGGAGAGGCCTAGGATCTAATATGTTGTTGATCAAACTGTGATTAAGGAATAAAATAGTCTATTCTATACCCAATATAGCTAGGTCACTGACACTTCATGTGCGGTAGACCCTCATCTGTCTTGGCAAGGCTACATGGGTGAAAATGCTGGTCTCACAGTCAAAAAGAGGAATCTTTTACTCCACAAGGCCATGTGAAACATAGTGGGTACCTGAATGATGGTAATTTCCACCTAGAATGTGCATTCAGTGGAAATTGCAGACGAGTGAGTTGCCCTCTCTACCATGTGAGTGAAAGCACTCTGTGATAAAGGGTTGACTCAAAGACCACTCAGTGGAGAATATAATGCCCAAGGAATAAAGAAACTACACAGATTCAGCAAGATAATAAAATAGACATCAATTGTTTTGCCCATGCCTTCTCCTTTCTTCTGCTGGAACACTCTGATTTTCCTGGGAAACTCCCCCTTTCCTTCTGCCATTCTCTGTGGTTATGCCACCATAACCACTTCAGGGAAAGGGCTGCTAACCCGGTCCATTAACTCCAGCCCAGAGCCAGTCACCCTGGTCAGAGGATTGTTTTGAAAATGTTCAAAGGCATTTCTTGGGATTGATGGAAGAAAATGTCCTTATGAGGGCTATTCAGAAAAGGATGCTTGATGAAGAAGCTGCAAGATAGAAATGCCATTTGCAGCAACCTGGATGGGATTGGAGACTATTATTCTAAGTGAAGTAACTCAGGGATGAAAAACCAAACATGGTATGTTCTCACTCATAAGTGAGCTAAGCTGTGAGGATGCAAAGGCATAAGAAAGATACAATGAACTTTGGGGATCTGGGGGAAAGGGTGGGAAGAGGGTGAGTGATAACAGACTACAAATTGGGTTCAGTGTTTACTGCTCAGGTGATAGGTGCACCAAAACCTCACAAATCACCACTAAAGAACTTACTCATATAACCAAATACCAACTGTTCACCAAAAACCTATGAAAATTTAAAAAAAAAAGATAGAAATGCCAGATGAGCAAGTAGAGAAACTGAGTCTTGAGGACCTGTTCAAGATCCTGAATTTTGCCATCCTTATATGTTCAACAGATACTTTATTTTCCTTTTGATTGAAAATATCTTAAGGGAATGGGGGAAGGGTCTCTATTGTGCAACTGAAAAGGCTTTGGCTAATGTCAGAGGGAACCAGATTGCTTATAGTCTTTGAATAATGACCATTATAATTGCTTTGGCAATGACTCTTCTCTGAGCTCCTGTTAGGCACTTCACACATATGTCTCCTTCTCTCGCAAGAACTTACAAGAGATACAACTATCACCATTATGTAGTTGTAATTTTGAAGGGTCTGTTAATTGAGTGACTGGACCAAGGTCAAATTGCTTGTAAGAAGTTAAGCAGAGGTTGGGCACAGTGGCTCACACCTGTAATCCCAGCACTTTGGGAGGCCAAGGTGGGAGGACTATCCGAGGTCAGGAGTTCAAGACCAGCCTGGCCGACATAGTGAAACCCTGTCTCTACTGAAAATTCAAAAATTAGCCAGGCATGGTGTTGTGTGCCTATAATCCTAGCTACTTAGGAGGCTGAGGCAGAAGAATCACTTGAACGCAGGAGGTGGAGGTTGCAGTGAGCCAAGATCGAGTCACTGCACTCCAGCCTGGGCAGCAGAGTGAGACTCCATCTCAAAAAAAAAAAAAAAAAAGAAAAGAAAAAAGAAAAATAAAAAGAAGCAAAGCAGGCCGGGCGCGGTGGCTCAAGCCTGTAATCCCAGCACTTTGGGAGGCCGAGACGGGCGGATCACAAGGTCAGGAGATCGAGACCATCCTGGCTAACACGGTGAAACCCCGTCTCTACAAAAAAAATACAAAAATCTAGCCGGGCGAGGTGGTGGGCGCCTGTAGTCCCAGCTACTCGGGAGGCTGAGGCAGGAGAATGGCGTAAACCCGGGAGGCGGAGCTTGCAGTGAGCTGAGATCCGGCCTCTGCACTCCAGCCTGGGCAACAGAGCCAGACTCCGTCTCAAAAAAAAAAAAAAAAAAAAAAGAAGCAAAGCAGAGAATCAAACCCAATTTTGCTTGCACCAGATTTTATGGGCTTGTCACTCTTTCATATGGTTTTTCCTGAAAAGAGAGGCTCAATAAGCACGAGGACAAATCAGAGAATCAGAGAACACAATTTATTTAGTTATTCAAATAATAGGAGTTTCCATCAAAGACACAAATATCTAGAAAAGGGGTTATTGTTACGTCAAAGAAAAAGATTGAAGAGAAACAAACAAACGAGCATATTTGAAAAGAGCATTTACCTAAATAAAAACAAAGGGTTTGTTTTGTACCCAATATTTTGTTAGGAATTTTTGGTGCATTGGTAGATATCAACTGGAACTCGTTTGTTATAAGAATACAGAAGTCTTACAGAGCCTGATGTGGTAGACTTAACTGAGTTTCAGACAGGCTTTGGAAGCGGAGACCAGAGAAACCTCAGCCTCTTAATTCTTATTCCCACTTCTCTCCGCTTGTCTATTTTGCCCTTTTCTTCCTCTGTGACAGGCTTTCTGTCTTCTGCCGTCTGTGGGGCAGAACCTGGCTGCCTGCGACTCCCTGGTTGGCGTATTGCACAGAGAGCCAGTCACCCACAGAAGCTGATTTCCTGTCTCAACTCCCACTTTCTGCCACTTCCAAATTTCTCAGAAGAGAGTATCTGACCAGGTGGTTGGGGTAAGCGCTCCACCTTGGGAGACTCAATCCTGAGACATTACTGGAGTGGAGAGGGAACAGTGCCAGGACCCCAAATTTAGGAGCCCTCAGGAGAGGGCCTTGTCATGCACTGCTCAGATGCCCTGCCAGGTGCTGACAACCTATCGTCTCAGCTGGCATCAGCTCCTTTCCAACATCACCTTGTCAGAGGTCATGACACCTTCATGGAGGGGTGGGGGCATCTTCCTCCAGGTGGGGCATCTCTGAAGGTTACTTTGCAGGGATCTATTTTGGGCTTACATCTCAACTCAATTTCTCCCTCTCCTCAATCATGTTTTCCCCTTCTATCCTACACAATATCTCTTGAATAAATGTCCTGCTTTCAAATTTCCACCTGAATCTCCTTTGAAGAACCTAGCCTGTGACAGCTGGTTCCAAGGACTGTCTGAGAAAGGAGACATTAAGACAAGATTCTGGGACAGGATAACCCCCTGCTTGTCTGGCAATGAGGACTCTATTCCTGGGGTTAGTTGGAGCACAAGTGCCCCCAGAAGGGGGTAACAGAATAATTGCTGACTTTTCATGAGTGATGATCTGGGATGGATGCCAGGGAAAGGAGATGAACTAGTTGGTGTGAAGCATCAGATGTTTATAAATATGGGGCAAATAGTAAATATGAGCGGAATAAGGCAGTTACTGCTAAACTCAACTGAGATTCTGGAAAATGGAAATGAAAAGGTGAGAGTGATTAATTGGTAAGTCAGAACTAAGTATGAAGACCAGGAACCTCCTGGATAGCATACAAAGAGGCTCTCAGCTTCTATAACAAGAGGCCAGACCGAGTTGTGGACTTAGTTGTCAGAATATTTGAGCTCTAAAGAAAGTAAAACTCCTCAATCAGGCAGTTCAACTAGTTCAAGGTCACCAAATCTTCAATCTCCAGGCTCCCCTGGACCTCTGGACCCTTGCCTCTATGAAGTACTAGCACTCCTCCTTTGCTTGAAGATGATTTAGAGGCCTTACCTCTGCCAGAGAACATGAGCTGCCCTCAGGATCCACACCCACTGCCCCACAACCCCCTTGCAGCTAGGTTAAGAACCAAGAACTATTCCCCTTTATGCTTGGGGCATGCTGAGAGAAAAGGAAGAAAGCTATACACTAAAAGAGCTACATGCTAAAAGAGTAAAAGATCCAGTCAGCCTTTATCAGCAGTAGCTGGGAGAATATGCAAGAGATGAGATTTTTAGGATGTGAGATCAAGGAGGAGTTTACTGATTTGAGAACACTTTCCTGGGATACAAGAGTTAGCTCCTTGGAAAGAACCCTGGGAGATGCTAAGAAAACGCTGACTCCAAGAAGCATGGAGAGATCAGTCATCCCCACACCCCAACGTGGGACAATTTCAAAGGTTCATCAAATCTCTAGAGTCCCCATAGGGTCGAACTGAGGCCTTTGCTGGAACTGCAGAGTAACTCAGCTTCTTTTTTTTGCCAAATCCTACTTTCTTCCCCTCTGTTTCACAGGCCTTAAGAGCAATTCCCAATAAACTTTGTGCATTGTAATTTTTATCTCAGCATTTGCTGCCAAGAAAACTCAGCCTGCTGCAGACACCACCCCTCTTGGTGGGGCTGAAGATCCTAGAGTGTAGATGCTGGATACTTACTCTATAGAGGTCTCCATATATACAGCGTTAGAAGAACAACTGATTTGCCCAGAGAAAATTGGTATGCTGCCAAGTCCAGATTCAGATATATCTGTCGTCAAAGCCATTGTCTTGAAAGCCATTTGTATACTGCTGTGTTTTCCTATTTAATACATATTTTTATGCTTGATCTGTTGGCAAAGTGTCTAAATTTACAGGCAGAGAAAATCAAGCTGATAGACATCAATTGCAGCATGTGGTTGGAAACAGTTGGAACACAATATATAAGATGAGCTAAGTGTCTGTGATTCATTCATCCATTCTCTGATTTATTCATTTAACAAACTTTTATTAAGCTCTTACTCTGTGCCAGCCCTAGGCTAGCTGCTGAGGATACAGCAAGAAATGAAGCCTAGATTCTGATTTCCAGAGTGCGTGGTCCAGCAGGAGATTCATAAATCATTTAAAGGCTGATAAAGAATGGTTCAAGCTTCCACTTACATTCCACGAGAACAGCTGAGCACTATTCTTGAAGACAGAGGCCCACAGCGCTACAGTGCCCCTCAGGGTCAGTAAAATGCTGAAATCATCTGGTATAGAACTGGCAATAAAACTGATAACACTGTCTTTCCTTGTGCAGCTCACTCTGGTGTGAGCCAAATACCACGTGCAGGCCTACATCCCATATTAAAGAAATTACAACCAGTGCTTCTTAATGTGATAGCACGAGTAGGTATGGCCTAAGGCAACTTTTGGTTGAAGCAGCATATGGTGACATTGTCCTTTTAATTTCCTCCTTTGGTGATGATTTCCAGTGCCAAGCAGGATGAGAGGCAGGGCCCCTCCACTAACATAGAAAGTGGACTATTGTGTTGAAAGAAAGTGGGACACAGTGCCACAATGAACCAGTGAACAATGGGTTCTAGTGAACATACGGCCATGGTGGTGCATGGGAATGTCTTCGGTTTTTGTTATTTCCTTTTTCTTCCCCCTTCATTGGTCACCAGTAATCTGTATCTGCCATCCTACTTAGTGGGCACATACCAGAACTTCCAGTGGTAAGAAGTCCCTAAGTAAAGGGCAAACACAGTGAAAGTCCACCAAGATGAGGAAGTGAATAATTATGTAGCCATCCCTCAGTATCCATCAAGGATTGGTTCCAGGACCTCCCAAGAATACCAAAATTCAAAGATGCTCAAGTCCCTGATGTTAAATGGTGTAGTATTTGCATAGAGCCTACACACATACACCATATACTTTAAATCATTTCTAGATTACTTAAAATTCTGAATACGAAGTAAATGCTATAGAAGTAGTTGTTATGAGTTGTATTGTTTAGGAAATAATGACGCAAAAAAAGTCTGTACATGTTCAGTAAAGATGCAATTCTTTGATTTGTTTGAACGAATGGATGTGGGACTCATGGATATTGAGGGCTGACCATAGGAAGAGAAGGAAGGAGAAGAAGACATTTAATAATTAACCAACAAATGAGTACTGCATTGTTTTCCATTCCAGAGCCCGTGGCCCTGAGTAGCCAGAGAGGATGTGATTCAGTGCATGCATGGCAGGAGTGGTCTTAGATCCCGTGTCAGGAGGAGACGGGTGTATAATACCACAATGGCAGGACAGTAACGGAGGTGTGGTGGCAGGGATGAAGGGGTTTTCCTACCAACAGGGCTGTCCAGCACCTTTATTTGTCAGTCAAAACCTTTCTCCAGCTAATGTCAATTTGCACTTCTATGTATCTAACCTTGTCCAAACTTTATCCTACATGACCCGGCCAGGCCTTCAGCAGCAGATGTTACACATAAAGTTCCTTTTGCCCAAAGGGTCTCCTGTGTTCTCTAAGTAACGAATCTTCCCCACAGCCTGCACAATGGCTATCACCTATCTTGCTTCCTCTGACGTGCCTGGGCAGTCAATCCTTCTGCCCTGTGGGTTTCTTTGTTACTTGGTTTACTCGTCTGTTGAAGCTACCTGTGCACGAAGGTGGAGCCTTACTCATTGCTGAATCAGCAGCTCCCGGCATAGAGTTCAGGGTTGGCCAGGCATTCCACAGACCACTGGGAATGAATGATTGTTAGAAGGAATTAATAAGTGAGCATCTCATCGCATCACTGATCTAGCTCTCGATGGACTCATCAGTGAAAGGGCTGCACGGAGACTGGTGGATGAGATTAGTGGCTCTCACTGGGGATGTCCACCGATGGAACCAGAGGGAATTTGGGGAAGTCTGGGTCCACTTAGAATGAAAAGAATCAGCCTCTCTGGGTATTTTTAGGGGACAGTGGGATGCCAACCTCTCTGTTAGGAATCAACCTCTGGGCAGGTCTCTTGAGGCCCTTTCATTTTGTACATTTAACGAATTCTATTTTGTTCTGTGGGTTTCAGCCTGAAAAAGTGGTGCTCTGATACCAGGATGCATTGAGCCTTCCCTGAGCGGCTGCCCCAGTTAGCCTGAGCAGTGACATGCAAATCTCTGAGATGTTTTGCATTTTTTCTAGCATGGTCCTCACCACAGCCTGCTCTGTGTTGTCTTTGTTTGTGTTAAGAGCTGAATCCCAGCTGTTCAGGAGACTAGACAGCAGGGGCTGATGTACTCATTTCTGTTTCTCCCGCAGACCTAGTTAGTAACTGGCTCACAATGTGTCCTCTGTCCACTTTTTGTTTGCTTTTTTTTCTCACTGAAATGAAATTGAATTCATCTGGGTAGTGCCCTCCTACTCTTAGTTACAATTTTGACCTTTAGAAGTATAATCAGATGTGTACAAATTTTCAAATTAACAAATTAACTTTATCTGGAAAGGTTTTTTTTTTTTGAGACAGAGTCTGACTCTGTCACCCAGGCTGAAGTGCAGTGGTGCGATCTCGGCTCACTGCAAGCTCCACCTGGCAGGTTCAAGCCATTCCCCTGCTTCAGCCTCCCCAGTAGCTGGGACTACAGGCACCCACCATCACGCCTAGCGAATTTTTTGCATTTTTAGTAGAGATGGGGTTTCACCGTGTTAGCAAGGATGGTCTCGATCTCCTGACCTCATGATCGGCTCACCTCGCCCTCCCAAAGTGCTGGGATTACAGGCGTGAACCACCGCGCCTGGCCTATCTGGAAAGGTTTTACAGCCCAGAAGCTCCAGGTAAATGCCACACTCTTACTGGTGCCCAGGCTGGAGTGCAGTGGCACAATCATAGTTCACTGCAGCCTTGAACTCCTGGGCTCAAGGTATCCTCCTGCCTCAGCATCCTGTAGCTAGGATGCTCTCACCATCCCAGGACCCTTAGCAATCCAAGGACAGCGTTCTTTTAATAGGACCAGGCAGCTACTTGGAAGGCAATGGCCTTGAGGATGAGGTCATGGGGGAGGGATTCTCTACAAAGGGATCCTCCTGCCTCACCATCCTGTAGCTAGGACTACAGGCATGTGTCACTATTCCTGGTTAAGTTTCTAATTTTTTGGTAGAGGTATATTTTCACTATTTTCATCCCACGTTGGTCTCAAACTCTTGGCCTCAAGCGATTCTCCTGCCTTGGCCTCCTAAAGTGCTGAGATTACTGGCATGAGCCAGTGTGCCTGGCCACACAACTTTAGTTTTTATGGAAGTGGGCACAGCACTCCCAGTAGCTTGCAGTCACAGCTGGGCAGTGGGAGAAAAGCCAGGGGAAGTAATCCCATTCTCTGAGCACCATGCTGGGTGCTTCCTCACCATCCACCTGAAAGGAGGGTGCTGATGGCTCTCCTCTCACAGAGGAAGAATTTGAGGCTTGGGGATGAAGGTCACCCCTGCTTAACATGTGTTCTGGTGATGAGAAAGCCACTTCTTTGTAGAGAATCCCTCCCCATGGCCTCATCCTCAAGGCCATTGCCTTCCAAGTAGCTGCCTGGTCCCATAGAGAGAAGGCTGTCCTTGGATTGCTAAGGGTCCTGGGATGGTGAGAGAAGCACACGCTTGGGAAAGGATCTACAGACACCTCCTGAAAATGAGCCAGAAAGAGCCTTCCATGCAATAGGAGGAGGATGAATCCATCATGGAAGAAGCTATCAGTCTACCTTCAGTTTCAGCTCTCGACAGTCCCTGATTCAGTGCTGCAGTCTAGATTTACCCAGAGGCCAGTGGTTCTCCCTCACACCCAACTCTTTCTCCATCTCAGACTTTGCTCACACTGTTTCCTCTTCCTGGAAAGCCCTCCTGGTATCCTTGGCTCCTTCTGGCTGGTGCTTCTTCACACTGTAGCAGATGCTGCTGGCGCCTGCTCTCAGCTCGCCCTGGCCACTTCCAGGTTCCCCCTGCAGCAGCCACCTAGTGTCCAACCTCCATCCGCTCATGCCTTTGCTCCTCTGCCCAAGGTCTTCATTTGGCAGAAGCCAGCAGATATGGTGTGGCTGTGTTCCCACTCAAATCTCATCTCGAACTGTGGCTCCCATAATTCCCACATGTTGTGGCAGGGGCCTGGTGGGAGGTAACTGAATCATGGGGACAGGTCTTTCCCTTGCTGTTCTGGTGATGGTGAATAAGTCTCATGAGAGCTGAAGGTTTTATAAAAGAGAGTTCCCCTGCATAAACTCTCTTGCCTGTCGCCATGTAAGACATGACTTTGCTTCTCCTTCACCTTCTGCCATGATTGTGGGGCCTCCCCAGCCATGAGGAATTGTGAGTCCATTAAACATCTTTTCTTTATAAATCACCCAGTCTCAGGTATGTCTTTATTAGCAGTGTGAGAACTGACTAATCCACCATCTCAGCACTGTATAGAGCAGGTAGAAAATGCCAGAGATTTGGCACCCTCAGGGCAGTCCTCAGCCAGCAAGGGAAGAGAATGTGTGTAGAAATGCTCTGGCTTCCTGGTCCCTGGAGGGGACGATGCTGAGATGCCTTCTACACAATTGCCACCTGTTGCCTACAGGGTCACCTACCCTTTGAGGCCCTTTCTAGGCTTTTATTCTTTCTGATTTACATTGCCTCTCACCCACTTTTGCTTCCAGGAATCACCTCCCACATAAGCTACCTGCACCAAGTCCTGGTCTCAGGGTCAGCTTGGGGCAGGCGTCAGGGAGAGAGTACTAAGACTATAATAAATAATAGCACATTGTATATTTCAAAATTGCTAAAAGAGTGGATTGTAAATGTGTTCAACACAAAAACTTAAGTGTGTGAGATGATCGATTTGTTAATTAGCATGATCTGATCATCCCACAGTGTGAGTATATATCAAAACATACAATCATTATTTGTCAATTAAAAATAAAAGTAAAAGAAGACACTCATTAAGGGCCGCTCATGCCTTATCTGGTGACCCTATCCTAGGTGAGAGCTGGTGAGGGTCTCCTCCTCAGAGGGCCCAGGAATCTGTGGTTTCCCCTGTCCCAGCACAGAGCAGGATGGAGTGCAATGGTCTCTTCCCTTCTGTGTCTCCCCCAGCAGGCCATGGGTTCCTGGAGGGCAGGAGCTCTGTCTTGTGAGCTTTAGACTCCACTGCCTAGCAGATAGGAGATTCTCAGTGCTTATTTTCCACTCAATAATTCACCATGTGGCTCAGTTTCTGCATTTATGAGCTTGCCTATAGGGCCCCAGACCTTGTGAGTCTTCATGAGGACAGGATGTGGGGCAGGCCAGATGTTACCTGGGGCTCCTGCCACCAGGCAAGGTCCTGGTATAACTACGGTTCTAGTCGTGGTGTGGGACAAGGGCTCCCCAGCTCCAGATGAGCAGATTTGGGTCAATTTCTTAACATTTTTAAGGGCTGTGATGTATCTTGGCTGTAAATGGTATTTTCTGCACCTGGGGCTTTTCTTTTATAAATGCTGCCTTGGAGGTCAGATTAAGATGTGTTTAAATGGAGCATTTAATGATTGTTTTAAAACAATCCAGGTCATAGCATATAAACACATGCACACTGATTCTGTGCTCTGTATCCTACAGCCTAGAACCAAGCCTTGCTGAGTGAGTCCTCACCCTCCAGCTTAGAGGAAAGAGGAGAGGACATAGCCACCACAAAGCAAAATGACAGGGCAGGGCAGAACAGAACAGAGAGTGCCCTGGCCCACTACACTGTGCTCTGGGGCTCCAGCAACCCATTCAAACATGAACAGCAAGTCACTCAACAGGGCTGGATCGGCCACTGTTCGCAGCTCCCACCCAAACATTCCTCTACAAGTATTTCCTCTCAGAGAAAAAATCAAAAACACCTGTAACTGGATGAGGGGAAATGAATGTAGACTTTAGACTAAGCCAATTCAGACCCTACCATCGCCCCAGACTCTCCAATCTGGCAAAGCCCTTTGAGAGTATTTCTGTGAAATCCACTTTTCTTAATATTTATTGTCCCCAGATCCCCCCTTTGGAATACCATGAGACCTGCAGTTTCTTTCCTTGGGGAAAGGCAGGACGCATGCACCCAACAATCAGATACAACCTCAGGGATGCCTGGATCCCCTGAAATCCAGTGGGTCCTGAATGGAGCTACCTTCAGATGACAAGCGCAGGCCAAAGCTCTGGGAAGGAAGGGGCCTGCCCACTCACACATCTAAGTCAGGGGGAGGCTTAGACACAAAGCCAGGAAGCCTGGTGCCTATCTCATCAGAGAGAGAAAGATCAGGTCATTCACCAACAACACAGCCATTGATATTTAATGTTGTGTCCAGGTTCAGGGCCAATAGTATTTTTTTTTTTTTTGAGACAGGGTCTTGCTCTGTTGCCCAGGCTGGAGTGCAGTGGTGCAATCACAGCTCACTGCAGCCTTGATGTCCCAGACTCAAGTGATCCTCCCACCTCAACGCTTCCAAGCAGCTAGAACTACAGGCATGCACGAGCATGCCTGGCTAATTTTTATATTTTTTTGTACTGTTATTTTTTGTGTGTGTGGAGACAGGGTTTAACTATGTTACCCAGGCTGGTCTCAAACTCCTGAGCTCAAGCAATCAGCCAGCCTCGGCCCTGCAGAGTGCTGGGATTACAGACGTGAGCCATCAGGCCCAGCTGTATTTTTAATACAGTCTTTTTTTTTTTTTTTCTGAGGTGTAATTTACTTACTGTAAAATTTAGCTGTTTAACGTGTACAATTCAATGATTTTTATAGTGTAGAATTGTGTTCACTAAAACAGTGATAGTGACAGTGACTGTCACTAAAAATTTATAGATTGTTTGTAGAATTGTAGAAAAACTTCATGCCCATGAACCATCACTCCCTATTCTTACCTCTACCCTAGGTGTACACTGATTCCCTTTCTCTCTGTAGATTTGCCTTTTCTGAACATTTCATAGGAAAGAAATCACACAATATGTGTTATTTTGTGCACAATATGTGTAGCATCATGTTTTTGAGGTTCTTCCATGTTGTAGGGCACAGTAGTACTTTGTTCCTTTTATATTGCTGAATTATAGACCCAGGGCCAATTGTTTAAAGTGGTAGCGTGTGTGTGTGTGCATGTGTGTGCATATGTGCATGTGTGTGCATGTGTGTATGCATGTGTGTGCGTGTGTGTGCATGTGTGTGCATGTGTGTGCGCATGTGTGCATACATGCATGTGTGTGAATATGTGCGTGTGTGCATGTGTGTGCATGTGTGTGCATACGTGCATGCGTGTGCATATGTGTGCATGTGTGTGCATGTGTGCATGCGTGCATGTGTGTGCATATGTGAATTGTGTGCATGTGTGTATGCATGTGTGTGCATGGGTGCATATGTGCATGTGTGTGCGTGTGTGCATGTGTGTGCACACATGCACGTGTGTGCATATGTGCGTGTGTGCATGTGTGTGCATATGTGCATGTGTGTGCATGTGTGTGCATGTGTGCATATGTGCACGTGTGTGCGTGTGTGCATGTGTGTGCATACGTGCATGTGTGTGCATATGTGCATGTGTGTGCATGTGTGCGTGTGTGTGCATGTGTGTGCATATGTGCATGTGCGTGCATGTGTGTGTATGTGCGGTAGAAGAGACACAAGGAGCTGAGGTCCTATGGGGAGGACTGGCTGGGTTTCTATATCACAAGCTGTTGTAGTGTCTGTCCATTTTTAACGGTGAGATGACCCGTAGGCAGGGGCTCCAAGTTAGCTGGAGAGGGCAGAGCAAGTATCTGGTGGTTCTTCCTACTTCAGAGGCAAGGGTTGGCTAAGACAGTCTGCCTTTTTCCTCCTTACCAAGTCTTTGGCACATTTCTTCTGAAAACAATAAGGATTTTTGATTGTTTAATGTATTAGTCCATTCTCGCATTGCTGTAAAGAGCTACCTGAGACTGGGTAATTTTTAAAGAAAAGAGGTTTAATTGACTCACAGTTCTGCAGGCTGTACAGGAAGCATGGCTGGGGAGGCTCAATAAACTTACAAATGTGTTCGGAGGTGAAGGGGATGCAGGCACATCTTACATGGCCAGTGCAGGAGGAAGAGGGCAAAGGGGGAGGTGCTATACATTTGTAAACAACCAGATCTCGTGAGAACTCACTATCACAAGAACAGCAAAGGGGAAGTCCACCCCCATGATCCAATCACCTACCACCAGGCCCCTCCTCCAACACTGAGGATTATAATTCAACATGAGATTTGGGCAGGGACACAAATCCAAACAGTATTATTCAAGCTGTAGGATTGTGGGATCTTCTCCCCCACAGAGCTATACTTATTTTGTGCTTGACTCATCTGAATTCAGAAACTTGAATATCTTTATTCTCATCCCAGACTTAAGGAAAGACATCCTCATGATATCCTTCCCTTTGATGTAGGGTCTGGGGTGGAGCTGATGGGGCGATTGGCTGGGCTATTGATGGTGGGTGATTGACGGGGCAATTGGCAAGGCCAGACACCCCATGGGCAGGCTTGCGGGGATGTATGTGTGGTATGTGTTGTCCTTCCTGACCCAGGTTCAGCCTGAATCTTGGCTGAGAGCAAGGCAGAGTTGGAGCACAAGGCAGTGCCCAGGATGACGCTGGAAGGCTGGAGCCCATCCCAAAGACAGGCTTTGGAGAGCCCAGAGAGCACCATGTTCCAGGGTCCTCCCAAACGGTCTTCAGATTACCAAGGACTGTTACGTGGGAGAAAGTATCTGCACTCCGTGATGCTCCAGCATGCTGGACAAAAACCAGTGTTCCTGAGTCATAGCTTGTGACATGGACAATAGGAGGGGGCTGTGGCATGATGGACCACTTGAAAAGGGACGTGGGTCTGGCTAGTGTGCCAGTCCCAATAGGTGATTCAGATCCCAATTAGGAATTTAATTATAATACTGGCCATGTCAACTGGGAAACCTTGGCTTGGGCTGGGAAGGAGGGGGCTGCTATTCACGCCTTAAGCTCGCTTCTGCTGGGTAGACACCTGGCTGAGGGCATGGAGACACAAGGGTTCTGCCTGTCCTTGATAGCAACTGACTCATGAAATGGGCATGGCTGACCCTTCTTGGGCAGGGCTCCTGGGTCTACCATTGAGTGAGCTGAAGGAAGTTAGGGTTAATTTCTTTTTTGTTACTCTAAGTATCTTCCCATTTCCCTAAGTTCTGGGCTTTGGGGTTAAATTACTGGGGTTAAGTAATAAGAAAGGAGTAAATTCATGAGTCATTCTCATGTCTTTCTGATGTCCTCAGCTCTATTAGTCCCCAGTAAGTCCTCCTTAATATTCCCAGCATTATTGAGGCAGTTTAATGGCTCCTATATTTAAGAGGGACAGTGAACTTGCCTTGCAATCATTCTTAGATCCTTTATGAATAGCAACAATGTCCACATTACGATTTTACATTCCGCTTTAATAAGGATGGAATTGCCATGGGCGATTCTCAATGAGTTGGTCTTGGCTTCTAATTGCTGTAGGTCTTCTGGCAGCATCCTGCTCTATTTCCTGGCTCTTCACTAGATTAAATTAACTTTCCTCACAGTTCAGTCCTTAACCCCTCTTTGGGCTAGCAATCTGGAGAGACAGATCAAAAGATTATAGAATTTTTGGCACTCAAGGATCCCTCCTGATCCCATCAAAGTGCAGAAATCTTCAAAATGGCAGAACAGACCTATGGATGATCCAATTTCAACTTGAATGCTACCAAGGATAGGTCTCCCTGTTTTAGCCACAGATGGTTCTTTTGCTTAGTAGCTCCAGAGAACTCCCCTTAACATTGAGCAGAGTGGACCAGAGAATAGTGGGTTTGGAGACAAACAGATCTGGGGTGAGTCTGACTATATCTATAACATTAAGCAGATTATTTCATTTCTCTGTGTTTCAGCTTTATCATTGGTAAAATGCACATAATGATGTTGATTGCAAGTTGTATACAGACTTAGCTGTGATAAGAGATGGCAATGCTGAGCATGGAACAGGTGCTCAACAAGCTATAATTATATTTGTGAGTAATAGTAATGCCCTGGCAGGTACTAAAGACAGACTTCTTCAAGATCTATTCCAAACCACTTCAAACTCACCTTTACAAGAAAGGCTGGAAAGCTCAAACTAAAGCAGAAGTAAAGAAACCTGAGATTCCCTGTTCTGTCCTGCATCCAGACTTCCGTGTGTGTCTCAGCTTCTGCCAGAGATAGGAGCAGCAGTGAGAAACTGGAGGTAATGGCCTGGATGGGATAACTGGATCTTTCTGATGGGGGTGGTGTCTGGGTTTCCTGGACTAGTCCCTGTAGAGTTCCTAGCATCTGGTTCCCAAGCACCACAGAAGCTAAGTGGAGTCCCAGTCTGGGATTCTCTGCTGGAGTCTGAGCTATGGTTAAGCAACTCTACTGCTGACATTGTTCCTGGGCATGTAGAATCTAAGTCTGATTTCCTGACTCCTCCAGAGATGCTGTGAGCTAAGTCTTTAATAAATTATTCATTGTCTGAATTAGCTTGAATCAATTCTTCTTTTTAAAATCTGTAGCCTAAAACCATGATCAATGTAATTGCTTGTAACAATTCCTCCACTTCTAAGAGCTGTCTAAAATGCTTTTCTTAATTTATTTTTTTATTTTTTGAGACAGAGTCTTGCTCTGTTGCCCAGGCTGGAGTGCAGTGTCTCGATCTCGGCTCACTGCAACCTTTGCCTCCTGGGTTTAAGCAATTCTCCTGCCTCAGTCTCCTGAGTAGCTGGGATCACAGGTGCCTGTCACCACGCCCAGCTAATTTTTGTATTTTTAGTAGAGATGGGGTTTCGCCATGTTGGTCAGGCTAGTCTCAAACTCTTGACCTCAGGTGATCCACCCCCATTGCCCTCCCAAAGTGCTGCTGGGATTACAGGAGTGAGACACCACGCCCGGCCTAAAATGCTATTTGGAGTAGCACAGAACACACCTGTGTGCAGAGAGCCAGCAATGAAAAGATCTCAACAGCGCATTAATCTGGGCACTTTATTTTGCAGAGAGGAAAACTGAGGGCCAGTGGTGAACAGTAACTCTCCCAGAGCTCAGTGTCTAGAGTACTGAGCATTTGCTCCCGCTGTGCCGGGCTGTGTACTCAGTCCTATATTTGTCATCTCATGTATTTCTTTCTAGAGTCCTGAGGTGTAGACTTTATCATATCTTTACAGAAGGGAAGTAAGGCTCAGAAAGCGTATGAAACTTTCCCAAGAAGTCAGACAGATATTATCAAGCAGAGCTGGAACTTTTGCATGGAAATAATGCCAAAGCCCATACTTTTAACCTGAACATGTGTCTGCCTTTGATGACATGGATTTTCATATAACCCCTTCATAATTCTAACTAACTTGTAGTGATTTTAAGGTGATTACAAAGGGAATGTAAAATGGCATTGGTGCCACTTCTGCACCCAGTGGTGCTGGCTGGGTGCTGAAACAAAGGCAATGTTGTGCAAACGTTAATTCCCTGAGACTAGATGAAGGCTTCACTGTCAAGGACAAATGTAGGTTCACTATGAGCACAGAGAGTGGCTACCTCCATGGAACAAATAGTATCTTCTATGCATGTAGAGAAAGGACTCCTGCCATTCCTTCCCACCCTTCCACCTTCTTCCCACCATCCAACCAACTCCCTTATATAGGAGAACAGTTGCTAATATAATGGATATGGTCTTGTGACTTGGATTGGACCACCTTTTACCAGTGCCTGGACAGGGACTTTCTGCTCAGGGGCCTTGGTGAGGTATTTCTCTCTCTATCTCTCTCTTTCCTTCATCTCTCTGATTGCAATAGTACGGGTCATGAATTCATGAGAAATGACAGGGGCGCCGAACACCATTCATGTTTGGAGAACTACAAGTAGATCCAGATGACTAGGAGTGTGGTGTATTGTGGAAGGAGATGGCCATAGGGTGGAGCAGATCATACAGGGCTCTGAGCAGCTTTAAGTCACCCAGGCATTCAATCCCTGCTACCCAGCCAAACCCCATATGTAACTAAAACTACATGGAAGTTCTACTTCAACTTCTCCTTACATTGCCCTAGCTTATCTCTACCTTCCTTCCTCCCCAGTCTCTGATTCCCTTTTGATGCCTTTTCCCTTCAAATACACTTAGCATGGTGATTTTAATGGGCTTTCCCTCAGACCCAACTGTCAAAGGTAGATGAACCCTGTAGACCTATGTCCTACTCCCATTCCAGAATGTCACACAAACAAGACACCTACTCTAACTGTAGTCCATGCCTGTGGCTATCCTATGATGATAACTTTTGATGGTCTGAGCACCCAGTGAGTTAGGAGTCATCAGCCTCTTTAATAGATTCGGAAGGCCCAGACAGACTTGGCAAAATGGCCAGGGTTGCTCAGAGTCTTAGTAGCAAAGCCCAAAATCTTGACAGTTGTCACCCTAAGGCTGGTGCTCCTATTGGGCTGGGGGTTTATATTATTTTCCTCATCCTTGGCCTTGGCCAAATACTCCTGAAATCTGTGACAATGTCCTGCTGAACTTGGCCCCACAGAATAAGCCAGGTCTGGTCTTGAGCTTGGTTTTCTTTCCTCTTGTGTCCCTGAGCCCCTTCATGTTACTGGAGAGCTCTAAAGAACAGCATGAAAAACCGAGGTTGCTGTTAGCAGGTGGGAATTTAATGGGTTTGGTTGGTTAGTAGATGATAGTAGAAGCCTTGCTGGAGGACCTTGCTTCTGCTTTCCTTAGTTTCCTTACCTGTACAATGAGGAAGCTGGGCACACAGCCTGGCTTAGCTCTCATTGCTCATGGGTCTTTAGTCCAAGAAATGGAAGCCCCCCTCCCCTGCCCCACCAAAAAAAAGAAAGAAAGAAAAAAGGAAAAGAAGTCCTGCAGGAAGGCCAGTTCCTGCTTTCTTGGGTCCACCCCTGAGCTTCAGCCATGTGGTTTCTGAGCTGATGAGGGCCAGAGGCCAACATGAATCTGTGTGTCAACTCATGGGAAACTAAGATGGGTTGGCGGGGGTGGCACAGAGGGTATGTTGAAAGAATTCTGAGGCTACCCTTGAGCTTAGCAGGGAAAGAATTCTTGACATGATTCATATTGCCTACCATGAGGGCGGGATTTGGAGGTGGTGGCATGCATGCTACAAGCAGCCAGCTGTAGCCAGTGGTAGAATCAGCTCATCAGCTGTGGAGGAAAGAATGACTTTATTCCCACTGGTCTTGAATCAGTTTTTCCAGAAGTGAGCTCTAGGTCTTCTTTCATCCTCAAACCACATTTCATGGACAGATAGCGTGACTCTTATTTTATATACAAGTAAATCCATGCTCAAAGAGGTTGGGCAACTTGCCGAAGGCCACTCAGCTAGGACATGATGTATCTAGGATTCAAATCCAGATCTGTTTAATTCCAGTCTGTTTTCTTTGCATGCATTGGTACATTCTGGTACATTCTACTCCTTATGTTTCCTCTCTGGCAAGGGCTGAATTAAAGTTTTACAAATATGCATGTATTTTTTCAAAAGACCATCAACAAATGAAAAGTTGAAATAATCTTTAAAAAAGATTTCTCAGCTCAAGACTAAAAATCCTGATTTGAAAAATTAAAGTCATAGAATAGTTGCAGAGGCAGTCATTAGGTCCTTTAAAATCTCCTGAACTTGAGAGTGAACAGCTAGTGAGAGATGCTTGCAAAGGTGACCTCAGGCCTTTCCAGAGATTAGCCCAAAGCAGATAAAGTTAAAATACTTTCATTAAGGCAATTAGAGATAGCATGTTCCCAGGAGACATCACTTCTGGGACACTTTAACTGTAAGCCCCAGGCGTTTGACAGCCATAGTACCTTAAGGCAGAGAAATAGTTAGGTCTATTTCTAACTGCAAAAGCAGGAAAATCCTCCACTGGGTTCAGCAAATAGTTCATCCTTGGGTGGTCTATTCTGATATTGGATGTAAATTTTTTTGTATTCTTTCTCAATGTCTGATTTATCCAGTGGCATATCACATGACTAAACATAAAGCAAGTAGAGATGAAAGAGTTACCAAGAGACGCCCAAGGGTTTATAGACTTGAGGCCATTCTCTGAAATCATAGAACTCTTTAGGATCTATTATGTTGATATCTGTTTTTAGATACAGTCTGGGCATGGTAGGTGATAGACATGAGAGGTGGGGGCTAGATCACAGGGGCCCTTGAGTGATGTGCTAAGATAATTGGACTTTATCTTATGGGCACCCTCTTCAAACAGTTTGAAGGGGGTAAATTGCCATAATCAGACTGGCATTGCAAATGGCCAAACCGGTGAAGTGTGGAATGTGGACAGAGGGAAATCAGGCTGGAGGCAGGGAGATAGTCAAAAAGTAGGTGGAAAAGTATCTGATTTCCCATTTTACTGTTTCCATGAGGGCAGAAATTACACATGATTTATCTATTTGTATATCCTTAGAGCTAAGGATAGTGTCTGCCACCTAGCAGGCTGTATTTGTCAGCTTGCACACTGCTATAAAGAACTATGTGAGGCTGGGTAATTTATACAGAAAAGAGGTTTAATTGACTCATAGTGCCACATGGCTAGGGAGGCCTCAGGAAACTTATAATCATGACGGAAGGCACAGGGGAAGCAAGGCATGTCTTACATGGTGGTAGCAGAGAGAAGTAGACTTCTAAACCATCAGAGCTCATGAGAATTCACCCACTATCACAAGAACAGCATGGGGGAAGTCACCCCTATAATCTAATCACCTCCACCAGGTCCCTCCCTAGACACATGGGGATTATAATTTGAGATGAGATTTGGGTGGGGATACAGAGCCAAACCATGACACAGGCCCAAAATAAGTATTTGTTAAATGATTGAATGATGTGATTTCAGTAATCCTATTGGGAAAAGAGAGTAAAGTCTTAACCAAATTCTTAGTAGAGGGAACTGAGAGGAGAGGATGAATTTGAGAAACAGGGGATAAAGTTAGGAGACTTTGGTAATGGATAGAAGTGGGATGTGGGGGCACAAAAGAATGTTAGATGCCTGCAGTTTTCTGGCTTGGGAACTTGGGCACTCTCATTGAGTACGATGGAAACAGATTTGGGGAGATGGTGGGGCAGGGTGCGGTTGGGATGCCCTTGAAACATGCATGGAAGCATATGCTCCTATCACTGAGCAGCCAACTTTCTCCACTGCACTGGCCCTTTAGCATGCACTGTTCTCTTCAAACCAGAATCTCTTCCTTCCCTTTCATACAGTTAACTCTCCTGAGCTTTGGACCCAGCTCTACCTCACTTCTCCAGGGAAAACTTTCCTGGACCCAGCTAGGCCAGTCAGATTTCCAGGCTCCAGTAGACTGTCTCCTTCTCTTCTAGCTGTAGATCTCAACTGGCAATTGGCCCCTTGTGTGTGGTTTGTGGATTAATGTCTATCTCCCCTTTTAGAGAGGGTCAGCTCCATAAGTACCAGGAGCATGTCTCTTTGGTAGTCACCACTGACTCCTAGTAATAAATGCCATGCCTGGCACATAGTAAGGGCTGAAAAAAATATTCGTTGAATAAATGATCAAGTGAATGAGTGTCTGTATAAACAAATGAATGCATGTACAGCTCTCATAGCTCTATCTCTTAACATTGAGTCCCAATTAGCTTTCCCGATGGAATCAAAGAGGCAGTTTTGCAGAGCTGGAATAACATGAGTTTCTGGATTTGAATTGATGTGAATGCAACACAGTAGGTGCTTGGTAAATACTCACTGAATTATTCCAGGCTTTTCTGATCATCTCATCTGAACATCATTAGGCAAGAAATACAATGTTTTGAAACTTCAACTTTATTTATCCATATCCATATGAGGATAAAGACACCTATCTCAGTTTTTGAAAGATGAGAATTTGGTGAGATTACCTAAGTCAATACCAGGTACGTAGTAGACACTCAATAAATATTTATGATCAGCAACTGAGTGAATCATGTAATAAAAATCCCCAAGAGTTTACAGGGACCAATCAATAAAAAATGAGGGCAGCATCAAGAAAATCCAGGTTCTTCTACACACAAAAGGACACACACACACACACACACACACACACACGCAGCCCTGACGCCATATCTTCCCTTTGTATTTTCTATCAGCTTTCTGCAGCTGGTCAAACTCCTAGAAAGGGGTTAGCTTTCATGGTGTGAAGAGTTTCCAAATATTTTAAGACTTGACTCAAACACAGTGATGTGAGTTTCTGAATGTGTGTATGCACTCGATGGCAATATCCACTGCACGGTGGACACTCAGTACCTGCCTACTTCTTTTCTCTTCCATTTTCATCTGTCTTCTCAGCTCTTTGCAAAGAGCTTACCACATAGTAGGTGCTCTGTGAACATTTGGGCAAAGATAAAGGGAAAGAAGAAAAGAAGGGAGGGAAGGTGGTGGTATAAACGTGTTCATATTTTCCTTTCTTTCCAGGCACATTATTACCAACAGGCATGAATTGAAGGATAGAGTAGAACAGGTGGGGGCTGTCAGAGAGGGTGGGTTCATCGTCTGGAGCCGCCTAGCACCTTTATGTATGATTAACGCCATGTGGAGCCCCCAGTGTGGCTTGAGTTCGCGGGCTCCATGTTGCCCACTGTGCCTAATGTTCACCCTGCTGCTGTTGTTAAATCACCAGGAGATCCTGGCCACTGTCTTGTGACTTCCCTGTTTCTGGATGCCTGGATTTGGTGATTCTATAGCAAGTGGTAAGAAGAGTAGTAACAGCTCTTTCAATAGTACAGCACTCTAGAGTTACAGATCTCCCTGTAGACCCCTCTGTCCTTTGAGCCGCCTTCTGGACATCTCAGCAGGTGCAACCTGTGTTCATGCAGGCTTCTACTTAGTCTCTTCTCCTGCATCATTCAACTTGTCAACCGGTAGAATGCGAGTCATCTTAGAAGCCCCAAATCAGTTGGTGTTGAATCTACCAGCATTCAGATCCATCTGAACCCCTTACCAAATATATGACCTTGAGTAAATTACATAACTTCTCTTAGCCCCAAGCTTTCTCATCTGCAAAAATGGAAAAGAATGAACCTTATTAAGAGTTGTTCACAGGGATGGTAAAAGGTCATGCTTGCAAAAATGTCAGCCTAGTGTAGACAAGATAATTAATATATGAGTCTTTTCACACCTTTGCTCATCCATGTCACTTCTCAAAAATTAATAAATTATCACAGAATGGCCACTCTCCCTTGTATTATTTTAAGTCTTAAACCTCAGTCAGCATCTGTGTCATGAGAGGCACAATTTAAAATGCAGGTTCTTAGTCCTGCTTTTTAAGATGCAACTGCTTTCATGCTGCAGGGCCCAGGAGTCTGCATTTATAAAGAGGGGCCTGTGATGTTGTGAAGGCTGCCCCTTGAAAAAACCTTGTTTTCAGTAAAGATCTGTGGTTTAATTGGAGCTCACTCTTTCCCTAGCTGACTGGCTTGAGGGTTTGTGGAGTAGAGGAAAAAGAAAGAAGGGGAACTTAATAAAAGGTTGAAGAGATTAGAGAGGGAGGGTCCCTGCACAGTTGTCTGTCACTGGATTGGAAAGCTTGACAAAGCCTCTGTCTCTTGTTGCCCATAAAACCACTATTGTGCTTAAATTGGCAGTGCTTAAGGAAAGAAGCACGCCGTCTTGGCTTCGTGTAGCTGTAATCATGGATCTCCTAATTAAAGGTTGCTGGCGGAAGGCCGTCCTGGCATCTAAAAACTCCCTCTGGGGCAGCCACATTTCTAAATGCCAGTGGTTGGTTCCTGGAGCTCCGGGAGAGGAGAGCTCCCAGAGGGTTCCTGGGGAACTTTGTTCTGGAAGATTATTTGTATCTCCTAATCAGCATCAGAGAGTTGTAGGGGAGGGGGTTCTCAACATCCTTGCCTCCTTCTCATCTCCCAGAGGTCTTTAAAGACTTAAGGGCTGCTGAGAGGATAAATTGCTACCTTTCGTTCATCCTCTCTCCTCACCTCCTCTCTCCTGCTTGGAATCAAAGGACAGCTCCCAGAATGAGAATCAAGTGACCCAGTAAGGGAACAGGAAGAGAGAATGTTCACACATCAATCCCAAAGTTCAGATTCAAGGTCTAGTTTTCCCCCTCGTTTTGGCTATTTTGTTGATTTTTGGACATTGAAAAAGTAACTGCAAAGTCACTTCTTAAAATCTAGTGTTGCTCTTTTCAAACTAGGAGATGTCTTGGCTCCATTTCAATAGCGCATGGAAATCATACCCTGTAGAGCTAAGGGGGAATCAGAAACAAAGCATGCAAGGTGGCTGGCATAGCAAGGTGGGATGATTTCATTTGCTGCCCATTTAAATGTTGTTTTACAACAGCTTTCAGAGAGAGAGATATAAAGGGAGAAGGTTTGGAAGTGAGAGAGTTCAAATCCATGGGTTCAAATCCAATGCTCCATGTATCATAGTAAGGCAGCTGCCAGCAGGAGCCCACCCTCTCTGATTCCGACTCCCTGAGACTATGCACCAGTGCTGTTAACATCCAGCTCAGAGTTTTAGGTAGAAGTGAGTCATTCCTTCTTCTTGTAGAGCAAAACATCTCGGTAGTCCCCTAGAATGTAAAAGTAACACATGAGAATATGTTTGTGTAGTTCATGCTGCTTGACTTTCAGTTGCTGGGTAAAGTGAGGTCTCAGGAACACTTTGCTCTTCTTCTATTGACTTGATGGGTTGCTCCCATCATAGCAAGACCTGAGACTTTTTTTTTTTTTTGAGATGGAGTCTTGCTCCATCTCCCATGCTGGACCTCAGTGGCACCTCCACCTCCTGAGTTCAAGCGATTCTTGTCTCAGCCTCCCGAGTAGCTGGAACTACAGGTGTGGGCCACCATGCCCGGCTGATTTTTTTGAATTTTTAGTAGAAATGGGGTTTTGCCATGTTGGCCATGCTGGTCTCGAACTCCTGACCTCCAGTGATCCACTAGCCTCAGCCTCTCAAAGTGCTGGGATTATAGGCATGAACCACTGCACCTGGTCCCATTTTCAAGATTTCTGTCTCCTTGGATATCTCACTAGTGCTCAGATAGTCCAGGGCTGTTTTATTTCATTTATTGTATATTTGTATTCCAAGGCTCAAGGATTATAAGATATATATTATATATATAAACATGTATGATGTATATTATATATATAAACATGTATTATATATACATGTAGTCATGTACATATATGTGTACTCACAGAACATACAACACACATATATGCATGTGCATGTATATGTTTCTATGCATAAATACATATAGAACACATGTAAGCATGTACATATTGACATGCTTCATATATAAATGTGTGTATACATATGTAGTTATAAACACCCACAGCAGCATTATCTACATACATGTGCATGTACACACATATGAACAATGTGTGCTTGGAAGTCCTAGATGTATGTCAGACGTCATACTCTCAGTGGTCAGCAAGGGCTCCCAGGCCCTCTCACTGTATCTAGGCCATCACCCGTGGAGCCTCTGAGGCCGATGCCCCTGTTAGAGGTCACCCCTGGCCTTCTGGCCTCCTGGCCTCTGCCCAGCACCCTATCAGCCCGCTGCTTTGTCTGCTGCAGCCCACCTTGGGCCACGGTATTGGTGGGGGCAGTGCCAACTCGGTTGCTCCTGACTTTGGAGGAGGCCCAGCACAAAGCGGTTTCAGTGCTGAGCAATTAACAGGCAGGCTCTTCTGGTTCTTCACAGCCCTTTCCTCCCGAGCAGGGCAGGGGCAGGGTAAGGCTAGCTGGCATGCGCTTTCTTGTTCCACCCTCAGGCCTGAGGTTGAGTCTCCTTGTCAGATAACCTCGCTCAGAGTCGTTCTGAAACCCCTTGCTGCAGGGTGCCCTTAATTATGCGGCGTCTGCTGCAACTCCCTCCACACCCACACCAAGCCACAGGCCTCCACATAGGCCCTCAGGTGTCTGAACCTTAAATTAAAATCTGGTGTCTGCCTTTTCCGAAAAGATACCTTGACTCTACGTCAATAGCACATGGAAGTCGTATCTTGCAGAAATAAGGGGTGGGGGGAGATTAGAAACAAAGAATGCAAGGTGGCTAGCACAGCATGTGGCGTGATGAATGAGGGGTGGCATTGCTGCCCTCATGTCACAGCTGAAGAAACAGAGAGGTGAGTGAACTTGCCTGGTGTCACCCAGCTGAGAACTGGGATACTAGAGTCAACCTCAAGTTTGCTTCTCTGACTTGGAAGCCCGTGGTCTTTCCTCTGCAGGGCCTCTTGGGGCAGTGGCAGAGCTGGGAGAGGCACCAGCTCTTTCGGCTCTGGGCCCAGTGTTCTTTGTGCAGTACCAGGGCCTCTCCGAGTGAAAATCTGAAGACACAAGCTCAAAGCCTGCAAGGCCCAGGGAACTGCCGACGTTGGTGAACTGGCACTGGGGCCAACTCTGGGGAGTGGAGGCAGCCTGGCCAGCTGGAGGAGAATACTCCCCCACCTAAAGGGGCATCTGCTCTCCTCTGCCCAGCATGTGGGCCCCCTGAGAGTGAAGGCCCAGGGTTGCAAGATCTTAAGGGAAGTCACACGTTGGAGATTTTAGGTAAAATTAACCAAGGGCTAATTCCCAGCAGCTAATTCAAATTATATATGTGTGTGTGTGTGTGTGTGTGTGTGTGTGTGTGTGTGTGTGTGTATGCCTATTATACTAGCTAAACAAAACACATATGTTAGTAGAATTTTGTTGGCAAGCTGCCAATTTGCCTCCTCTGCTATAAACTGTTTTACAATTTAAGGGAGGTATTTTGGTTAATTTTTGTTTGTTTTGCAGATGAATCTGACAAACCTACCTCAGTTACCCCAGAACTCCTATGACCGGCTTTAAGCTCTGGTCAGGGAAACAGAGGCAAAAGAAGCCTGATAATTACTGAGGAAGACTGGATGGAAACCTGGGTCAGGTGGGGCTCATGGCTTTTTGAAACCCTGAGGCTCCAGCTCACCTGTAAAGTGAGCTCTTTGAGGAAGATGCAAGCTTTGTATCCTCATCCATAGCCCAGGAAAGCATCAACTTATAAGGTCAAAGAGAAGGCTGCGGGTTTGTGTCTGGAAAGAACCTAGGGTAGTATCTGGGACAAAGCAGACTCTAAATGGCAGCCATAGGCCTGGCTGCTTGATCTGTGTGCCCCAGCACAAGACGGAAATGTGAGGTTGCTTGTTCAAAACTTGTTAAGAATTTCAGTACAGTGACAGCAGATTATTAAATGGAGCCAGGAGCCCTTCTAAACACAGGCCCTGTGTGATTCTATAGCTTATATACTCATGAAGCCAGCCCTGGGTAGCCATCATTATTAGCTAGCAGAGACAATATTTGTTGAGCAACTACTATGTGCTGGGCACCATGCTAAGTGCTTGCCATGGTTTTGTGTAATCCTTGCTATAGCCTTAAGCGTGGATATAGCTATTATTCTTATTTGATAGGTAAGGAGAATGAGGAACAGAGAGGCTGAGTCATTTGTTCAAGATCACACAGCTGGCGAGTGGCAGAGTTGGATTTGACCCAGGCAGTCTCGTCCAGAAGCCCATGTTAGTAACCACTGGGCTATATTATACCGTTCTTATGATTGTCATTATCATTATCATTGTCTTCTTCTGAGCTTAAACAGGGAGCTTGGTCTGACTAGGATGGAGCACACAGAGACTCCCTGAGCAAGGCCCAGAGATCAGGCCCAGGAATCTTATTCCCAAAGCCAGAGAGGCTCAGGTACAGGACTCAGTTCTCCATGGAGATGCTGCCTGTGCGGTGCTTACATTGGGAGGTCAGCACCCAAAGAGCAAGGAGGAGAGAGTTCAAATGAGGACACTCCTGCTATTTATTAAACCAAAGAGAGGCCTCTGCAGGACTGAAAGCACACGACTTTATTCTTTATTCTCTGATCCAAGGTCTGGATCAGAGCTAATCAACTGCAAAGCGATTACTCACATTACACAGCTTCAGACTGACTCAGCACCTTTGGAACCCAGGTTGGATAACAGATCCTCTCTTCCCACTGTCCTGTAGAGTTTCCAGGCAGCAGGGGCCACCCCATTTGATATGAGACTGCAGCAAATCCTCTTAAGATCAGACAGGTGACTGTCCCTGACTAGTGAGTATTCTTCCTCTGCGTTTTCCCTTTCTGGCACAGAGAAGTAAACTGCCTGTATGGTCCCACCTTTTCCTTTTTCTCTTTCTCTTTCTCTGTCTCTTTCTCTTTTCTTTTCTTTTCTTTTTATTTTTTTGGAGACAGAGTCTCATTCTGCTGCCCAGGTTGGAGTGCAGTGGCACAATCTCGGCTCACTGCAACATCTGCCTCCCAGGTTCAAGTGATTCTACTGCCTCAGCCTCCTGAGTAGCTGGGACTACAGGTGCAGGTTGCCATGCCGGCTAATTTTTTGTACTTTAGTAGAGATGGAGTTTCACTCTGTTGCCCAAGTTGGTCTCAAACTCCTGGGCTCAGGCAATCCACCCGCCTCGGCCTCCCAAAGTGCTGGGATTACAGGTGTGAGCCACTGCTCCCAGTCCCCATCTTTTTCAAATAATCTTGTGAATTCACGATTTTAAGTTGAAAGCGGGAGGATAACGTATCAGCAATATTTTTGAAAATGTTGAAAACAAAGAAAAAATGTACCCCAATTTCAATGATTCTCAGAGCAATAATTTAATTTCTCATCTATGAAATAGGAATGATGGTAATAATGACGATGATGATGATGGTTAACAGCTAACATCTATTGAGCCTTCATAACATCCCAGGCACTTTGCTAAATGCTTGACTCAAATTATCTCACGCATGCATTCCTACTTGACATAGGTGTGATCCTGCTGTCCAAACCACTTACAATCTTTTTTCAAGATGCACTAAATTAGAGCTCAGGCAATTTACATGCAATTAATCTCCTTAATGGAATGTTTATGGTTAGATAACAGAACCATGGTATAGATGAGTGGCGATTCATTGAGCTCCTCTGCTCAAGTTGGAAATTGCCTGTTCTAAGAGGAGTGTGGTGGGGGATGTGGAAAGGAAGGTGAAGGGGAGGAAAGGCTGGGAAGCTGACTGCTGCCAGTGACCCTGCTTATTCCTCTCTGTATCTCCCTCCCTAAGCTTGCTCCCTCACTAACTCCAGCTACACTGTCCTCCTTTTGTCTTCCTTTGTTCCTTAAATTCTCTGTGCTCTATCCCTCTCCAGGGCCTTTGCAAGTGCTGTTCAACCCCTTTCTTTTCTGTGTGCCTGGGTAGCATCCACACATCCTTCTGGCCTTCAGCTTGGTGTCATGTTCTTGGGAAGCCGTCTCGGACCCTAGGTCCTGGTTGTGCTGCGCAGCCTTCTTCCTATTGCTTGCCAAAGCTGCACGTGAACATTCGTTTTGGATCTTATTTGTTAGTGCCTCCCATGCGTTAGACTCTTTACACCGCGAGGACAGAGACCATGCCTATCTTACTTATTCCTATTTATTATCATTGCATCCTTACTACCTAACACACAGTATGCATTCAATAAGTGCTTGTTGAAGGAGTGAATAAGTAGAAAGATGTGTTCAGGTAGCACGTATGCATCGGCTCCATGAATGTGGGTGATGAATTCATGCTGAGCTGGACCCGAATCCATACCTGGGGAAAGGGGATAGGGTGTCATGGCCTCAGCCGGGGGTCGGGTAGGCACACTGGATACTCTGTATGTTGATGGCAGCATCATCCAGTGTGATCTTCTGGGTACGGGGCTGGCCTTTATGTGGACCGGATTTGAAGCTGGAAAAAAGAGGAACTGAGAGAGCCAGGCAGGTGTGAGGTGAATGCCCCTCCACTGGCCCAGAATTTTCTCCTCTGCCCGAAGCAGAGGCACTGGGACCTCAAGGTTAGACCAAGAGGTGCTAAACAGTCTCTGTAAATGTCCAAATGGTAAATATTTCAGGCTTTGTGGGCCTTATGGCCTGTGTTGCAACTATTCAACTTATACCATCATAGTACAAAAGCAGCCATAGACAATGCATCAGCCAATGAATTTGACTGTCTTCCAATAAATATTTATTTATTGAAATTTGAATTTCACATCTTCATGAATCGTAGATTTTTCTTTCTTTCTTTCTTTTTAAGATTTGTTTCCTCTCAACCATTAAAAGATGTTAAGGCCAGGTGCAGTGGCTCATGCCTGTAATCCCAGCACTTTGGGAGGCTGAGGCAGGTGGATCATGAGGTCAGGAGTTCAAGACCAGCCTGGTCAACATAGTGAAACCCCATCTCTACTAAAAATACAAAAAAATTAGCTGGGTGTGGTGGCATGCGCCTATAGTCCCAGCTACTCAGGAGGCTGAGGCAAGAGAATTGCTTGAACCTGGGAGGTGGAGGCTGCAGTGAGCCAAGACCATGCCACTGCATTCCAGCCTGGGTGACAGAGTGAGACTCTGTCTCAAAAAAAAAAAAAAAAAAAAGAGTGGCTCACGCCTGTAATCCTAGCACTCTGGGAGGCCGAGGCAGGTGGATCATCTGAGATCAGGAGTTTGAGACCAGCCTGGCCAACATGGCGAAACCCTCTCTCTACTAAAAGTACAAAAATTAGCCGGGCGTGGTGGCAGGTGCCTGTAGTCCCAGCTACTCAGGAGGCTGAGGAAGGAGAATCGCTTGAACCCAGGAGGCAGAGGTTGCAGTGAGCCAAGATCGTGCCACTGCACTCCATCCTGGGTGACAGAGCGAGACTCCATCTCAAAAAAAAGAAAAAAAAATTAGCTTGTTGGTTGCACAAAAAGCAGGCAACCTGCTGGATTTGGCTGACAGATCAACCCTGCCGACCCTGGTCTATACTCTTGCTCCATATCTCTGTTTTCTCTGCCGTTTCACAGAAGGTGCTTTTTTAGGTCAGCCGGGTCCAGGTCCTCAGCTGCCATTTCCTCCTTGTGTGATCTAGGGGGTGTCATTTGATCTCTTGGGGCCTGGGTATTTAGGGGTTGGGTTAGATAAGTTCCAAGCTGAGGCTTTCTGTTAATGGTTGGCTGACGCTGATGTCTGGAGTCTCCTGCTGGGGTCTCTCCACTCCATGCTGGGGGTTGTTCTGGGGAGGCTCTGCATGGCTTTGAGAAAAACTGTGAACATCAGAGCGAGCCCACCATGTAGGAAGCCACCAGTGGATAGAGAGGCAGATTCCAGATTCCTGAGCTGTGGGTGCCACTGGGGGTCTTGTTCATCAGAAGAGCCTCCAATTAACACTTGGAATTGGACCTGAGCCACATGTTCGTTCATTTTCCTTCCAGAAAACTGTGCAAGATTGTGGGAATCCATCCTTATCTCTGAACACTCTGCTGTTGTGAAATAAGGACTTGATTTCCATCAGGCACGAGGAGGTGAAACTTGAGTGGGGTAAGGGACGTGGGACATGTTACCACAAGTAGTGTGTGGGCAAAGATCACAGCTCAGAGCCGATTTGAAAACAAAAAACCTGGCCAACCTGTTTTTTGTCTCATTACCTTATTCTTTGTAAATGACCCAAGTATATACCCAACCCAGAAACCGGGGCTTACTCGGGCCTCCCGTCCTTTCTCCCCCACACACCATTAATCCCGTCTATCTGTGCATTTTTCCCAGGACCATTTGCGAGTGTATGACCTTTCTTGGACTCCAACCCACACTTTCTTCACTCAACACTTTACCTTCCCGCACCTGGACCAAATTTGATCTCCTAAAATCATTAATCATCGTCCCGCCTTTAGACACTTTCTAATTTTCAGGTCATGATACATGTTGTGTGTTTGTTTTGTTTTATTTTCCAAAAAGGAAAATCTGATTGTATCAGTTACTTTGTAGAAATTATTTAATGGCCTGGGATCATGAAAAGTTCTGGAGCTGCATATTGGTGATAGATGCCCAACAATGCAAATGGGCTAATGCCCCTGAATTCCATTTAAATGTGGTTAACATGATACATTTATGTTCTATGCATTTTTAATTTTTTTTTGTTTGCTTTTTTACAGACAGGGTATTGCTCTGTTGGTGAGGCTGGAGTGTAGTGGTGCAATTATAACTCACTATAACCTCAAATTCCTGGGCTCAAGCTCTCCTCCTGTCTCAGCCTCCCAGGTTTCTAGGACTATAGGTGTGAAGGCACAGCACTAGGTCTTTAAATTTATTTTATTTCATTTTATTTTTGTGGAGGTAGAATCTTACTATGTTGCCTGGACTATGTTCTATGCATTTTACTACAATAAAATTTCTTTAATCATTCTTCATCATTGCAAAACACGTTTGTAAGGTTTATAGGTACCTTGCAGAAACTCGAATGTCCCATCATGCAAGTTTCATTCCACGCGCTCCGATCTTAGCTTCACCTTTAGCAACTTGTCATTCCTAACTGTACTTTTTTGTCTTCCCACCTTCCAATTCCATTTCACCTGCCTGATGTGTATTTCATCTTCCCCTCTTTCCTACTGCCTGAACATCCATTCAACCTTGAAGATCCAGGTCAACAAGATACTGTCGTCTCCCCCATCATTGGCCTCTTTTAGCATTCTTTTTTTTTTTTTTTTTTTAATTTATTTATTATTATTATACTTTAAGTTGTAGGGTACATGTGCATAACGTGCAGGTTTGTTACATATGTATACTTGTGCCATGTTGCTGTGCTGCACCCATCAACTCGTCATTTACATCAGGTATAACTCCCAATGCAATCCCTCCCCCCTCCCCCCTCCCCATGATAGGCCCCGGTGTGTGATGTTCCCCTTCCTGAGTCCGAGTGATCTCATTGTTCAGTTCCCACCTATGAGTGAGAACATGCGGTGTTTGGTTTTCTGTTCTTGTGATAGTTTGCTAAGAATGATGGATTCCAGCTGCATCCAAGTCCCTACAAAGGACTCAAACTCATCCTTTTTTATGGCTGCATAGTATTCCATGGTGTATATGTGCCACATTTTCTTAATCCAATCTGTCACTGATGGACATTTGGGTTGATTCCAAGTCTTTGCTATTGTGAATAGTGCTGCAATAAACATACGTGTGCATGTGTCTTTATAGCAGCATAATTTATAATCCTTTGGGTATATACCCAGTAATGGGATGGCTGGGTCATACGGTACATCTAGTTCTAGATCCTTGAGGAATCGCCATACTGTTTTCCATAATGGTTGAACTAGTTTACAATCCCACCAACAGTGTAAAAGTGTTCCTATTTCTCCACATCCTCTCCAGCACCTGTTGTTTCCTGACTTTTTAATGATTGCCATTCTAACTGGTGTGAGATGGTATCTCATTGTGGTTTTGATTTGCATTTCTCTGATGGCCAGTGATGATGAGCATTTTTTCATGTGTCTGTTGGCTGTATGAATGTCTTCTTTTGAGAAATGTCTGTTCATGTCCTTTGCCCACTTTTTGATGGGGTTGTTTGTTTTTTTCTTGTAAATTTGTTTGAGTTCTTTGTAGGTTCTGGATATTAGCCCTTTGTCAGATGAGTAGATTGCAAAAATTTTCTCCCATTCTGTAGGTTGCCTGTTCACTCTGATGGTAGTGTCTTTTGCTGTGCAGAAGCTCTTTAGTTTAATGAGATCCCATTTGTCAATTTTGGCTTTTGCTGCCATTGCTTTTGGTGTTTTAGACATGAAATCTTTGCCCATGCCTATGTCCTGAATGGTACTACCTAGGTTTTCCTCTAGGATTTTTATGGTACTAGGTCTAACATTTAAGTCTCTAATCCATCTTGAATTAATTTTCGTATAAGGAGTAAGGAAAGGATCCAGTTTCAGCTTTCTACTTATGGCTAGCCAATTTTCCCAGCACCATTTATTAAATAGGGAATCCTTTCCCCATTTCTTGTTTCTCTCAGGTTTGTCAAAGATCAAATGGCTGTAGATGTGTGGTATTATTTCTGAGGACTCTGTTCTGTTCCATTGGTCTATATCTCTGTTTTGGTACCAGTACCATGCTGTTTTGGTTACTGTAGCCTTGTAGTATAGTTTGAAGTCAGGTAGCATGATGCCTCCAGCTTTGTTCTTTTGACTTAGGATTGTCTTGGAGATGCGGGCTCTTTTTTGGTTCCATATGAACTTTAAAGCAGTTTTTTCCAATTCTGTGAAGAAACTCATTGGTAGCTTGATGGGGATGGCATTGAATCTATAAATTACCTTGGGCAGTATGGCCATTTTCACAATATTGATTCTTCCTATCCATGAACATGGTATGTTCTTCCATTTGTTTGTGTCCTCTTTGATTTCACTGAGCAGTGGTTTGTAGTTCTCCTTGAAGAGGTCCTTTACATCCCTTGTAAGTTGGATTCCTAGGTATTTGATTCTCTTTGAAGCAATTGTGAATGGAAGTTCATTCCTGATTTGGCTCTCTGTTTGTCTGTTACTGGTGTATAAGAATGCTTGTGATTTTTGCGCATTAATTTTGTATCCTGAGACTTTGCTGAAGTTGCTTATCAGCTTAAGGAGATTTTGGGCTGAGACAATGGGGTTTTCTAAATATACAATCATGTCATCTGCAAACAGGGACAATTTGACTTCTTCTTTTCCTAACTGAATACCCTTGATTTCTTTCTCTTGCCTGATTGCCCTAGCCAGAACTTCCAACACTATGTTGAATAGGAGTGGTGAGAGAGGGCATCCCTGTCTTGTGCCAGTTTTCAAAGGGAATTTTTCCAGTTTTTGCCCATTCAGTATGATATTGGCTGTGGGTTTGTCATAAATAGCTCTTATTATTTTGAGGTACGTTCCATCAATACCGAATTTATTGAGCGTTTTTAGCATGAAGGGCTGTTGAATTTTGTCAAAAGCCTTTTCTGCATCAATTGAGATAATCATGTGGTTCTTGTCTTTGGTTCTGTTTATATGCTGGATTATGTTTATTGATTTGCGAATGTTGAACCAGCCTTGCATCCTAGGGATGAAGCCCACTTGATCATGGTGGATAAGCTTTTTGATGTGTTGCTGAATCCGGTTTGCCAGTATTTTATTGAGGATTTTTGCATCGATGTTCATCAGGGATATTGGTCTAAAATTCTCTTTTTTTGTTGTGTCTCTGCCAGGCTTTGGTATCAGGATGATGTTGGCCTCATAAAATGAGTTAGGGAGGATTCCCTCTTTTTCTATTGATTGGAATAGTTTCAGAAGGAATGGTACCAACTCCTCTTTGTACCTCTGGTAGAATTCAGCTGTGAATCCATCTGGTCCTGGACTTTTTTTGGTTGGTAGGCTATTAATTGTTGCCTCAATTTCAGAGCCTGCTATTGGTCTATTCAGGGATTCAACTTCTTCCTGGTTTAGTCTTGGAAGAGTGTAAGTGTCCAGGAAATTATCCATTTCTTCTAGATTTTCCAGTTTATTTGCGTAGAGGTGTTTATAGTATTCTCTGATGGTAATTTGTATTTCTGTGGGGTCGGTGGTGATATCCCCTTGATCATTTTTAATTGCGTCGATTTGATTCTTCTCTCTTTTCTTCTTTATTAGTCTGGCTAGTGGTCTGTCAATTTTGTTGATCTTTTCAAAAAACCAACTCCTGGATTCATTGATTTTTTGGAGGGTTTTTTGTGTCTCTATCTCCTTCAGTTCTGCTCTGATCTTAGTTATTTCTTGCCTTCTGCTAGCTTTCGAATGTGTTTGCTCTTGCTTCTCTAGTTCTTTTAATTGCGATGTTAGAGTGTCAATTTTACATCTTTCCTGCTTTCTCTTGTGGGCATTTAGTGCTATAAATTTCCCTCTACACACTGCTTTAAATGTGTCCCATAGATTCTGGTATGTTGTATCTTTGTTCTCATTGGTTTCAAAGAACATCTTTATTTCTGCCTTCATTTCGTTATGTACCCAGTAGTCATTCAGGAGCAGGTTGTTCAGTTTCCATGTAGTTGAGCGGTTTTGAGTGAGTTTCTTAGTCCTGAGTTCTAGTTTGATTGCACTGTGGTCTGAGAGACAGTTTGTTATAATTTCTGTTCTTGTACATTTGCTGAGGAGTGCTTTACTTCCAATTACGTGGTCAATTTTGGAGTAAGTATGATGTGGTGCTGAGAAGAATGTATATTCTGTTGATTTAGGGTGGAGAGTTCTATAGATGTCTATTAGGTCTGCTTGTTGCAGAGATGAGTTCAATTCCTGGATATCCTTGTTAACTTTCTGTCTCGTTGATCTGTCTAATGTTGACAGTGGAGTGTTGAAGTCTCCCATTATTATTGTATGGGAGTCTAAGTCTCTTTGTAAGTCTCTAAGGACTTGCTTTATGAATCTGGGTGCTCCTGTATTGGGTGCATATATATTTAGGATAGTTAGCTCTTCCTGTTGAATTGATCCCTTTACCATTATGTAATGGCCTTCTTTGTCTCTTTTGATCTTTGATGGTTTAAAGTCTGTTTTATCAGAGACTAGTATTGCAACCCCTGCTTTTTTTTGTTCTCCATTTGCTTGGTAAATCTTCCTCCATCCCTTTATTTTGAGCCTATGTATGTCTCTGCGTGTGAGATGGGTCTCCTGAATACAGCAGACTGATGGGTCTTGACTCTTTATCCAGTTTGCCAGTCTGTGTCTTTTAATTGGAGCATTTAGTCCATTTACATTTAAGGTTAATATTGTTATGTGTGAACTTGATCCTGCCATTATGATATTAACTGGTTATTTTGCTCATTAGTTGATGCAGTTTCTTCCTAGCCTCAATGGTCTTTACATTTTGGCATGTTTTTGCAATGGCTGGTACCGGTTGTTCCTTTCCATGTTTAGTGCTTCCTTCAGGATCTCTTGTAAGGCAGGCCTAGTGGTGACAAAATCTCTAAGCATTTGCTTATCTGTAAAGGATTTTATTTCTCCTTCACTTATGAAACTTAGTTTGGCTGGATATGAAATTCTGGGTTTAAAATTCTTTTCTTTAAGAATGTTGAATATTGGCCCCCACTCTCTTCTGGCTTGTAGAGTTTCTGCGGAGAGATCTGCTGTTAGTCTGATGGGCTTCCCTTTGTGGGTAACCCGACCTTTCTCTCTGGCTGCCCTTAAGATTTTTTCCTTCATTTCAACTTTGGTGAATCTGGCAATTATGTGTCTTGGAGTTGCTCTTCTCGAGGAGTATCTTTGTGGCGTTCTCTGTATTTCCTGGATTTGAATGTTGGCCTGCCCTACTAGGTTGGGGAAGTTCTCCTGGATGATATCCTGAAGAGTGTTTTCCAACTTGGTTCCATTTTCCCCCTCACTTTCAGGCACCCCAATCAGACGTAGATTTGGTCTTTTTACATAATCCCATACTTCTTGCAGGCTTTGTTCGTTTCTTTTTCTTCTTTTTTCTTTTGGTTTCTCTTCTCGCTTCATTTCATTCATTTGATCCTCAATCGCTGATACTCTTTCTTCCAGTTGATCGAGTCGGTTACTGAAGCTTGTGCATTTGTCACGTATTTCTCGTGTCATGGTTTTCATCTCTTTCATTTCGTTTAGGACCTTCTCTGCATTAATTACTCTAGCCATCAATTCTTCCACTTTTTTTTCAAGATTTTTAGTTTCTTTGCGCTGGGTACGTAATTCCTCCTTTAGCTCTGAGAAATTTGATGGACTGAAGCCTTCTTCTCTCATCTCGTCAAAGTCATTCTCCGTCCAGCTTTGATCCGTTGCTGGCAACGAGCTGCGCTCCTTTGCCGGGGGAGATGCGCTCTTATTTTTTGAATTTCCAGCTTTTCTGCCCTGCTTTTTCCCCATCTTTGTGGTTTTATCTGCCTCTGGTCTTTGATGATGGTGATGTACTGATGGGGTTTTGGTGTAGGTGTCCTTCCTGTTTGATAGTTTTCCTTCTAACAGTCAGGACCCTCAGCTGTAGGTCTGTTGGAGATTGCTTGAGGTCCACTCCAGACCCTGTTTGCCTGGGTATCAGCAGCAGAGGCTGCAGAAGATAGAATATTTCTGAACAGCGAGTGTACCTGTCTGATTCTTGCTTTGGAAGCTTCCTCTCAGGGGTATACTCCTCCCTGTGAGGTGTGGGGTGTCAGACTGCCCCTAGTGGGGGATGTCTCCCAGTTAGGCTACTCAGGGGTCAGGGACCCGCTTGAGCAGGGAGTCTGTCCCTTCTCAGATCTCAGCCTCCGTGTTGGGAGATCCACTGCTCTCTTCAAAGCTGTCAGACAGAGTCGTTTGCGTCTGTGCAGAGGTGTCTGTGTGTCTTAGTTTACTGTGCCCTGTCCCCAGAGGTGGAGTCTACAGAGACAGGCAGGTTTCCTTGAGCTGCTGTGAGCTCCACCCAGTTCGAGCTTCCCAGCAGCTTTGTTTACCTACTTAAGCCTCAGCAATGGCGGGCGCCCCTCCCCCAGCCTCGCTGCTGCCTTGCCGGTAGATCACAGACTGCTGCGCTAGCAACGAGGGAGGCTCCGTGGGTGTGGGACCCTCCCGGCCAGGTGTGGGATATGATCTCCTGGTGTGCCTGTTTCCTAAAGCGCAGTATTGGGGTGGGAGTTACCCGATTTTCCAGGTGTTGTGTGTCTCAGTTCCCCTGGCTAGGAAAAGGGACTCCCTTCCCCCTTGCGCTTCCCAGGTGAGGCAATGCCTCGCCCTGCTTCAGCTCTCGCTGGTCGGGCTGCAGCAGCTGACCAGCTCCGATCGTCCGGCACTCCCCAGTGAGATGAACCCAGTACCTCAGTTGAAAATGCAGAAATCACCGGTCTTCTGTGTCGCTCGCGCTGGGAGTTGGAGACTGGAGCTGCTCCTATTCGGCCATCTTGCTCCCCATTGGCCTCTTACTGATAGCATTAAAGGACTGTTTGTTTCATTTTAATATTAATACTAGATCAGCAAGAAAAGCCCCAGATATTTATAAGGGGTATGCCAGATATATCTCAGATAAAGAGAACCTCAGTAAAATGAATGCCACTCATTCTATGCGAAAGATAACCAACATCTTTGTAGTTGTCTGTATGTCTGTTCCCAAACTTCTTCCATTCCTTCCCCCTTCAGACTTGACTCCTACCATGAATTTCGTATTTGTCCATCAATTTATTTTCTTCTGTTTCATCATGCCAGTTTGTCTTCCCGAGCAGTGGATCACATAGTTGAACATGCTTTTGAACTTTACTTAAATGGAATCATACTGCATCTTCTCTGTGACTTGCTTTCTCCCCCTCAAAATTAGGTGTGTGAAATCCATCTACTCTTTTGCATGTTATTGCAATTCATTCATTTCACTGGTATATACTGTTTAATTGGAAAAATATAATACATTTAAAAAATCTATTCTTGTTGGTGATGGGAATTTTAATTGTTTCCAGCTTTTGCTATAAAAAATTGTGCTGACATGACCTGGCTGTCTCTGTGCAGGTTTCCTGGAGCAAACCCAAGATTCTCCAGGTATATAGACAGAAGTGGAAATGCTGCTGCAGACTTACGCATTTCCTTAACTACATCTGATGATGCCAAATTGCTTCTACTGTGATTTTATCAAATTACACTTTCATCCAGCATTTGTTAAGAGGAGCGATTGTTCCATGTCCATGCATCATTGATTATCAGACTTTAATTTTTGCTAACTTGGTGGATGTGAAATGGTATCTCATTGTGACTTTATTTCACATTTCCAAGTGACTAGAGAGGTTGAGTTCCTTATCGCATGTTGATTGTTGATTCATATATATTTTTTTTTTATTGAGTAAAATCTGTTTTGCTCATTTTTTCAACTGAATTTTTTGTTTTGTTCTTATTGATTTGCAGTTCATTATATATTCTGAAAAGTACTTAATTAATTTATACATTGTAAATGTTTTTCCCTAGCTTTGGCTTACCTTAACACTCTCTATAGTTTCTTTTGATGAGTCAAAGCTTTTAAGTTTAATGTAGATAATATTGTCTACTTCTTTCTCTTTATTTTAGTTTAGAGAAAGGATCTTGCTCTGTCACTCAGGCTGGAGTGCAATGGTGCAATCATAGCTCTCTGAAGCCTTGACCTCTTGTGCTCAAGTGATCCTCCTACTCCAGCCTGCTGAGTAGCTGAGACTACAGGTACATGCCACCACACCTGGCCAATTTTTTAAACTTTTTGTAAATACAGGGTCTAGCTATGTTGCCCAAGCTGGTTTCGAACTCTTGGACTCAAGGGATCCTCCTGCCTTCGCCTCCCAAAGTGCTGGAATTACAGGAGTGAGACACTGCACCTGGATATTTTTCTTTATTGCTTATGCTTTTTGTATCTTGTTTAATAAATCCTTGCAAAGCTTGAAGCTATAAAGGCCTCTTTTGTGTCATCTTTTAAAATTTTAATAGTTTTACCTTCATGGTATTCAAGTCTACTGAAGTTGATTTTTGCCTACAATGTAACAAAGGTGTCCCAGGCAAAATATTTTACCATGTGGATGGCAGTGATCCCAGAATCACTCATTGCACATCTGACATTTCCCCCCAGATCTGCTGCAGGGCTTTCATCGACGGAGGTTCTGTCCCTGGCCTTTCTGTCCAGTTCTAGTGTCTATTCCTGGGTCCTCAGCACACTGTCTTCCTTCTTAGAGCTTACTAATGTGTCTCAATATTAGTCAAGACAACTTACCTCAGCAATTCTTCCTCTGAAATGCCTTGACTATCTCTATTTCTTTACCTTTTCATTTACATTTTATTATAAGCTTATCAGATTTCATTAAAAAGTCACGATTTGAATTATAAGATTCTTAATCACAGCTGTCATAGTGTTTCATATGATGCACATAAATCCGTGCACACCTATTTGTACCCAGGATTCACATCTTATCCTTGAAGATTTTCATAGCACCTGATACATGGTAAGTTCCTTAAATGAATGGATAAATGATCAAAGTTCTCTATTCAGCTGTGGTTCTTATACAAAACCCCAAATGTATAGTGTAATTAAATTATTCACCTTTCAAGAGGATCTATCACTCCACAAAAGAGCAGGGAAAGGCCGGGCGCGGTGGCTCACGCCTGTAATCCCAGCACTTTGGGATGCCGAGGCGGGTGGATCACAAGGTCAGGAGTTAGACACCAGCTTAGCCAACATGGCAAAATCCTGTCTCTACTAAAAATACAAAAATTAGCCAGGTGTGGTGTCGGGCGCCTGTAATCCCAGCTGCTCGGGAGGCTGAGGCAGGAGAATGGCTTGAACCCGGGAGGTGGAGGTTGCAGTGAGCTGAGATCATGCCATTGTACTCCAGCCTGGCCAACAAAAGCAAGACTCAGTCTAAAAAAAAAAAAGAAGCAAGGAAAGAGTACCTGTCATTATCTGATCAGCTACCATGTGCCAGGAATGTCGCTAGGGAGAGAGGGGCAAAGAACCATTTCGGAGTCCCGTGAAAGGCACCATGAAAGCACCTTGAGTGCTTCAAAAATAGAATGCAGTTTTCAAAAGTTAGGATTCTTGCCTTCTTCTCAGAACATGTGGCTTGTGGAAGGCAAGAAGTCCTTGCCTTGACCTTCTGTGTGTGGGTTTTGTGAGTGCCTCCCAGGGTAACCCCCGACATCTTGTGTGTCAAACCCGGACATTGCAAAGATGCAAGTTTCATCAAACAAGTCCCCCAATAGTCCAAGTGTTCTGACTACACACACACACACACACACACACACACACACACACACACAAATTGAAGAGTCGCTCCCTTTTAGGGAGCTGGTGCTTTGCTTTGCCTGGGAAATGTTGGTAAGCACACACATACAACTTTTAAAATGTGTGTGGGGGCAACAGCGTCTCTTCTTCTTTCCTTTTCTTTTTAATTCACTTTTAGAGTGATTTGAAATGTAGACTTACTCTTGATAAACAGAAAACCTTCATCTGGAAGTTAGCAAGGAAAGAAAGCAATGCCCTGGCTCATGCTTCCTGACATTCAAAGCTGTAGCCTTGATTCACATCCAGGCTCTGAAGTTCCCTAAATGTCTGACAATAGGTGGACACTTGATCTCAAGGAGGGGCAAAGTTGTCACTGAAATGCAGAATGGAAATAACCAGGCTTGTCTTCCATGAGGCTATGCTCTTTGGATGAGGAACCCCTTATAATCAGTAATGTGTCATGGAAATTCTAGCTTACTTATTCATTCACTTGAGAAGTATTCACTGAGCACCTACTATGTGCTGGACTCCCCGGAAGAAGTAGACGCACAGCAATTGTGTGTTTTAGGAATTGTCTTTTTTTTTTTGAGATGGAGTCTCACTCTGTCGCCCAGGCTGGAATGCAGTGACGTGATCTCAGTTCACTGCAACCTCCGCCTGCAGGGTTCAAGCGATTCTCCTGCCTCAGCCTCCCAAGTAGCTGGGGACTATAGGCGCATGCCACCACACCCAGCTAATGTTTGTATTTTTAGTAGAGACGGGGTTTCACCATGTTACCCAGGATGATGTCGATCTCCTGACCTCGTGATCTGCGCGCCTGGGCCTCCCAAAGTGCTGGGATTACAGGCATGAGCCACCGCGCCTGGCCAATTTTTGTATTCTTAATAGAGACAGGGTTTCACCATGTTGGCCAGGCTGGTCTCAAACTTTTGACCTTAGGTGATCTGCCTGCCTTGGCCTCCCGAATTGCTAGGATTACAGGTGTGAGTCACTGTGCCCTGCCTAGGAACTGTCTTTTGCTAGTAATAGAAATCCAACAACCTTGGTTAATACAAGGGGATGCTCTTGAGATGGGAAACCCCTCACAACTAGCAACATGTCCTGGGAATCCTAGATCACTCATTTGTTCACTTGAGAAGCATTCACTGAGCACCTGCTATGTGCTGGGCTTTCTAAAAGTGGGTGCACGGCAATTAAACAACAAAACTCCTCCCTTAGGGAGGTGGTCCAGTGGTAGGAGACAGATACTAAACAAATCAAGAGCTATGGAGAAAAATAAGGTTGTCTAATAAGCGGGGCGGTGACTGTGGGAGTGGGAGTAGTGATGGCAATATTGTATGTGAACTGGACAGAAAAGGCCTCTTTGACCAGGTGACACTTGAACAGTGGGAATTGACATAAGTAAGGGAGTGAGCCCCAGGCTGTCTGGGGAAATCCTTCCAAGCAGGAGGAACTATAAGTATAAAGTCCCTGAGACAGGAGGTCACTATGGGATGGCAGGTGAGCTGATGTGGGTTGGGTGGGGCTTGCAAGTCTAGTGGTTGAATCCTCTGAGCAAGGGTGTCCAGGGGCATGGCCCATGATTTTCTAGTCTGCAAGTGTGAGGATGAGTGAAAAGAATGTTGGATGAAGTAGGACTCAAAGGGAACCCCTCTTGCACAAAATGCCTCTCTTTCAATAAGAATTTATTCAGCCAGTTGGAAAGGACTTCCTCCAGAGTCCATTTCCATAGATATTTATTGAATGACTGATGCATATCACAGCTCTGTGAGGTGACCTGTGAAGTCAGCTTCCCCAGGAAACAGTCTCTAAGGTGGAACTTACCATGTGGGGCATTTATTAAGGGATGTCATTGGGACCAACATCTGTGGATGGAAGGAGAAGCAAGCAGGATTGGGCAGAAGGGGAAGTTGAGCCGTGATGATGCCCCTAAAAAAGCCTCAGGTGACACTCCAGGAAGCTCTGGAGCTGGAGTAGCCCTGCAGAGTAGTTTGGAGTGAAAAGGTGGGGATTGAGCCTTTCTGTGTCTCAGCATGGATCAGTCCTTACTTCCAGGCTTTTCCTGGAAGGAGGCATGACCTTGGGTGAGGTGGCTTTCATTAGCTAAGGCAGCCCTTGTAGGAACTAGCCCTGAGGGCTGCTCATCAGCCGTGGGAGTATAAGGTTGATATTGTTTGAATCTGTGTCCCCACTCAAATCTTGTGTTCAATTGTAATCCCCAATATTGGAGGTGGGGCCTGGTGGGAGGTGATTGGATCGTGCGGGAAGTTTCTCATGAATGGTTTAGCACCATGCCCTTAATGCTGTCATCCCCAAAGTGAGTGAATTCTCATGAGATCTGATTGTTTGAAAGTGTGTGGCATCTCCCACCACTTGCTCCTACTCTGGCCATGTGACATGTGTGTCACATGTGTGTCACATCTGTGGCCTTCTGCCATGATTGTAAGTTTCCTGAAGACTCCCCCAGAAGTTGAGCAGATGCCAGCATCACACTTCCTGTACGGCCTGTGGAACCATGAGCCAATTAAACTTTATTTCTTTATAAATTACCCAGTCCCAGGTATTTCTTTATAGTAACATGAGAATGGACTAATAATACAAAGGTCTTGAGTTCTGGAAAAGTTCTGGACTGTGTTTCTTTTTGTTTTTGTTTTCGAGTCGGAGTCCCACTCTGTCTTCCAGGCTGGAGTGCAGTGGCGTGATCTCGGCTCACTGCAAGCTCCGCCTCCCGGGTTCACACCATTCTTTTGCCCCACCCTCTCGAGTAACTGGGACTACAGGCGCCCACCACCACGCCCGGCTAATTTTTTGTATTTTTAGTAGAGACAGGGTTTCACCGTGTTAACCAGGATGGTCTCGATCTCCTGACCTCATGATCCACCTGCCTCGGCCTCCCAAAGTGCTGGGATTACAGGAGTGAGCCACCATGCCCAGCCCTGGGCTGTATTTCAAAGCAGACTCCACAGCCAAATCCTGGCAATGCTCAAGCTCATTTCTTCATAGAGGCTTTTCCATCCAGAGGCCTTTCTTGTCCAGCTCACATAGGGACTGTCTCCTCAGGGTTCCAGTGGCCTCTCTTGCTGGGGAAATGTACCAGTGGACATTTGTGGAAGGCACTATAGCCTCAACACTGCAACTTGTCATGGACTGCAAATGATAGATCGTATCTCCCTCCTCCATTAACCGTTCTAGATTCTACTTACCCTCAGCCAGCACCTGTTGGGCTCAGTGGTTTACCTGCCTGTCCTTGTACCAGAAAACTCTGACACTCAAGTTACCATGCTTTTCTCAGGTTGGGGTTGCCACACTTGCCTATTTACAGTCAAATTTTTTAAAAAGGAGTATCAAAAGGAGAGGGGCATAAGTGGATCAAATATATCCCCCTCCTTCCTACACACATTGTGTAGCAGCAACACTGCATTTCCTAGCTATCAAAGTCCATAACCCCATAAGATGGTCCCTGAGCATGAGGGGCACTAGCTTATAGTTCCGTATGACTCCTGTTGTGTCCCTTAGAAGTAGTCTTCTCCCTTTGGGAGCCAGAACCACCATCTCTGCAGAGTAGATAAGCACAGACAGGAAGTACATGTTCTCCATGTGGTCACTGGGAGTGATGGCCAGAGAGGCCACTTCTTTCTCTCCTTGGCTCCAGGGTCCGTATGTTCTTCCTGCTGGGGACACAGCCATCTATAAAGGACTTTGATTTAAACATACCCTGCATTCTGGAGGATGGTGCTCTATTCTCATAATGTCACAATTTCTGAAGGGTTTCTATGAACTCTTGGGTAGGCTATTCCACAGATCTCTCAGGTGGACAGCTCTGGGTGATCCAGTACATGATAAACTAGCATACCTCACCATCAGGCTCATTCCTGCCCCCACTCCCCCCGGCTGTAAAGTGGGGCCCCTTTGTCTGACACAATGTTATGTGAGCTCTTGTGCTAGTGAACAGAACATTCTGGAAGCCCCAGGATAATGGTGTAGATGAGGCTTTGTTGGCAGGAGAGGCAAAGGCATACCTGGAACACATGCCGATTCCTATTAAAATTAACCGCTGCACCTTCCAGTATTGAAAGAGTCTCAGATTGTCACTTTGCCACTAAGTGGCCAGTGGGTATCTTCCAAGAGGGCTGCCAAGTCAGGGGTTCAGCGTTGGTCTCTCTTTCTGGCAGTTGCTGCAGCTAGAGCAGCTGTGGAGCCTGCCCTGCTGGGTCCATGCATGGTCTGTAGCTCTGCCACCAGGGTTTCTTCGTTCAGGCATCATCTGTGTCAGCAATGGGGTGGACAGATTAGGGCTGACTGGGGTCAAATGCATGCATCATTAGGCCTCCCTGTTCTTCCTTGCTGGGCACTTTCTGGTAGCCTTTAATTTGTGGGGGAAAAAGGCCCTCCCACTCGGGGCCACTCCCACACGTGCATGCCTACTCCCCAGACCTCCTTGCTGTTAGTCTTCTTCCTTTTTTTTCTTCCAATCCCCTGAGCAGACAGGAAAGGAACTGCTTCATCTGCTTCATCTGCATCTCTCATTTGATCTTCCGACTCACTCAAAGAGGATGAGCATCATTTTATAGAGGAGGAAATAGAGGCAGAAGTAAGTTAAAGACTCAGAGTCAGCCAGGCGTGGTGGCTCACGCCTGTAATCCCAGCACTTTGGGAGGCTAAGGCAGGCGGATTACGAGGTCAGGAGATCGAGATCATCCCAGCTAACACGGCGAAACCCCGTCTCTACCAAAAATACAAAAAATTAGCTGAGTGTGGTGGCAGGTGCCTGTAGTCCCAGCTACTCGGGAGGCTGAGGCAGGAGAATGGCATGAACCCGGGAGGCAGAGGTGTAATGAGCCGAGATGGTGCCACTGCACTCCAGCCTGGGCAACAGAGCAAGACTCTGTCTAAAAAAAAAAAAAGGAGAAAAGAAAGACTCAGAGTCACACATCTAGTGTCTGTCAGGGCCGGGATTGGAACCCAGGCTATATAACTCTGCAAAGTACATTGAACCAACACACTGGCCATGCGTGGAAAGTGGGGATGAATGAAAACTAAAATCTTAGCTATGCAAAGGAACTTTCAACACTGGTGACAGACAGGAGTCTGGGCCCAGCAGGATGAGATCCTGGGAAATTCAAGGAAATTCTGAGGATAGTTGTTCATTCCCACTTCAGAGAGATTCTGAGCACTTCCATATGTCCCATCACTGTCTGGTCATTGTTCACTGGAGGAGTTGAAAAAGGAGGTAGGGAGAATAAAATATACCATCTTTAGTAATGTGTTCTTTCCTTCCTTCCTACATCACCATCTTCTTTCCTTCATCTCTTCACCAAAAAGTAACTAAGGCCCTGCTATGCCCTAGAAACTGTGCTAGGAGCTGTGATGAAATCAGTCCCCCACTCCAACTACATCTCCCACCATCTCCCTTCCTCATGATGGTTCTTTCTGTATCTAGAACCCAGCACATTGCCTCTCTGGCTTCAGAGCCTTGGCAATTGCTGTTCTTTCTGCTGAAAATACTCCTTTCCCTAGTATTTCCATGGTTCATTCCTTCCTATTTTATAGGTCTCAGCTGAGCTGTTACCTCTTCAAAGGGGTCTCTGTGTTTCTTAGGGACTGTCTCTTCCTAGTAACAGAAATACCACAACCTTGGTTAATACACAAAGAGTTTATTCATTCACATTAAGGGCATCCAGAGAAGGCAGCAGAGCTCTGGAATCGATGCTCAATGAGGTCATTAAGGACCTGGGCTTGTTCTATCAATCCTTCCCCCATCGATGCTGGGGGATTGTTTTCGTCCTTAAATTTTAGGAAGGCTGCTGGGGCTCCACCCTTTATCTATACATTCCAGATAAGTAGAAAATAAGAAGAGTTGAAATAGTATCTACCCTCTAGACATCTGTTTCTTCTCTTAAGGAGCTTTCTAGAAAATCCAGCTTCAAAATAATACATATAGATTATCTACTCTTAGCTGCAGGAGAGGCTGAGAAACATGGCATTATCCTGGATACATTATTGCTGGGAATAAATTAAGGGTTCTAAAAATGAATAGAGTGGGGGGTTGGGTAAGCAGCTAGTTACCTCTGATACACCTTTCCTGACTACTGTAATACCACCCTCTCAGGATCTCTTGACTTTGTTATACTGGTCTATTTTTAATGTTTTGTAGGAAACGTTATTATCTGAAATGGTCATTCTCTGTTGTCTTCTCCACTAGACTGGAAGCTCTCTGAGGAGCTTTGCCTATTTTGATCTCTTCTGCATCTTTATTTTTCTGTAGAGATCTTAGAGCACTTAGGTTCTCATGTCAAAGAAAGAGTCAGTGGTAGCAATATATACCTGGATTTATTTGTTCAATCATTTATCTATTAATTTATTCTGCAATTATTCTTTTATCTCTGTGTTGCTTTACGTTAAACACTGGGAGAGATAACCTGCCTCTCCTAATGGAGATTGACATGCAGATGTAGAAACTGAACAGTGATATGAAAAAAAATCAAAGTCATGTGTAGAAGCTGTAGGAGCCTAGAAGAGAGAATGATTACCTGTCTGGAGAAGGAGCTTCTTAATGGGGCACTGTAATGAACTTATGCAAGACTTCTGCCAACAGCCTACACAGTTCCCCTAAGAGCCAGGAGGGGTGACTGTGTGTGTCTAAAGTTTCTTCAGCTTTCGACACAGCCACAAATAACATCTTTAGGCAAGGAAATAAAACTGTAGTAGAGAAGAGCAAACTATCTGTAATGGTGAAGATGAAATACAAATTAATACTCCAATTCTGTCATCTACATGGGTATGTATACATCAGCCAGGGGCTAATGAGCGCAATTAAAAACTCGTCAAAAATCTATTGAGCACCTACCATATAGGTGCTTATTTGCAAATTGCTCTATAGTTTACAGAGCATAGATTATGCACCGAATTAGTGAAGGTTCTACTGGTGGCAAAAAACAAACAAACAAACAAACAAACAGTGAAAACCAGTTCTGTCACTTTTTAAAAATGTGTGTATGTGTGTGTGCATGCACATGTGTGGTGGGTGAGATTTACTGGAAGAATACTAGGGCAGTTCAGAGAAACAAACAAAGAACATCTAAGACACAGGAGGGTAGGAACCTTGGGCCCTTTGGGACTGCAGGTCACCAGGTAAATAGATAGAGCTTTTAGCTCCAGCATCTTTCTCTCCAACTGAGCTAAGAAAATGCAAGCTATGACCGAAGCAAGACAATGCAGTCTATTTTTCTTCTTCTGCAGGATGTTTTTCATAATGCTTCTAAGACTATGAGCTCAGGGGATGCTGATGAAGAGAGAACAAAGGCTCTCACTGGGGTCTCGAGGTCTCAGAGGATTGTATCTGGGAGGGAGGAGAAAGGATGACAGAGATGGGAGAAGGTGCTCAAGGCCGTAGGCTGTATAAAAAGTCATTATGGGCTTTTAAGTAAATTCTCAATTATAATGATTCTAATGGATTTAATAATTCTGCAGTTTGGAACTACAATGTTCTTAAGTGTCAGCTGTCATATGCCTCAGTGAAATAATCTCCTTTTTCCTTTGAAAGCCAATAAGAATAAGAGGGTACCTGCTATGGAGAATTCTGTCAATTTCTCACTCAACAGGGGTTGGGACTTTATATCTTATTTTAAGACCGATTCAGCCACCACGGTGTAGTTACAGATCCCAACTCAGAACTGTCTACCCTGAACTCTACTAACTTTGGCTATTAAGTAATCGATAGCAGCAGTGAACATGCCAGTGGGAATGAGTGACTGTGGCAGATACCGCTTAAATGATTTGGATTCAAATCCTGTTTCTGCATCATCGTAACGAGGAAACTTTGGCCAAGCCAGTTTCCTTCTCCATGTCTCAGTTTTCTCATTTGTAAAATAAGGATGACGACAACGCCCACCTCACAGCATTGGAGGAATAAACAGTCTCAAGTGTGCCAAAGCCTCTGCTTGCCATGTAATGGACTTTTCTCATGATAGCCAGTCTTTTTTGTTTGTTTGTTTCTTGTAGATGAGAAAAAAGAATAAGCTGGCTGTCCAACATCACTTAGCAACAAAATTGTTAGCATGGTGAGCCAGCAAGATGATGCCAAAAGAATACCTTGAACTTGGGCATCAAAAAGACCTGGATCAAACCCTAGCTCTGTCATGTATCACCTTTGTGGCTCTGAGCAAATTTCTCTCTTGCCTCAGGGCTCTTTTCCATAACCTGGGGTGTTCTTTCCGGATGCCCTTCATGGAAGAAGACATATTCCACTCCTTCAGGTCTCTGCTCAAAAGACCACTTGATCAGGGAAGGTTGCTGAGTGCCCTGCATCACTCCTTTACCCTGCTTGAGGTGGTCATCTGACATAATGACTTTTGAGTTCTTTTATCTTCTGTCTCCTCTAGTGACAATGCAAGCTCTTTGAGAACAAAGATATCTGTGTGTTTTATTCCCTGCTAAACCTCTACATCCTAGAATGCCACCTGGCATAGACAAGGTACATAATGCATATTTGTTGGATAGATGTGAAATGAAAGGGTCTTAATTTCTCTAAGCTTAAATTCTTCATGGAATGAAAACACCTGTCTCCCAAGATTGTTGTGGAGGTAGCTTTTAAATGCTTGGCATCAGCACATGGATTGCTGGCAGATGTCAGTGCAATAATAACGGTGAGGTCTATAGATCCCTGTGGCTGTGGCAACACTTTTCATAGGCTGCCCCTGCCCCTGAAAGCTTTTGTCAAAGAAGGAGGATTTGGGTCAGTGTTTCCCACATCTGGCTGCAGATCAGCATCACATGGGAGCCTTGTAGAAGCACAGCTTTCTGGGCCCTGCTGTGATCATTCTGACCCAGATCCCTGGATGGATCTCAGGAATCAGTGTGTTTTAAATATTGCAGTAGCCATGGAATTTCCCCTTTAGGAATTAGAAAGGAGGCAACTCCAGAGAGAGGTATCATGATGTCAGTTACCAGTGCTTCCTGTGAGGATCATTATTATTATAAAGAATAAACACTTCCTGAACAATGTAAAGGCTACGTATAAAAAGCACAATTATAAGTGAAGGAAAGGGAGCAAAGAGCTATTGACCAGAGACACCTTGCTTGCAAGGAGCAAGCAGCTTGGTCAGATTCAGAAACTACTCTAGCCACGTCCATAGCATACAGGCTGCATTTCTATAGATGAAGCCAATGCAAGCAACATGATAATTATATTTCTTTTTTAAAATGCTGACACTGCTGAGTAGCAAGCAGGTAGTAAATGCTTGCAAGACTGTTTGCATTGCTGAGTGTTTAATCTTTTAATTATTACTCTTGGAGTTTTTTTTTTTTTTCAATGTAATGCTAATAAGCAAACACATGGCCTCTTTCTTGAACTTAATTTCATGCATGGAGTGTTTACACAACTGTGAATCCCTGCAGTGAAAAATACTGGGGCCAAGAGTTAAACCCATTGGATAAACAAACTGAAATCATTCTGTTTTTACAATAAAATAAGCATATACATAAGTAAGCAGGCTGATATTTTCTTAGTAATTATCTAGATCCGTGCTGTCCAATACTGTAGCCATTAGTCACATGTGGCTTTTTAAATTTAATTCAAATCAAATTAAAAATTCAATTCCTCAGTTGCCCTAGCCACTGTTCAAGTGCTCAGTGACCACATGGGGCTGTGGGGTATCATGCTGGACAACACAAACTAGGGCATTTCCATCATGACATATGCTGCTGGACAATGCTGATGGAAATGTTCTAGAAGTGTGTGGAAATCTGCAATGCATGGTATATGCTAAACAACAAAATGGGCCCAAAGCACAAAAGATGTGTTGTTGAGAAATTTGAGTCTTAGAACCAGATTTTATAACCTTGCTGCCTTGGACATTTAAGAAGGGGCTGTAAATTTTTGATAGGAGGACACTATCCATATATTAATCAGACGATTGAAGTGGCTGTGCATGGATGTTTGGAAGCTCTCTCCCAAAGACAGTGACTTTGCTTGGGAAGGAAATAGAAAGATGAGACTTCTGTTCTTCCTAGTCTCCCTTGCAAGGATGGCTGTGCTTCTCACAGCCCCTCACCATGGGGAAGGCCGATAAAATGAGAAGCGTTCATATTTGGATCGGTATTTGCATTGCTATGCCCTAAGAAAGAAAACCAGATTGGATCGGAGAGTGATGTTACCTGAACTCACGCTGTCTCTGCCCTGTTAATCACCTTCTCTTCTCATTGCAAAGACAAGCCGGAGTCATAGAAACCAGGGGCTGCTTCACTATGACATTGAAACCACAGAATCAGCCTCAATCAGATCTGACTGTGTGACATTGGTCAAGTTATTTCACCTCTCTGAGCTTCTGCTATCCTGTCAGTAAAATAGCAATAACAGTGTGTCCATCTGATGGAGCTGTTTTCATAGGAAAATGAGACAGTGCACAAATGCACTGAACACGGTGCCTGCCTCATGACACACACATAATACATGGTTTATAATAATGCATGCACGTGGCACCAATCTCAGCTTTGCTATTAATTATCTGCTTCACTAAATGTATTAATGCTTTTGTGTTGATTTCCTCATCCGTAAGTTGTCAGTGATGTTACCATTTATGTGGAAGTTTGTTATGAGAATCAAATGGAACGAACCACACCAAGGAGCACTGACATGGGTTGACACACAGTAGGAGCTTCATTGACGCTGTTGCTACTTTTGGCCTAAAAACATCTTTGGGAGCAAAACCTTTTTAATTCTGAAGCTTTTAAAGTTCCTCTATCAAGACTGAGCTGGACCATATTCAACAGTAAGTGGATTTCCCCTCTATTCATGAGCTCTGCTGGCCCAAGCATCCCCTTCCACTCCCCAGAGGACGGGGTGGAGAGCTCCATTCCATATCAGAGGGTCCCTGAGTACCATGGGCAGGCTCAGTGGGTGAGAACAGAAAATGTCAACTGGGCTTGTTGCTGAAGCCTCAGCTTCTTATGTAGAGAGACTCCATCCACCGGAAGCTGCCTCCCTGCAAAAGCTGGGCTGTGTGCTGGTGGGAGAGTGGCAGCACTGTGGATCTGCTCTGCTTTCTCCCCCTACAGTAACTAATCTGCATGTTTACCTGGAGCTTTCCACCACTCCATGTGATTTTTAAAAAAAATTTTTTTAAAAAGGGTTTAACCTTTTTTAGAGACAGGGTCTTGTTCTGTTGCCCTGGCTGGAGTGTAGTGGCAGGATCAGAGCTCACGGCAGCCTTCAACTCCTTTCCTCAAACAATCCTCCCATCTCAGCCTCCTAAAGTGCTGGGATTAAAAACATGAGCCACCACACCCGGCCACCCATGTGGTTTTCACATGGTGAAAAGGCAGGCAGAAGGCAGATTGTACAGATGTGGAAGCTGGCCCTCAGAAAGGAGGAACACTTTCTGCAAAGATGTAGCTTGTACATGGCCAGGCTGGGATGAGAGCCTAAGACCTTGAATCCTACTTCTGTTTTGCTTTGTCTTTTTCATTGTAACTTCCCTTGCACTGTCTCTCAGAGCTCTGTATCTTCCGTAGCATCCCCCAGGCCCTGCCCAGCCTTGTTTTGCCTACTGCAGCCCCTGCTCCATGCACACCCCATCTCTTCTAATAGCTTCATCCTCACAGCATGACGGAAGTAAATGTAACTTGACCAAAATGATTCTTTCTAAAGGCACAATGATGAATATTTACCAGCTCAAGAAGGTTTGGAAAAAAAGAGACTGGATTATTCTAACCACATCCCATAGTGGCGAATTCCAGGCACTTAATAACACCAGATATCGAGGCAAGAGGCAGAGTGGGAGGCATGGCTTTGCTGCTAATCCGCAGGTGACATCAGGCTGGCTTCTTAAACCTGAACCTCAGCCTCTTCATGTATGAAATGAAGTCATTCAACTCTAAAGCTTTCAGAAGGCACATCCAGCTCTAGGATTCTTTGAAATAAGGAGAAACATTTCAACCGCTGAAGAGATCATGTTGCTCCATTCTTCTCCTCCTGTTTTGGGTAAGGATGCACCTGGATTTGGAGGCCATATCAAGGCAAGATATGGTCAGTTTCCCTTGACGTCCTGCAGCAACTCCCTGTGCAGGGAGCTATGGGCACATAAAGCTCAAGATTCCACTCTCTTTGGAAATACCTAAGGATTCTTCCTTTTTCTTTAGTCTCCGGGGAATCTCCTGTTCCCTTTTGGACCAGGTCCAAAGGTTGTCACTATTCAATTCTTACGTTTGTCTCTGTATCTTCTCCTGCCAACAGCCTGCACAGTTCCCCTAATAGCCGGGAGAAGTGACTGTGTGTGTCTAAAGTTTCTTCAGCTTTTGACACAGCCACAAATAAAACCTTTAGTCAAGGAAATAAAGCTGTAGTAGAGAAGAGCAAACTATCTGTGATGGTGAAGATGAAATACAAATTAATACTCTAATTCTGTCGTCTACGTGTATATGTATACATCAGCCAGGGGCTAATGAGCACAATTCAATACTCGCCAAATATCTATTGAGCACCTACCATATAGGTGCTTATTTGCAAACAGCTTTATAGTTTTCAGAGCATAGATTATACGCTGAATTAGTTAAGGTTCTACTGGTGGCAAAAAAATAAAAACCAGTTCTAACCGTAACCAACTTTTTAAAAACGTATGCATATGTGTGCGCATGTGCATGTGTGGTGGGTGAGATTTACTGGAAGAATACTAGGGCAGCTCAGAGAAACAAACAAAGAACACCTAAGATACAGGAGGGTAGGAACCTTGGGCCCTTTGGGACTGCATCAGTCAGAGTCGAACTTAGTGAAATGAAACTATTCTAGGTCTTTTGAACAGATGGCATTTAATACAGGGAAGTGGTTATACAAGAGATGGAATAACTGAAAATCCAAATGGAGGACAGCAACATTACCCAGATTAGCAGTAGCAAAAAGCCTACTTCTTCTGGGGCTAAATGTTTTCATTTCATTGGGAGAAGGTGATACTCAAATTCACAAGTGGGACTCTGTACTAAGAGCTGGAACCATGATAGGGCTGTCTCCTCAGGTGCTAGGACATCGGGGTGAGAGGGTTACTCTAACTTGGCATTGAAGCTACTGAAAAGAGACAAAGCCACTACTGAAGACACTAGAGGGAACAGAAAAGTGGGAGAAATACCTGGTTCTTCCCTCCCCTTGCCCATCAGTCTTCTGTCTGAGCTTCCTACTTCCTGAGCCTACCCAGAAGGCAGCTGGCAAGGGAACTGGGGTATGCATCTGCCTGCAATGCAGAGTATTGCAGAAGAGAAGGGTCCACAAGGAGGCAGGCAAATGGCCAGCTTGGAAACCTCAGCCATCCTTACTCCAGAGCACAGCCCCCAGTATGACTCAGCTAAGCCAACTTTAGTCCCTGGCTTATCCTCTTAAAGGTTCAAGTTCCCAGCAAGGAATGTAATGGACCCAGCTTGCTTCAGGCAATTCCTCTGGAAGCTCAACTATGGTCAAGGCACAGGTTCAGTAAGGGAACTGTTGGGAGTTTCCCCATCCCTGACCTCCTCCAATACAAAATTATAGCAGATACATTTTCTCATTTAATGTCCTGGGAACTGGTCTTTATTTTCAGCTTACTCTGCAGACAAAGACACTGAAGCTCAGCACGACAGAATAATTTCCCACATAGCGTGTGATGGCCAAGAGCTATGTGGAGTCACAGAGTTTGGATTCAAATTATGACTTTGACTGTCATTGGCTGGGTAACGTTAAACAGACAATTTGACCTCACAGCATTATTGAGAAGATACAATGAGATCACACACACACGCGCGCACACGCAGGTACACACAGACCTGGCAAACCTAGTATTCAGAAATCCCTGTTTCCAACAGAGCAGCTGCTTTTCTTTGCATGCCATGGCTCAACTCATGGAAGGTTTTAGCCAGGTTAGTGAGCTTTCCCATCTCATTTAATCAGGCTGTTGTGATGCAAAAGGTCACTCAGAGTGATCTGCATTACACGGAAAGATAGAATTAATATCTTAGAATCCATGCATTCTCAACATGACGCCAGGGGATGGTGGTGGTGCAAAAATTGGTTCTTGAGGAAAGAAAATATGTTACTCTTTTTGTGCACAGAGCACATATACATATATATAATATGTGAAGGACTATAGAATATGCTTTTGGTATTAAAATGTCATGGGGGGAAGTGGTGATTAGGAAAAACATATGTAAAATGCTCCTGAGGCAGGCAATAATAAGATCCCCTTAGCTCTCACTAGAAAGTCTTTTATTGTTCAATAGAGAGTCATTCCTGCCATACCAGGTGAGACTTTTGGGGGCAGGTAGCTTATATCCTCTGACTTAAGAGAAGCACGGGGCATAGGGGTCATGCTATGAGCATGAATGAATCAGAGAATCAGATAGAAGTGACAGTCTCTATTGCATCCTAACTACATGCCCTGGGATGCTGCTGTGCCTCTCTGAGCCTCAATTTCTTTAACTCTGAATTGTGTATGGTGATTTTTCCTTGTAGAGATGTGGAAAGTAAGGGAGACAAAGCCTGTGAGGCACAGTAAGTGGCACATTTTTGCTGCTCCATGCAAGGTGCTTGGATCACCCTAACTTTGCTCAAGGCTGAGACTTGAAGCCTTTTTCTCATTTCTGATTTTCATGTCATGCTGTCTTGTTCTCTCTCTCTCCCATCTCCTGACTCCTTACTCCTCCCCACCCCTGACTCATGGGCCTGATATCTTTCCCTGCATCTGACTTCCCTCCAATGTATAGGACCCACCCTGGGGTCCACACCGGTCCTCCCAAGTGCTAGGCTTTCCTTGCCTGCCCTTAGTGCCTTTCGAGAGTAGATCAGACAGTCTTGTCTGTCCCTGAGTCCTGTCTACTCACCCTCAGCCATACACCAGGGATGCAACAATCATCCCATGCAACGATTATCCTGTGTGGCTTAGATAGTGGTTCTGTCTTCAGAATTCCAAGGCAAGGCATTGTTCCCCATGCAGTCTCAGAGGCCTGGCATTGCAGAGCCGATATCTCTGTGCCCAAGCTGGCAATACTCTAGCTTCCTGCCTGGCTGCTAAGTCTTTAATGCTGCCCTTCCTATATTATTGCCAGAGGGTGGTGGAGAAGTTCTGTGCAAACACTCAAGATCTGTCTCCTTCACAAACGACTGCTTCTGCTTTGTCTCAGTTCACCTATAGGTTCTTCAAATACAGACCTGGCTCTAAATCCCTCTGCATTGGTGTTTTTTACTAATTCATTCACCATTCATCCATCCACCCATTTGATCACTCAGCAAACATGTATCAATCACTTACTGTGTTAGTTTCCTAGTGCTGTCCTAACAAAGTGCCATAAAATGAGTGGCTTGGAACAACAGAAATGTACTGTCTCATGGTTCTGGAGGGTAGGATTCCACATTCAAGGTGTGGTCATGCTCCCTCTAAAGGCTCTAGAGAAGTCTTCCTTGTCTCTTCCTAGCTTCTGGTGGTTGCTGGAAATCTCTTGGGTTCTTCAGCATGCAGATGGATCACACCAATATATTCCTCCTTCTTCATACCATCTTCCCTGTGTGTCTCTCAGTCTCTTAAATATTTTTTGTAGAAATGGGATCTCCCATTTCTGGGCTGGTCTTAACTCCTGTCTTCAAGTGATTTTCCCACCTTAGCCTCTCAAAGTGCTGGAATTACAGGCATAAGTCACTGTACCTGGCCTCTCTCTGTCTCTTCACATATCATTTTTATCTCTGTGTGTCTATCTCCAAATTTCCCTCATTTTATAAGCAACCGAGTCATAGAATTTGAACCCACCCTAATCCAGTATGGCCTCATCTCAACTTGACTACATCTGCCAAGTCCCTGTTTCCAAATAAGGTCAGATTTACAGATAACGAGGGTTAGGATATCAACAAATCTTTTCAGGAATGTGATTCAACCCACAACGTCTACTATTTGCCAAGACCTGTCTGTGCTAGACTTGCCCAAGCAATGGACTCACTGCTCAACTTTATTGTGAGTCTGGGAAGGAGATAGGAGGCGACACTCAAAGCTGTCTCCCAGATCTGGGATGAGCCAAGCTTTTATCTCCTGGATCTGGGATGAGTCAAGCTTTTATGGCTTTTCTAACTAGTCCCAGGTGATGCTAATGTAGCTGCTTAGCCTGGCTGGTCGTGTTAACAATTAGAAGGTTAAGGCTTTTTCCCACTGAGCATGCCCAAGCTACATGACTTGCAGTCTTTGCTCTACCTTATCTATAGCAACTTAAGCAATGACTAATTGACTTGAGCTGGTCCCATGGTTACAGTATTACTGCCTAATTCTGTGTGGGCTCCATGAGTTCATATCTTCAAGGTACATTCAAGTCATAAGGGGTCATCAAACTAATTCTTTGTTTCTGCCTAGTCATCATTCTCAGGCAGCTGCCTGGATCTCTGGCCATCTCTTTCCACTAGAGCTAAATGTTTCAGATTGTAAAAAAAAATTTAAAAAATCATCCCATTGTCTTTGTCTAACTTCTAGGAAACAAAAAATTTAGCTCAGTGGCCTATCTGTGCAAACATCTGCCAGGATGAGGCTGTGCTGCTAGCTCAGAGTACAATAAGGAGAAGAAATGAGAAAAGGAATTGAATTAGAGGGAACAAGAATAATCACCTGTCTCAGGTTCTCTTGGAGGGAGAAAAAAAAACACATGATTTCAATCATTTTCAGAGGAATCCTCTCTTCCAGCTTCATAGATCCAATGGCTCTATGCAATTTTCCCTAAGGAAACTGGCAGATTCAATAGTTTCTCAGAAAAATCAGTTACTGCAAGGGTCAGCAAACTCATTCTACAAAGGGCCCAGTCATGAATACTTGTAGCTTTGTGGCCACAGGGTCTCCATCACAACCACTCAGCGCTGCTGTTACAGTGAAAGCAGCTGTGGACAATCCACAAAGGACTCCCCCTGGCTGTGTCCGAATAAAACCTTGTTTGCAAAAAGAGGCAGTGAACTGGACTTGGCATGTGGACCATACTTTGCCAGCCCTTGGGTTATGGCAGAGAATTATGAAGAACCTCCAAGGAACTGAATCTGAGAACCAGAAAGGGCCTTGAGTATGAGCTGGTGGCAGGGGGTTGGACCATCTCTGCACAGTCAGCCTAGCTTGCATGTCTCACAATGGCGATGGGTACTTCTCCAGATCATGCACTCCATCCATTCTGGAAGGAAGTTCTTACTTATGCTGACCTGAGATCCATCTCCCTGTATCTTCCTCTATTGGTCCTTGGGGCTACATAGAACTGCCCCAAACTCTCACACTCAATAGCCCTTTGAGTATTTACATCTCCCACGTCTTCTCTCCTCCAGATAAAACATTCTAAGTTCCTGTGATTATCTTTTTGGCTAACATGGCTTTAATTACTCTCCTTTTCAAATCACCCTCATCATGTGGAATGTTGGTTTCAGACAGAAAATCAGAAAAGCAGAAAGAGTTGTTACCTGAGACACTCACCTGGAGGGCGAGGTGATTGGCTTCTGGGTGGCAGAGGTGCCTCACCTGGGGAATGGGATAAGGATGCTGAGCTCACAGGGTTGCTGTGAAGAGGAGATGGAAACTATTTGTTCCTATGGGGCCTGGCACACAGAGGGCTCTAGGTAAGTAATTCAGGTCCTATCTTGGGACTCCAGAAGGAATGGTCAGGGCCGATGAGGAGAGATGACTCCTGACACAGCTGTAGGGGGAGTAAAACCAGGCAAATGAGGGAACCCACCTGAGTCAGTCAGGGTGTGCCCCATTGGGGAGATTTATTCAGGTGTTGGTGGTGATGCAGGTATGCCAACAAGCCAGAGGAGACCAGAGCAGAGGTGGTCTTGGCCTCGAAGGGACTGGCAAAATGTCAGCTTTCTCTTCTCTCAGGACGACTTAAGGATTCTTCGTGTCTCCTCAATTATGTTAATTCCGATCTTGCAGAATTCTATTTTCAAAGTGTGCTTGATTAGAAGGATGGGGACTGGGTTGGGGTTGGGAAAGTCTATGGGCCTCTCTGTCTCTTTCCTTCTCTCTCTCTCTCTCTCCCCCCATCCCCACCACCCCCATCTCAATCTCTTCCTCTCCCCATCAACCTAGTCCGAAGGTTTGAAACAGTGGTACTTGCTTTGCTTCAAAATATCCCACCTCCTCACCATCCCTCTCCCTCTGTTAAAACAGACTTTGCAAACTATTCAGATTACATGGGAAGAATGGGGACCAAACTTGGCCTGAATAATGTTAACAATTGCTATTTTGTAAGTTTAAGGTTCTGAGGACAGGCCTGACTGGGTGATAAACTGCCCTTATTTCTCCAAGAGCAATGAATTATTAACCACCCACCCACTTTATCCGTGCCATCCCCCTCCCTCAAGGAAATGAAGCATTAACTACCCTGAGGTTATTCTCTTCCTAGTGTGGTGAAATACCAAACTCCCTTCCCGTGATGTTCCAACTTGGGGTTCATCCTCTTTCTGGTCCCTCTCCTGGTAGATAAAGTTAACATGGGGATTCTGATTTAATCTATATGTTTGGTCAAATAGACTTTCAATTTAAAAACATGTGTTGAAGTCTACTATATATAAGCCCCCTGCGCTGGGCAATAGAGGTACAAGTATGAAAATACTGCCTTTGACTTATAAAGTACCGCAGTTCAATTTGGGTGATAGACTCATAAGCAAAAATTATCCTATGACAACATGATTAATTAAGGTGTGTATTTGTGGTATTGGGACCATAGGAGAATAAGCTTAAATGTCACAGGCAGGAATAGAAAAGCAGGCACACAGCTGGGCCCACTGGCTTACACCTGTAGTCCCAGCACTTTCGGAGGCCGAGGCGGGCGGATCACCTGAGATCAGGAGCTTGAGAACAGCCTGGCCAACATGGTGAAACCCCGTCTCTACTAAAAAAAAATATAAAAATTAGCTGGGAGTGGTGGCAGGCATCTGTAATCCCAGCTACTTGGGAGGGTGAGGCAAGAGAACCCCTTGAACCCAGGAGGCAGAGGTTGCAGTGAGCCGAGATCCCACCACTGCACTCTAGCCTGGGCAACAAGAGCGAGACGCCGTCTCAAAGAAAAAAAAAGAAAAAAAAAAAGAAAAGAAAAGAAAAGCAGGAACACAGGGTTCCATGAAGGAGGCAGCATGAGAGCTGAGTTTCCTAAGCAAAGACACTTGTGGCTGCAAAGAAACAGTTTGTACAAAGTGTTGAAAGAAGCATCATCTTTGGACATCCCAACCTGGAGATGAGAACAATTTTCTTCATGACTCAATAGTGTTCTAATTGGATGCCATTCGTGAAAAATAAAGCCTCTATTGACTCCCAGTTGATCTCCTGATTGGCAGTTTTTTGACATGTAGGCTGGGGGTCTGGTATTTAACCTAGATTGTGTTCATGCATTCATGATTTTTATGGACCCCCTGCCATTTGCCAAGCACTGTGGTAGGAAATGGGGATTTCCTGATATCAGTTTGGGTTCTCTGGAAGCAGATGCTGAGGCTGAGTTTTGGGTGCAAGATATTTATTTGGAACCAATGCCTGTAAAAGGGATGAGGAGGAAGCAGGGCTAGGTGAAGAAAGAGTTTGAATTTCGAGGCTGACTGCAAGAAGCTTATGTTAGTAAACCCAGCGTTTCTCAGACTCAGCCCTGTTGACATTTGGGGCTGGATAATTCTTAGTTGTGGGGGCTGTGTTGCGCATGATAGGACATTTAACAACATCTCTGGCCTCCACCCACTAAGTGCCAGCAGCACCCTGCTACGTCATGACAACAAAAATTATCTCCAAAAATTGTCAGATCTTTTGGGAGGAGATGGGGGCACAATCACCCTTGGTTGAGGGCCACTGAATGGTGGGCTTGGATCAAGATTCATCTCTCCAAGTTGCTTCAGGGTGGGCAGAGACATTCAGGTCTCCACTGCTCAGTCACTGCCTGGGGCTGTCCTGGTGAAGCTTGACCCAGAAAGGAGCCGACAGAGGTGGTCAGCCACACTCTGCACAGCAGGGCAGCCTGCCCTTTCTTGAAGGGGGTCCAGGGCATCTCTCCTGTGTAACAGCCCACGCTTGCATCTTCAGCTTCACTTCTCCATACACCGTGGGAGGCAGCTGCTCTAGGATGTTGGCTAGCTCTTTGTCCTAAGGAGAGGACCACAGCCCCTGCCACAGCCATTGGCATCAGGATCACAGTTGACACTCACTGCTTCGCTTCTCCTGTCTCCAATCTAAATTCCCCTCAGCCTTAAATACCACCCATCTATCTGGCTACCTCTGAAATCTCAGCTTTATAGATGGCTGGATGCAATGCCCAATGCTGTGCTCACTGGGAAGCATTTCTCTTGCTACTATCCTTCAAGGCCCCTGAATGGGGCCAAAGTCCACGTTGGGTTGCAGCTACCCAGCAAACTGACCCATCTGTGAACTAAGCTCAGACATTTTTCCCACCTTCAGCTAGCCATACGGCATCCCCCATACAGGCCTGGGTGTGAGCTGGGAGGCATCCTGCTGTGACAGCGGGGAGGCCATGGTAGTCTGCAACGCCCGTTCATGCAGCTGGCACATGCTCTCCAGTCCTGCTTGAGCTTGGATGACCACTTCCATTTTGCACTGGATGGCTGCTCATCCTGCCCAGCCTATGAGTTAGTGGTTCTGAGTGGACCCAGCTCATGATGGGCAATTCCAGCCAGATGGTCACATGGTGTTACCTGGCCAGCCAGTCTGTCTCCACCAAGGGGCCAGTAATAAAAAGGAGTTGTTTCGAAAAGACATATGGTTCTGTTTTGTAAGTGACATAGCTTTCGACTAAAATCCAAGGGACTGTCTGGGATCCAGTTCCTGGAGCTTGCCACAAACTCCATATGGCATCTCTCTCCACCACTGACACCTCCAGTGGCATAGGCTTTGTTGAGTCCTATGGCCCATGAGGTACAGCTGTTTGCACCACAGGCTGGACCTGTTGTAGAGGCCCTGTGTGGTCCTGTTCCCCCTCAAAGCTGGCCGTCTGTTATGTCATCAGCCTAAGAATCAAAGCATAGAATACTAAGGGTGGCATGCGCTCTGACAAAAACCTGAAAAGACCCACCAGATGCTGTGCTTTCTGATTTGTGGAGGGAGGTTCAAGATGAGGGAAGTTCCCTGTTACTTTGTAGGCAATGTCCAGGCCTACATGCATGCCTCTGGCCACTGGATCCATAAACATTCTAGGGATGATGGCAGGACTTGAATCTTGGTAGGATTTCTCTGCCAACCTGGGGAACATGTGTCTTATCAATGCCTCCAGTGTGCCAGCACCTCTTGCTCATTGGGTCCTATCAATATAATATCACCAAGGCAATAGATCAAAGGGAAGGTCCGTGGCACATCCAGTGAGTTCCAAGCTCTTTGATAATGTTATGAAAGGAGGCCAGAGAGCTGATATAGCCCTGGGCTCTGAATATCCATGGTTGTCCGATCTGCACGAGTGAAACTATCTGTGATCTTCCTTTCTTATTTTGTTACAACAGAATACATCTGCCAAACTAGTGACTGCATACCATGCCCTGAGGTTATTTAATGTGCTCTAGTAAAGATACCACAGCTGGCATATAGGCTACCATCAAGGGCAACCAGTTGTCTGAGCTCGCAGTTGTCTAGAGTTGTTCTCTTGGATCCATCTGATTTCTGCAGGGGCCACACCCATGAACTGAATGGAAATACAGTGAAGATTACCAATCCTACCTGCAACCTTAGATTCTTAAGAGGGGCTCTTTTTTTCCCCACCTCCCTCAATCGGGGATTGTTTTTATTTGCCATTTACTGTATTGACCAGTTGGGGGAGGGCACAATTTTAGAAGTTCCTTCTTAGTCTTCCTCACTGTGATAGCTCTTATTCCTCAGGCCCAGGGCCCAAAGTGGAGCATGACATAACCAACTACCTACTTTCTAGTCTCTTAGAACATGTGTTTCCAACCTTTCTCTAGATCAATAACTGTTACGTGGATTTGGTATTTGCCCCATCTGTAGCTATAAGATTTCAGGAAGGATGTGTATGAATTAAACTCATGTCTTTGGTACCAAGATGTCAAGAGCACCCAGGGCTCACGGGAAAGTACTGATATCAGCAGGGGACCAAATGCTCATAGGAGAGCCAGGTCCATCCTCAGAGGACCATGTCTCCACTGTGGCTGCTTTGAGGCTCTCACTCCTGCCCCACTGTGCTCACTCCTCTTTTGTATTTATTTATTTATTTATTTTTGAGATGGAGTCTTGCTCTGTCACCCAGGTTGGAGTGCAGTGGTGTGATCTTGGCTCACTGTAACCTCTGCTTCCCAGGTCCAAGCAATTCTCTTGCCTCAGACTCCTGAGTAGCTGGTTTTTGTAATTTTTAGTGGAGATGGGGTTTCACCATGTTGGCCAGGCTGGTCCCGAACTCCTGATTTCAGGGTGATCCTCCCACCTTGGCCTCCCAAGTGCTGGGATTACAGGCATGAGCCACCACGCCCAGCCTCACTCTTCTTTTTATAGGATGTGATTGTTATGCTGATAGAAGAATGAACTTGGAGCATCTATAAAAGTGGGGAAATTGGGAAGATGTAATTTTAACCAAAAATACTGCTCCAAATTACTCTTTTACAATGGTCCTGAGAGGTCACATTGCATCACCAACAAAAGACTCAGCAGAGGCAACCAACACAGAAGATCACAAAGGACCGTGGAGGTCACACTTATTTCCTTTGGTCATCCCGATGAATCCTGGGGTCCTGAGCTGAAATTCTAGATGGAGGAGAGAAGAACAGGTAACAGTAAAGTCTCTTAATAGTCAAAGCTGCTTGAAAATGACCAAGTGATCCACTGATGGGCTTCCCGTTGTGGGTAACCCAACCTGTCTCTCTGGCTGCCCTTAACATTTTTTCCTTCATTTCAACTTTGGTGAATCTGACAATTATGTGTCTTGGAGCTGCTCTTCTCAAGGAGTATCTTTGTGACATTCTTTGTATTTCCTGAATTTGAATGTTGGCCTGCCTTGCTAGGTTGGGGAAGTTCTCCTGGATAATATCCTGCAGAGAGTTTTCCAACTTGGTTCCATTCTCCCCGTCACTTTCAGGTACACCAATCGGACATAGATTTTGTCTTTTCACATAGTTCCATATTTCATGGAGGCTTTGTTCATTTCTTTTTACTCTTTTTTCTCCAAACTTCTCTTCGTGCTTCATTTCATTCATTTGATCTTCAATCACTGACACCCTTTCTTTCACTTGATCAAATTGGCTACGAAGCTTGTACATGCATCACGTAGTTCTCATGCCATGGTTTTCAGCTCCATCAGGTCATTTAAGGTGTTCTCTATGCTGTTTATTCTAGTTAGCCATTCGTCTAACCTTTTTTCAAGGTTTTCAGCTTCTTTGAGATGGTTTCGAACATCCTCCTTTAGCTCAGAGAAGTTTGTTATTACTGATCGTTAACACCCCACTGTCAACATTAGACAGATCATCGAGACAGAAAGTTAACAAGGATATCCAGAATTTGAACTCAGCTCTGCACCAAGCAGACCTAATAGACATCTACAGAACTCTCCACCCCAAATCAACAGAATATACATTCTTTTCAGCACCACATTGCACTTACTCCAAAATTGACCACATAGTTGGAAGTAAAGCACTCCTCAGCAAATGTAAAATAACATAAATTATAACAAACTGTCTCTCAGACCACAGTGCAATCAAACTAGAACTCAGGATTAAGAAACTCACTCAAAATTGCTCAAGTACATGGAAACTGAACAACCTGCTCCTGAATGATGACTGGGTACACAAAGAAATGAAGGCAGAAATAAAGATGTTCTTTGAAACCAATGAGAACAAAGACACAACATATCAGAATCTCTGGAACACATTTAAAGCAGTGTGTAGAGGGAAATTTACAGCACTAAATGCCCACAAGAGAAAGCAGGAAAGATCTAAAATTGACACCCTAACATCACAATTAAAAGAACTAGAGAAGCAAGAGCAAACACATTCAAAAGCTAGCAGAAAGCAAGAAATAACTAAGATTAGAGCAGAACTGAAGGAGATAGAGACACAAAACACCCTTCAAAAAAATCAATGAATCCAGGAGCTGGTTTTTTGAAAACATCAACAAAATTGATAGACCGCTAATGAGACTAATAAAGAAGAAAAGAGAGAAGAATCAAATAGATGTAATAAAAAATGATACAGGGGATATCACCACTGATCCGACAGAAATACAAACTACCATTGGAGAATACTGTAAACACCTCTACACAAATAAACTAGAAAATCAAGAAGAAATGGATAAATTCCTGGACACATACACCGTCCCAAGACTAAACCAGGAAGAAGTTGAATCCCTGAATAGACCAATAACAGGCTCTGAAATTGAGGCAAAAATTAATAGCCTGCCAACCAAAAAAAGTCCAGGACCAGACGGATTCACAGCCGAATTCCACCAGAGGTACAAAGAGAAGCTGGTACAATTCCTTCTGAAACTATTCCAATCAATGGAAAAAGAGGGAATCCTTCCTAACTCATTTTATGAGGCCAGCATCATCCTGATACCAAAGCCTGGCAGAGACACAACAACAAAAAAAGAATTTTAGACCAATATCCCTGATGAACATCGATGCAAAAATCCTCAATAAAATACTGGCAAACTGAATCCAGCAGCATATCAAAAAGCTTATCCACCATGATCAAGTTGGCTTCATCCCTGGGATGCAAGGCTAGTTCAACATATGCAAATCAATAAACGTAATCCATCGTATAAACAGAACCAAAGACAAAAACCACATGATTATCTCAATAGATGCAGAAAAGGCTTTTGACAAGATTCAACATCCCGTCAGGCTAAAAACTCTCAATAAATTACGTATTGATGGGACGTATCTCAAAATAATAAGAGCTACTTATGACAAACCCACAGCCAATATCATACTGAATGGGCAAAAACTGGAAGCATTCCCTTTGAAAACTGGCACAAGACAGGGATGCCCTCTCTCACCACTCCTATTCAACATAGTGTTGGAAGTTCTGGCCAGGGCAATCAGGGAGGAGAAAGAAATAAAGGGTATTCAGTTAGGAAAAGAGGAAGTCAAATTGTCCCTGTTTGCAGATGATATGATTGTATATTTAGAAAACCCCATTGTCTCAGCCCAAAATCTCCTTAAGCTGATAAGCAACTTCAGCAAAGTCTCAGGATACAAAATCAATGTGCAAAAATCCTGAGCATTCCTATACACCAATAACAGACAAAGAGAGAGCCAAATCATGAGTGAACTCCCATTCACAATTGCTTCAAAGAGAATAAAATACCTAGGAATCCAACTTACAAGGGATGTAAAGGACCTCTTCAAGGAGACCTACAAACCACTGCTCAACGAAATAAAAGAGGACACAAACAAATGGAAGAATATTCCATGCTCATGGATAGGAAGAATCAATATCGTGAAAATGGCCATACTGCCCAAGGTAATTTATAGATTCAATGCCACCCCCATCAAGCTACCAATGACTTTCTTCACCGAATTGGAAAAAACTACTTTAAAGTTCGTATGGAACCAAAATAGAGCCCATATTGCCAAGACAATCCTAAGCCAAAAGAACAAAGCTAGAGGCATTACACTACCTGACTTCAAACTATTCTACAAGGTTACAGTAACCCAAACAGCATGGTACTGGTACCAAAACAGAGATATAGACCAATGGAACAGAACAGAGCCCTCAGAAATAATACCACACATCTACAACCATCTGATGTTTGACAAACCTGACAAAAACAAGAAATGGGGAAAGGATTCCCTATTTAATAAATGGTGCTGGGAAAACTGGCTAGCCATATGTAGAAAGCTGAAGTTGGATCCCTTCCTTACACCTTATACAAAAATTAATTGAGGATGGGTTAAAGACTTAAATGTTAGATCTAAAACCATAACAACCCTAGAAGAAAAGCTAGGCAATACCATTCACGACATATACCTAGGCAAGGACTTCATGACTAAAACAGCAAAAGCAGTGGCAACAAAAGCCAAAATTGACAAATGGGATCTAATTAAATGAAAGAGCTTCTGTACAGCAAAAGAAATTACTATCAGAGTGAACAGGCAACCTACAGAATGGGAGAAAATTTTTACAAGCTACCCATCTGACAAGGGCTAATATCCAGAATCTACAAAGAACTTAAACAAATTTACAAGAAAAAAATCAAACAACCCCATCAAAAAGTCAGCAAAGGATATGAACAGACACTTCTCAAAAGAAGACATTTACACAGTCAACAGACACATGAAAAAGTGCTCATCATCACTGGCCATTAGAAAAATGCAAATCAAAACCACAATGAGATACCATCTCACACCAGTTAGAATGGCAATCATTAAAAAGTCAGGAAACAGCAGGTGCTGGAGAGGGTGTGGAGAAATAGGAACACTTTTACACTGTTGGTGGGACTGTAAACTAGTTCAACCATTAGGGAAGACAGTGTGGCGATTCCTCAAGGATCTAGAACTAGAAATACCATTTGACCCAGCCATCACATTACTGGCTATATACCCAGAGGATTATACATCATGCTGCTATAAAGACACATGCACATGTATGTTTGCCGCGGCACTATTCACAATAGCAAAGACTTGGAATCAACCCAAATGTCCATCAGTGACAGACTGGATTAAGGAAATGTGGCACATTTACACCATGGAATACTATGCAGCCATAAAACAGGATGAGTTCATGTCCTTTGTGGGGACATGGATGAAGCTGGAAACCATCATTCTGAGCAAACTGTCACAAGGACAGAAAACCAAACACCACATGTTCTCACTCATAGATGGGAATTGAACAATGAGAACACTTAGATACAGGTTGGGGAACATCACACACCAGGGCCCGTTTGGGGTGGTGGGGGGGGAGGGATAGCATTAGGAGAGATACCTAATGTAAATGACAAGTTAATGGGTGCAGCACACCAACATGACACATGTATACATATGTAACAAATCTGCACATTGTGCACATGTACCCTAGAACTTAAAGTATAATAAAAAAAAAAAAAGAAAAAAACGACCATGTGAATCAGCATCTGCTCACCTCTTTATCACTGTAGCTAGATTGATGTGAGGTTGACAGGGAAGACCTGGTGATCCCGTTTTACAAAGAATGGAAAAGAGGATCTGGGAGATGCAGTGAGTTTTCCAAGGCCACGTGGTCAGTGAGAGACAGTGCTAGGCCATTCTCCAGGAACCCAAGCTAGTTCAGTACTTGTGTGACCACCATACTCTATCACAGGCAGCTTAGAGCCAGAGCTGGGACCAAAAGCCTGTCCGCCTTGGCATTATTGTCCCTGCTGTGTGGGAGTAGTGAGGGTATGTACTCTGTGCCTTCTTTAGCAGAATCCTGAGGCTCATCAGTGTCAGTGAGGAGGAAAGTGACAGCCAGCACCAGCCCACTTTGGCTTCAGAGAGCGCGATCCAGTCATCTCAAAGAAAAGCAGTTGGGGAGACAATCTGTGGCAGACACTGTGTTATTAGCTTCCAGAATAGGCAGTGGGACTCAGGAGGGAGCCTGTTGAAGAGGATGGATCCCAGGAAAGTGTTGGGACACAGCCCTGGGGCAGGTGAGGGAGGCAAGGATGGAGGTGGAAGAAATGGCAGGTCTAGAGAATGGCTCAGACCCAGAGAGCGAAGTGGTGGGGTCAAGTCCTTGCAACTTGGTAGCCATCAGGATGAGATTAGAAACCCATCTCCAGATTGCAAGGCTCAGACTTTGGTATACGGCCAGCACTGCTCATAGAGCCTCACTGCAATACTCAGCTGTCCTTCCTTTCCACATCTGCCCTCCCCACACATGTACCCTGGGCTGGGCAGGACTCTAGGCACCATGCGGGCCCCATCCTCCCTCCACGTAAGCTCTGACCCTGTACCCCCATCTCTAGTAAGTTCTCAACAGCTACCTCAGTCACTGCCACCCAGGCTGGGATACAAGCTGTCCCCCAGCACCTCTGCTATTCTCTAGCCTGTCTGGCATTAAGCCCTGGTAGCCTGCAGAGCTATGAGTTCATTCCCTGCCTGTCACCCCTGTCATCTCGGCCGGCTACACCAGATATTTCCCTGACTGGCCTCCCACTTCTTCCTCACCCTCCTTTCAGTTCGCCAGCACCACTCTTTCATCCAAGCACTTGCTTGATCATGTAACAAATATGGGTTGAAGCCCTGCTATGTGCCGGGCACTTTTCTAGACACAGCGGTGAATGAAATGAATAAACCTTGTCCTCATGAAGCTTATATCCCAGAGGTGAGAATGCAGACAATAAGCAAATCAGTAAGCAAATGTGGTATGTTGGGATGATAAAAATACACACAGCAACACACACACACACACACGAACACACACATGCACACACACACATGAAAGAGGGATAGGGAACCTGGGGTGAAAGGTTGGTGTTTTAAACATTTTGGTTAAGAAACACCTTATGGAATGGGGACTTTTTTTAAGTGGCTAAAATTTATCTTTTTAAACATTTTATTTTATTTTATTTTATTTTAAGCTCTGGGATACATGTGCAGGATGTGCAGGTTTGTTACATAGGTAAACATGTGCCATGGTGGTTTGCTGCACATATCAAACCATCACCTGGGTATTAAGCCCCCCATGCATTAGCTATTTATCCTGATGCTCTCCCTCCCCATGCCCCCCGCAACAGGCCCAACCCAGTGTGTGTTGTTCTTATCCCTGTGTCCACACTTTCTCATTGTTCAGCTCACACTTATAAGTGAGAACATGTGGTGACTGGTTTTCTGTTCCTGTGTTGCTTTGCTAAGGATAATGGCTTCCACCTCCATCCATGTGCCTGGGAAGGACATGATCTCATTCTTTTTCATGGCTGCATAGTATTCCATGGTGTGTATGTACCACATTTTCTTTATCCAGTTTATGATTGATGGGCATTTGGGCTGACTCCATGTCTTTGCTATTGTGAATAGTGCTGCAATGAATATACACGTGCATGTGTCTTTATAATAGAATGATTTCTATTTCTTTGGGTATATACCTAGTAATGGGATTGCTGGGTCAAATGGTATTTCTGGTTCTAGGTCTTTAAGGAGTCGCCACACTGTATTCCACAATGGTTGAACGAAATTTACATTCCCACCAACAGTGTAAAATTGAGGAACGGGACATTTGGGCAGGCCCTGAAGGAGGCCAGGGAGGGGTGCTGTAGCTATCTGGAGGAGAACATTCTAGGCAGAGGAAAGAGAAAGTACAATGACCCTAAAGTAGGAATCACTGGGTGTGTCCAAAGCACCAAGGAGGCCGTGGGCTGCAGTGAGAGGGACCCATGGAGAGACTGGCAGGGGAGGAGGTCAGAGGGGAAATGGGGCTAGCTCTGGAGGCCAGCGCAGGCCAAGGCAGGGAATTTGGCTCTTCCGCTGAGTGAGATGGGAAGACATCAGTATTTGGAGTTCAGGAGTTGTGCATCTGACTTGCACTTCGAAAGGATTCTTTTGCTACTGCTCAGGTAACAGACCTTAAGAGACAGAAAGGACACTGATCCACTGTTCTTGGCAACAATCAACTGACAGAAGAGGGTGGGTGGGAGGGTGCTGGCAGTGGAGATGGTGGGACGGGGTCAGGTTCTGGTTATGTTGTAGTGCTGGAAGAATCTGCTACACTTTGGGTGTGAGTGGAAGGGAAGGGGCAAGTTTTTTGACCTACAATCTTAGAAGACTGGAAGGACCATTTACAGAGATAGAGAAAAGATTAAAAGAAGCAGGTTTTGCAGAGAAAAGATGAGGTGTTTAGTTTTGATACCATCCAAATTATCAAGCATTTGCTGTTACAGAGCATTTTTAGTATACATTCTTTGATTGGATTTCATCCTTATAACAAACCTGTAAAGTAAGCAGAAGAGCGCACGTGCGCTCATGCACACCGCACCCACCCCCCTGCCACCACCAGCCCCCCGCAACAGGTTTCCAAATACACCAGGATACTTCTCAGAAAGGGGACAGATACATTCCAGAGAGGGCAGTTGCCACAGCTATTATTTTTATCTTGTCATATTCTTTACTGTAAAATTATAGAAGGTTATTTCTCTCTTGTATAACAGGGTAGAGCTAAGTGTTTCCGGGAAATCTATTGTCCTCTGTCTCTGGTTCTAAAACAGTGGTTCCAGTCATACCTGGAATGGAGAAAGAGCACGGGAGGTCGTGCTTCTTGTCTTTGAGAAGCACAACCTGCATGGTGCACACAGTGCCTCTGCTCACATCCTGTTGGACAAACGTGAGTCACACAGCCTTCCCCAGCTGCAGTGGAGGTGAGGAAGCAGAACGTCTGCAACTGGGTGGCCGTGTTTCCAGCTACAGCTCGGAGAGGTCTACCCCTGAAAAAAAAAGTGAATTCATTAAGGAACCATGCCACATTTATCCTCCCCCAATCCCATTTAACAGAGAACCTGACCTCAGCAAGATGACAATTTTCTCGAATCACCCATCTGACTGTTAATGTCCTAAAGCGTAATACATCCCGGCACTGATTTTCTGTCTCCAACAAAGGGTCAGTAAGAGAATGATTCCACTGTATAACATCCTAGAGACCTTCCCAAAGTCTTCTTTACCTAACATCTCTCTCCCCTAAATCTCAACCTCAGCTTAGCTTATAAATGTCATTTTAGCTTCTGTTGATCTTTCTATTCCTATCTCAAGCCAATCACCAGTTAGCAAACTAAAGCCCAGACAAGCAATTTAAACATATTCTAGATCATCAGGAAGGAGAATGGAAGGGGGAAAAGTATGAATAATGATAATGTAATGTTTTGACACATATACATGCATGTGTGTGTGTGTGTGTGTGTATGTGTGTAACATCTGAGTGGTCTCCCTCATAAAAGCTCCTCAAATCACCTAATGTTCATGCAGTTAGAGGCTGAGGTTTCTTTCCTCTGTCCAAGACCTATGCATAGATTTTCTTTTATTATTGTTATTATTTATTTGTCAACCAGGAAAGCAGGGACACATTATGGAGCCCAGAACCTCAGAGTCTTCCTCTGTCTCCTTGCTCCAGCTTTTATGCATACTCTCAGGAAAAATGTACACATTTCTCCCTTTTGTTTTGCAGCAAAATTCCATTCCAACTAGGAGGAAGCAAACCTATCTAAAGGGATGAGTTGTGGTTTGCCAGGCAGGCAGGTAGATGGCATTTCAGCATTTTAGTTGGGGCAATGGATAGGCCTCTGAGGTCTTCCCCTATGTAAGCTCCCCTGATGTTTGAATTTCATGTATAATTGTTCTGGCCCATTGAACAACTTCTCCTTCTCCTTATCTCCATAACAATTCACACAAAAAATAGTGAAAACTGGAGATACCCAGTTGCCTGCTCATTCTTGGCTATCTTAGATCTCTGCAGGAGGAAAAGCAGCTGTTGGCTGATTGTGTTCAGAGTGTGGCAACAGAATGACCCACAAATTAGCCAGAGCATCTGCAAGGAGGTGGGGTTGAGAAACCCACTGGTGCCACTTGAGGCACCACATTGCAGAAATGAGCCACAAAGTGCCTGGAGAGCATGGGTTGGGAGGAGTGGGGCAACCCAGAGGATGTGGGTGGGCAGCCGGGGGCAGAGGCATCCAAAGGTTTCAGCTCTCTTTCTGGCTCTGCCACATCATGCCCTGTGCCCCTTCTAGCTCTTCTGGGAATCTGTGCTTTCCCTGCTTCTCTGCCTCTCCCTTTGGATAATAGGAGCTTCTCCTCTTTCCACAAATGAATTAATGACAATGACCCCCACTCCCAGGCCGGCCAAGGGAAGACTGGCTACATAATTTGTGGGGTGTGGTGTAACATGAAAATGCAGGTCCCCTTATTCAAATATTATTAAGTATTCCAAGACAGCTTCCCCAGTGTTGAATGAAGCATGGAAGCTCCCTGGGTGAAGGTGTACTCATCTCACCCTGAGTTTTGGTGAGGACAAAGCACATCCAAGCCATAGCAAGGTTTTCTTTTTTTTTTTTTTTTTTTTTTTTGAGACGGAGTCTCGCTCTGTCACCCGGGCTGGAGTGCAGTGGCCGGATCTCAGCTCACTGCAAGCTCCGCCTCCCGGGTTCACACCATTCTCCTGCCTCAGCCTCCCGAGTAGCTGGGACTACAGGCGCCCGCCACCTCGCCCGGCTAGCTTTTTGTATTTTTTAGTAGAGACGGGGTTTCACCGTGTTAGCCAGGATGGTCTCGATCTCCTGACCTTGTGATCTGCCCGTCTCAGCCTCCCAAAGTGCTGGGATTACAGGCTTGAGCCACCGCACCCGGCTCATAGCAAGGTTTTCACAAAAGTCTGTTGAGCCAAGCTGACCCAACAGTTCATCATCCATGTCACATCTGCCTTAGAGAGTTCTTACATAGATTCCACACAACAATAGAAGACGAAGGGCTGAGCACAATGCCTGGCACAAAATTGCTGTTTAATACATGGCAGCTGTCTTTGGAATAGAATAAGAATAATAGCAGCTATGTCTTGTTTAGTGCTTACAATGTGCTGGGTATTAGTCGAAACACTTTTCATGCGTAGTAACTCATTTCAGCCTCAAATGCATCTTATGCGGCTGGTCACCACTTTCACTTTACAAAACTGTGCCTGTTCAGTAAGTGGTGGCACTAAAATTTAAATGGGGGCAGTTGGGTTGGAGTCTGTGCTCTTAGCTCCTAAGCTTGCTGCCTTCCTCGCAACACAATATGAACCAGGGCCTTTAAGTGAGCTCTGATGGGGCAAGGACCTGCAGATGTTCAAAGCTGCATTTCTTTACTTTCTAGTGATACCATTTAATGATTTATTTCACTTGTTAATTTAAAATTTAAAAGAATTTTAATTGTGGTAAAATACATATAACGTAAAATTTACCATCTTAACTATTTTTAAATGAACTGTTCAGTCATGCTACGTACATTCACATTGTGTGCAACCAACCTCCAGAACTCTTTTATTTGCAAAGCAAAATTCTATATCCTTTAAACAACTTCTCATGTTTTCCCCTCCCTAGCTCCTGGCAACCATAATTCTACTTTGTGATTCTGTGAATTTGACTACTCTAGATTGCTCTTGGAATCATAGTGTTTGTCTTTTTGTGACTGCCTTATTATACTTTGCACAATACCTGCCAGGTTCATTCATGTTGTAACAGAATTTCCATTTTTTAAAGACTGTATAATATTTTCTTGTATACATATATTATGTTTTCTTTATCTATTTATCCATTGGTTAGCACGTGGGTTGCTTCCCACCTCTTGGTTGTTATGAATAATGTTGTTATATACATGGTATGGAAATAATTTTTCAAGGCCCTGCTTTCTTCCTTGGCTATTATTTCAGAAACAGAATTGCTGGATCATATGGCAACTCTACTTTTAATTTTTTAAGGAATCACCATACTGTTATTCACAGTGGCGGCACCATTTTGCATGCCTACTAACAGTACACAAGGATTCTGATTACTCCATATCTTTGCCAACATTTGTTATTTTCTCTTTTTAATAGTATCCATTTTAATGGATTTGAGATAATATCTCATTATGGTTTTGATTTATGTTTTCCTAATTATTAGTGATGCTGAACATATTTTCATTTGCTTGTTGGTCATTTGTATGTTTTCTTTGGAGAAATGTCTATTCAGATTCTTTGCCCATTTTTTAAATTGTGTTATTTGGTTTTTGTTGTTGTTAAGTTGTAGTTCTTTATGTGTTCTGGGTATTAACCACTTATCAGATATTATATTATTTGCAAATATTTTCTGTATTTCATGGGTTGCATTTCACTCTATTAATTATGTCCTTTGATACACAGAAGTGTTAAATTTGGATGTAGACAAATTTGTCTATTTTTACTTGTGTTTTCTCTGCCTTTCGCATCATATTCAAGAAATCCTTGCCAAATCCATTGTCATGAAGCTTTCCCCTATGTTTTCTTCTAAGAGTTTTATAGTTTTAGGTCTTAAATTTAAACCTTTAATCCATTTTAAGTTAATTTTTGTGTATGACATATGGTAAGGGTACAATTTTATTCTTTTGCATGTGGATATCCAGCATTCCCAATACTAACTCTGTCCTTTTCCCATTGAATAGTTTAGGCTCCCTTGTCAAAAATCATTGGACCATCTATCATTTGGTTTATTTCTGGGCTCACTGTTCTGTTCCATTTTTCTATAGGTCTGACTTTATGCCAGTAACACACTGTTTGGATTATTGTCATTTTGTAATTAGTTTTTAAATCAGGAAGTGTGTAATTCCAACCTATTTTTTAGGATTGTTTTGGCTATTTGGTGTTCCCTTTGATTCCATATGAATTTAAGGATGGATGTTTTTATTTCAGCAAAAATTTCCATTAAGATCTTGATAGAGATTGCATTGAATCTGTTGATTACTTCAGGTAATATTGTCATTGTAGCAATATTGTCTTTCAATTCATGGACATAGAATTACTTTCCATTTATTTATATCTTCCTTAATTTTCTTCAGCAATATTTCACAGGTTTTAGTGTATAAGTCTTTTTCCTTCTTGGTTAAATTTGCTCCCAAATATTGTATTTTTTTGATGATCTTGTAAATGGATTTATTTTCTTAATTTTCTTTTAGCTTGTTTATGATTACTGTATAAAATGCAACTGATTTTTGCATGTTGATTTTGTATCCTGCAACTTTGCTGAATTTGCTTATTAGTTCTGAAAGAGTTTTTATGGAATATTTTGGTTTTCTCTATATAAGATTATGTGACCTTCAAATGGGGATAATTTTACTTTTTTCTTTCCAATTTAGATGACTTTTCATTTTCTGGCCTAATTGTTCTGGCTGAGACTTCCAGTACTATATTTGAATGGAAGCAGCAAAACTGGGCATATTTGTCTTATTGCTAGTCTCAGAGTAAAAGCTTTTACCCTTTCACTATAGAGTATGATATTATTTTGATTGGTAGGTTATTAATTACTGCCTCAATTTAAGAACTTGTTATTTGTCTATTCAGGGATTTGACTTCTTCCTGGTTTAGCCTTGGGAGGATTTATGTGTCCAGGAATTTATCCACTTTTTTCTAGATTTTCTAGGTTATTTGCATAGAGGTGTTTATAGTATTCTCTGATGGTAGCTTGTATTTCTGTGGGATCAGTGATGATATCCCCTTAATCATTTTTCATTTGTCTATTTGATTCTTTTCTCCTTTCTTTATTAGTCTGGCTAGCAGTCTATGTATTTTGTTGATCTTTTCAAAAAACCATCTCCCAGATTCATTGATTTTTTTTTGAAGGGTTTTTCATGGATCTACCTCCTTCAGTTCTGCTCTGATCTTAGTTATTTCTTGTCTTCTGCTAGCTTTTGAATCTGTTTGCTCTTGCTTCTCTAGTTCTTTTAATTGTGATGTTAGGGTGTTGATTTTAGATCTTTCCTGCTTTCTTCTGTGGGCATTTAGTGCTATAAATTTCCCTCTAAACACTGCTTTAGCTGTGTCCCAGAGATTCTGGTATGTTGTGTCTTTGTTCTCGTTGGTTTTAAAAAACTTATTTATTTCTGCCTTAATTTTGTTATTTACCCAGTAATCATTCGGGAGTAGGTTGTTCAGTTTCCATGCAGTTGTGCGATTTTGAGTGAGTTTCTTAATCCTGAGTTCTAATTTGATTGCACTGTGGTCTGAGAGACTGTTTGTTATGATTTCCATTCTTTTGCATTTGCTAAAGAGTGTTTTAGTTCCAATTATGTAGACAATTTTAGAATAAGTGCAATGTGGTGCTGAGAAGAATGTATGTTCTGTTAATTTGGGGTGGAGAGTTCTATAGATGTCTATTAGGTCTGCTTGGACCAGAGCCGAGTTCAAGTCCTGAATATCCTTGTTAATTTTCTCTTTCGTTGATCTGTCTAATATTGACAGTGGGGTGTTAAAGTCTCCCACTATTATTGTGTGGGAGTCTAAGTCTCTTTGTAGGTCTCTAAGAACTTGCTTTATGAATCTGGGTACTCCTGTATTGGGTGCATATATAGTTAGGATAGTTAGCTCTTCTTGTTGCATTGATCCCTTTACCATTACGTAATGCCCTTCTTTGTCTTTTTTTGTCTTTGTTGGTTTAAAATCTGTTTTATCAGAAACTAAGATTGCAATCTGTTTTTCTTTTCTTTCCATTTGCTTGTTAAATATTCCTCCATCCCTTTATTTTGAGCCTATGTGTGTCTTTGCATGTGAGATGGGTTTCCTGAATATAGCACACTGATGAGTCTTGACGCTTTACCCAATTTGCCAGTCTGTGTCTTTTAATTGGGGCATTTAGCCCATTTACATTTAAGGTTAATATTGTTATGTGTGAATTTGATGCTGTCATTATGATGCTAGCTGGTTATTTTGTCTATTAGTTGATGCAGTTTCTTCATGGTGTTGATGGTCTTTACAATTTGGTATGTTTTTGCAGTTGCTGGTACCGGTTATTCCTTTTGATGTTTAGTGCTTCCTTCAGAGGTTCCTGTAAGGCAGGCCTGGTCATGACAAAATATTAACTGTAAGCTTTTTTTTTTGGTTTTCTTTTTTTGAGACAGAATATCACTCTGTTGTCCAGGCTGGGGTGTGCAGTGGTGCAATCTTAGCTCACTACAACCTCCACCTCTTGGGTTCAAGTGATTCTCCTGCCTCAGCCTCCCAAGTAGCTGGGATTACAGGCATGCACCACCACCCCTGGCTAATTTTTGTATTTTTAGTAGAGATGGGGTTTCACCATATTGGCCAGGCTAATCTCAAACTCCTGGCCTCAGGTGATCTGCCTGCTTCCGCCTCCCAAAGTGCTGGGATTACAGGCATGAAGCACTGTGCCTGGCCATATAAGCTTTTCATAGATGGCCTATGTTATGCTTAGGCAATTTCCTTCTATTTACTAGTGAGTGGAGTGTTTCATCATGAAAGGGTTTTGTATTCTGCTAAGTGCTTTTTTTGCAACATTTGGGATGATCACATGTTTTTTCCATCATCCTATTAATATGATATGGTATACTGCATTGACTAATTTTCATATGTTGAACTATCCTTGCATGTCAGATATAAATCCTTTTAACAGTAGAATCCTTCTAAGAGTGATATTTTTGTTAAGTGTACATGCTGTGCTGTTATTAATAATATCAACAACTTATGAATATTATTTATACTACTTCAAGTGGCATTATTATTAACACTAATTCATGGTATATATACAGTACCTAATAGCAATTGACATTGAACTTTTGCAAATCAAATGCTGATACTCCTAGTTATCCTATAGGTAAAAGAAGGTAGTTTTATCTCCATTTCATAGATCACAAAACTGTGAAACCAGAAAGGTGAAGTCATTTTCTCTAGGTCATCAGTAATAGTCAAATAGCCGCTATATGAATATAAATTATTGATTAGGCCTGTTCTGTGTGGTCCTGATGAAGATAAGTAGGGACTGTTTGGTAAATGGCACATGAAGACAGGCTTTAGTCAGCAAAATTACAGCACTCTGATTCTCAGAACTACTTAAAGTGAGAACGGGATGCAGTAGGCAGTGTGGCCTTCATTTTAGGAGATTTACTTGCAAAGGTGAAGAGGTTTTCTCCAAGAAAGACGCTGTTAAGGAAATGGCTGAAACAACAGATGAAGATGAGAAAATAATGGATATTGTTTAATACATCTCCAAGTCTTTGTTATTTTTGTAGCTTTTTTCAGCCCTAAGCACTAAAGGTAAACAAATTTAGAATTATCACAATGTTCCAAAGCTGTACCTATATTCTAAGAAATATTATTTAAGAAGAGAAATATCTAGAATCTAAAGACAATTCCTCCACCATGGGTATTCTTGAAGACAATAGGTTTGTCTTACACATTTCTTTATCTGTAGTGGTTAGCACAAGACATGGCCCATAAATATTTGTTGAATGAAAGGACAAAATAAATAAATGGATGAAATAAAAGGAATTCATCTTCCTCCAAACTAATTTCAAAAGGTTTTTCATAGCTGGTTAAGGAAATAATTATTGTAGAGATCATTAATGCCACTTGTCTCTTTTGATAAAAGGAATCAATGACCAGCAAGATTCAGAAATTTACCAAAACTTAATTTGGTGAGGTTGTGTTCCTTCCTTTCCTTCCTGATCATAGCTGTTACAGACCTGTTACCAGCTGTTATGGACCAAATGCTTGTGTCGCCCTAAAATTCACATGTTAAAACCCTACCCCTTAATCCGATGGTTTTAGGAGATGGGATCTCTGGGAGGAAATTAGAACTAGGTGAGGTTGTTAGGCAGAGCCCTCAAATAAAATTAGTGTCCTTATAAAAGTTTCAAGAGAGCTTGCTTCTCTTTCCACTGTGTAAGGACACAGGAATAAGACAGCTAGCTATCTATAAAACAGTAAGCAGGCCCTCACCAGATACCAAATCTGATGGTGCCTTGATGTTGGACTTCCCAGCCTCCAGAACTGTGAGAAATAAATGCTTGTTGTTTATATAACCTAGTTTATGATATTTTAAGATTCAAGGTACCTTGCATATACCTTTTAGCATCCCAGGCTAAGACACCAGTTAACACTGACATCTGCTCATTTTTCTAGTATATCCCACAATAACAACAAAATGTTTTTATATGATTATTGAATGTATTTTTAGAGGACTTGCTCTAGAATACTTATCAAATTCAGTTTCATGCAAAGATAAAATTCACAAGTAGTAGTATTCACTTTGGAAAGATCTTTTAGGGCCTAATCTGCTACTGAGTTTCTCCTTGTAGTTTACCTTAGTCTTTCATGCTATAATTTCTGAGTTATCTCTTATAATGCTGAATTCATATATCCACTATTCTCTGGGGTGTCCCAAAGTCTTCCATGAAAGATCTTATACTCTTGAGATTCAGGGTACCCTGTGTATCTCCCTCACTAAAGAACATGCTGCTTCAGGCCAAGGATCCTGCAGGTGCCAGTGCCAACCATGGATGGAGCACTTGGAGCATGGCCAGGAAATGTGTTGAATCACACCAGCCTAGAAGGAGCCCTAGAGACCATGGGGTGCTGTGCTTTCATTGTACAGTCTAGGAAACACAGGTTGCAGAACGTATTCAAACTCACATCACTATTTTGTGGCAGAGCTGGAACTCAATGATTTCAGGCACTCAAATAACAAAGATGATGATGTCATGAAAGAAAAAGCAATACATCTTTAATTTTTCCAACACTTCGCTATTCACAAAGAATACCTTTGTGCCTGGATCAGGTATCCTCACAATAACTTTATCGTTATTATGGGTGTGACAATACCACCCCAACTCTCAAGATACCTAAAGTTGAATTTAGGGAAAACTCTTCTCAGACTTTCCTCCACCACCACCTTGTTCACCTGAAATTCCTATTTATTGAACAGAAAGACGATAGCACTTCTTCGTAGTATTCACTGAACGTCCTGTTTTAGGCAAAAGTAAGTACTTTCTGATCTACTTTTCTCTTTCTGTTTTATACATTCATTCCCAGCATTCTCTTTTATTAGAACAAAAGTTCATAGCAATCTGCCCTCTACCCATTAACTTTATTTATCTAATTTAACTTTCAAGTGATTTGAAAATTATTTTAAATGCCTCAATGAATGACCTGCATTTTTATTAAGGACTATTCAATGACTTGTGATAAAAATACAAATATTATTTGTATTTTTGCATGAAAAAATCAGACAACTCTTCTCTCATGGAATTCCCATATCTTGACCACATTTCTGTCTTCCTTCTTATGTCTATACTTTCTTTCCTGCAGATGGAGAACTAGAGTAAACCCTCGTGGTGTCCTGGCTTCTAAGCATTTTGTTGGGGAGAAGGGATGACCAGGCACCCTGTTCATCTGCATGAACAAAGCCTGCAACACGGGTTTTGATGAAGAATAAACAACATTGAGCAAGCTACTTGTCCACACACAAAATTGTGAACTAATATGACTGGCCAGATGCACTGAAAAAAGTACTGAGACACTGAACTCAGAGCACATGGAGAAAAAGAGAGGGAAAAAGATTAAATTTTATCTAACTGCTCTTGTATGTTTCCTCAGTCCTGTCTTGAAAGGAGGTAAGGAAAATATACTCTCAACTCATTTTTAAGCCACATTGTACTACCAAGAAACAAAATCTCAAACCAACCACTCCTCCATCTCCTGCCTTCTTCCCTGTGTGCCCCTTGGATGTTATCTGTGAAGTCAATGGACTGAGTGTGGGGACCAGTACTTTGCACACTGACTTGACATTCTTCTTAGGGAAATGTGATTCTTCTTATTATATAGGGAGATATAAAAATGCATATGAATAGGCAATTTTATTGCTTGATTTGAGCATTAAATTTTATTAGCACAGTGGGTGTGTTTTGTCATATCCATTATTGTCTGTTAACAGTGAGGATCAGAGTGTTGTACTAGGTTGCATGAAGAGGGACGCTCAGCACAGTGTTCTAGGGGAGCCCCCTGCAATATTTCACCAGTTTTCCAAAGCACCAGTCTCATGAGTCACAAGTTTTTTGATGCTCTATTTCTGCAAGCATTACAGGAAGTTGTCTCCTTGTGGGCAAGGAGTACTTGTTAACTCTACCTGGTATGTGCCTGGTGTACAGTTGATGCTCAGTAACTATCTTGATTTCCATATCCTTCTTTTGATTCTGATTGCAATGTTTTCCCTTCTGTCCTGTGCTGCCCTTAGACATAGATCAGTCTTTTTGTGCTTCCTCCAAAGCTCATGCTATATCATTCACCAAACCATCCTTCCCTGTGCCCACGGTAATGTGTCCAAGGATGGCGTGTGGCCTTGCTGATGCAGCATTCCTTGGAGAGGCTGTCTCCTGTCCAAGGCCCTGTGAGAGCAGAGGCCAGCAGGGTCCCATCTTGCCACAATTCATCTCTGTGTGATCTGCTCAGGAAATGAATTGGCAGGCAGGTTGGGAAAAGTTGCAAAATGAATAGTCACTTATAAGGGATCAGGAGTTGGAGCCAGAGTCCAAGAGAAACTTATTACTAAACACTAAGACTTAGTGAGAGGTTCCCCAGGATGCTAACTTCTGTGCTGAGAGCTCTTGTTAAGCTATTTAAGCCCCTGCAATCATAGAAGAAATGAAGAGTAATCCTGAGTCATGTCAGCAGAGGCCCTGGAGCAAGGCGGACCTGAGTTCAGATCTGCCCCCTCCACTTACTAGGAAGGCTTCAAGCAGGCTGCTTAAGGTCTCTGAGACTCAGGCTCTGTAAAATGGGTACCAGAACACCTTTTTCTGTTAGAGGTACATGAATTAGTAGAGATCCGGTGGTGAATAAATAATCTGTTGAATGAATCATTTAATATAAATCACCTTTCCCAGTGCCTAGTTCCTCATTTATGCTTTTAATGAGTGAATAAATAAATCAAGAATATATTTTTCCTACCATAATGCATGATATATAGTCTGTTTTTAAAAATAAAAAGTTAGCTCTTTCCCCCACTAAAATTTCACTCCCTTCAACTTCTTTTGTTTCATGATTTGTAATGTCCGGCCCAGAGAAATGAAATGATCTTGTGAAGGTCACAGAGAGCCAGCAAGTCAGAACTCACTCTACTGCCCCTCACCCCAACTCCTTTTCTCTATCTGGCACCTTGTGTTTTCTTTTCTATGTAATTTACTATCATGTATAGAATTTGCATGCCTTTTGTCTGTCTGGGAACACCTTGAGGGCAGAGATTCTCTTATTCATCTCACATGTTGTAGCATAGAGCAAAGTTGTATTTTAAAAAAAGGAAGGAAGGAAAGAAGGAAGGAAGGAAGAGAGTAAGAAAGGAAGAAAGAAATGAAGGAAGGAAGGAATGGAGAGAGAGAGGGAAACAAAATGGCCCAAAAGAAATGCAATATCGGACTCCATTGATGGGACCGTGTCACAGAAGCAGAAGAACACAGGAAAAGAACCAACCAACTGGACGTGCTCGTGATGGCCAAAGCTGGAACAATATGAACAAGGAAATGAATGAATATTGGATTAAACCCAAAGCATAAAATATTCATGAGTACATGCTCATATAAATAACTGAATTAATGAATGAGGAAAATTTTCAAATAATTTATGTAGATATTCTATCCTCCAAGAAGAGAAACATAACTTTCTACTTCTTAGGTGTCAACCATACATTGGTGACTTTCTTCTAAAGAGAACAGTCAGGAAAGAGGGAAAAATAGCAACTTTTCAGTGAAGAAACCTGACAAACACTACCTCAACCAGGTGATCAAGGTTAAACATCAACAGTTATAAATCATGTTGATTATGTGTACCCTGATATGATGTGAAGAAAATGGCACTTCGTCTCTTCCTCCCAAAAAGTCCAATCATGAGAAAAAAAATTAGAAAAAAATTCAGTAGTGGAACATCTTATGAACCATCCTCAAAATTGTTAAGGTCAGGCTGGGTGCAGTGGCTCATGCCTGTAATCCCAGCACTTTGGGAGGCTGAGGCAGGTGGATCACCTTAGGTCAGGAGTTCAAGACCAGCCTGGACAATATGGTAAAAACCTGTCTCTAATACAAAATTAGCCTGGTGTAGTGGTGGTCGCGTGTAATCCCAACTACTTGGGAAGGTGAGTCAGGAGAATCGTTTGTACCCGAGCGGTGGAGGTTGCAGTGAGCCAAGATTGCGTGAGTACATTCCAGCCTGGGTGACAAGAGCGAAACTCCATTAAAAAAAAAAAAAAAAAAAAGTCAAGTTCAAGAAAAACAAGGTAAGTCTGAGAAAGAGCCAAGTAGAGCCTTAAAGAGACATGACAAGTAAATGTAACGGGGTATCTCGGATGAATGCTGGAACAGAAAGAGAACATTAGGTTAAAACTAAGGAAATCTGAATAAACTGTGGACTCCAGTTGGCAATATGGTATCAATATCACTTTATTAATTGTAACAAATGTATCATGCTAATGTAAGATGTTAAAAATAGAGGGAACTGGGTGTGGAGTACGTGGAAATCTGTAATATCTTCTCAAGTTTTCTGTAAATCTAAACTGTTCTAAAGCATGAAGTCTATTAGAAGAACAAGAAAGAAGAATAAGAATAAGAAAGAATAACATCAGCCTATAGCAAGGTCTTGAACTTCCTTATTTGGACCTTGATTCACAACAAACAAACAACAGCAACGAGAGAGTGAGAGAGAGAGAGAGGAGAAGGGAGAGAGAGAGACAGAGAGAGAGAGAAGAGTGAGGACGGTGAGAAAGAGGGAGACAAAAAGAGAGAGCAAGAGAGAGAGACTGGGGAAGGGGAGAGGGCAGAGAGAGAGGGAAGGGGGAGAGAGGAGAAAGGGAGGAGAGGAGAGGAGAAAAAAGAGAAAGAGAGAGAGATTGAGAATCAGGACTCAAACCCAGGGCTGCACCTTTTAGTAAGTCTATACTTATTACCTGTGAAAAACAAAGTATTTTTGTTTCTTCTACTTATTTTCCCTTCTCGTAGAAGATTATACCTAGAGCTTAGTTTAAGTAGCAAATTCCAGTTTAGCCTTAATCTTTCAGGTTTGGGAGACTCATCTCCTTTCACCCCAAGCCTAGCTCATAGCAGTGATTTTTATTCTGAAGAGGGAAATCAACTAACAAATAGGATGAGTGAGGACAATATCCAGATATTAGCTCCTCCTCATCAGCCACACAAGTTTGTGTCTACTCTCCAGCTCCACCTACTGGATCTTGTGTAAATCACCTGAATAAATGCACAAGCGCTCACTGCAAGACCCCATGCTATGCAAGGCACTGAGGGAAAGGAAGCAACATGCATTCTTTCAGGGACTGCTAGGATTAAAAGGAAGTTTTAAGGTGAATCTCCTCTTTTACTGAAGAGAAAACTAAGTGCTAGATGCATTGGGCATTTGCTGCATGTGAAGTCAAATTGGCCAGAGTTTGAACCACGGTCCTGCCACTTCCTGATAATGGCAACTCAGGTAAGTCACCGACTCTCTTTGGAAATCGGCTTCCTCCTCCGTAAAATGAGGATAGCAAACCTATACTCCGTGGTTGTTGTTATTGTAGTTTTTAATTTTTATTACTTAGTTATTAACCTTTAATATGAGGGCAAAGATATTTTTGGTAGATATTTCTTGATGGTACTTGAACTTATAATTGTCTTTCTTTTGGTCACCCTACACACACACGTGCACACACACATTCACACATATACGTCATCTTTCCCTTGGGAGTTTTGGAGAATGGACAGGCAGCAAGACTTGAGTTGGACCATTTCAGTCTAGGCTGGGCCAGGTTAGAAGGAAAAAAGGCAAAAGAAAGACAATTGGAACCAATAAGATTAGCAAAGTGAACATCTGGCTCCATCTCACTGTCACATTGCATGAAACCCACTATATATTCATGCATCCAAAAATATTGACTTCATACCTTCTATGTGGGTGATCTCTGCCCTCATGCCACAGCATCACTAGCTCTTGGACTTTCATTGCAAAGAAATTTCTATAAGAATGGTTTTTGGTTTCTCTAGTAGTGTTCTCAAAATGTGAGTGATTGTCAATCAGTATCTGGTCAACTGAGAAGGTCAATCTTTAGGCAAACATGGGCCATCAGGCTACTATTGCTCCAAGTCCATAGTTATTAAGATCCTAACTAACTCCCCTAACCCCGCAGCTCATGAGCAGCAACTTTCAAACTAGTAACAACAAATCTGAATGTAGCTTTGTTTCCAGGAATCAGATGTTCTGCCCAACAGATGCCCACATTCTGGTCTTTCTCTTAGTTACACATTCCAGCCACTGTCACCTGATGGTAGGGCATAATAATTTCTACATTGTAGAAGCTCAGTTTCTGTCGAATGAATGAATGAATACCAGCCTCTACATAATGTAATAGTTGTAAGTTAAGAGCAAGAGACAGTTCACCTCTCCACTAGTCAAACAGAGATTCTGACTTGAAGATCAGACCTTGGGGTTGTACTAACACCAGGAAAACTTCACCCATTTGCTTGTAAATAAAGTACAGAGACAGCCTCAGTTTCTTATGACTCAGTACATGACACCCAGTTTACTGCTTGATTGCATACCTTTTAAAGGTCATATTGCAATTTTTACCAATATACTTGCTTATATTCTTAGATTGTGAACTACTTTTGAAAGAAAAATCCTCAGAACATGTTCTCAAAAGAAGGCACTGGGGTCCTTGTCCATCGGTCTGACTCTTGCTTCTACCTGATTCATTCACTTTTATCTACTGAGAGTCCACTGTGAGCCAGGCATTGTACTAGGCTCTTTGAAATAAGGATCTACACCTTTTACCGCAACACTTTTTCCCCTCTCACTCCTTCGTGAAGTATTGCAATTTGGTGTCTTTATCCTTCTACCAGCATAAATGTGTCTGATAAGGCAGTGGTTCCCAACCTTTTTGGCACCCAAGACCGGTTTTGTGGAAGACAAGTTTTCCACGGATTGTAGTATGGGGCATGGTTTCGGGATGAAACCGTTCCACCTCAGATTATCAGGCATTAGTTAGATTCTCATAAGGAGCACGCAGCCTAGATCCCTCAAGTGCACCCTCTCACAATAAGGTCCACGCTCCTATGAGACTCTAATGCCGCCACTAATCTGACAGGAGGCAGAGCTCGGGGTCTGAGTATTGGTCCATGGCCTGGGAGTTGGGGACCCCGTAACAAGGGAAACCATTGACCGCTTTGTTACAAAACCTGATAAACACAACTCTTTATTACTCTATCAGACTTCTCTGTGATATCCAATTCCATTTACCATTCCTTTCTTACAGAAAGTCCTTACTTTTAGCCAGGTGCTGTGACTTATGCCTGTAATCCCAGCACTTTGGGAGGCTGAGGCAGGTGGATCACCTGAGGTCGGGAGTTCCAGACCAGCCTGACCAACATGGAGAAATTTTGTCTCTACTAAAAATACAAAATTAGCCGGGCATGGTGGCACATGCCTGTATTCCCAGTTACTCGGGATGCTGAGGCAGGAGAATCACTTGAACCCAGGAGATGGAGGTTGCGGTGAGCTGAGATCGTGCCATTGCACTCCAGCCTGGGCAACAAGAGTGAAACTCCATCTCAAAAAAAAAGAAAGAAAGAAAGAAAGCCTTTCCTTTTTCTGCTTTCCATGTCAACACTATCTTCTAGTCTTCTTCACTTTCTTTCTGGAGCTTTGAAACAACAGATCCAACTCTATCCTCTCAAGCATTGTAAGTTCACCATATCCGAAATTAAACACGTCATTACATACCACCGAAAAAACGGTACTGAGAATAAAGGGGTGTTTTCTCAATGGGGCACTCAGATTGGGTCAAAGTGCAGATGTTTGCATTCCAAAAAGATTTTGAGGTCAAAGATGATACCACTACTCCAAAGCTAAGTGGTCAATGCAAGGATCTAGATGCAGAACAGGAGGAGATGGCTGTGAAAACAGGAGCACTGCAGCTGAGTGGGAGATGGATGGCAATATTAGAAAATTAAAATGCTGACATGGAGATGCTAATGAAATAATTTTTAAGCTGCTTTATGTGGATGTATAAAGTTCGTTTAAATGGGCCGGCTGTCTGCTTTCAGAGCCCAAGTCTTTTAAACTATGAGAGATTTCAGACAGGGGAAAGTAATATATGGCCAATGAGAATGATATTCATGGAAATCCAATAAAGCCATCCTTGAAATGGGCCCTGCAAACTCTACAGTAAGGGGAACTTAGAATTCTCAGTGCAGAGAAACAAACACATTGGTGACCACATGCATGGCGGTCTTCTCTTTCTAAAGGACTCACAGTCATATGAAGTCCTCACAGCCATATGCTGCAGACATCCAACTGATAGAGTCCAGGAAAAAAAAATTGGCAAGAATTGTCCTACATGTTACATGCTTTTGCTTTAGAAGAATGAGAGAAGAGAGAGAAAGAGAGAGAGCAAGAGAGAAAGAGAGAGAGATATGTGAAAAGGTTAATTAGTATTTAAACACACAGTTGTGTTTTCTATTTGGTCTGACTGGGAAAATAAATTATGTTCTTCAAAGCACAGGCTTGCAGGCTATAATTGAAAATAGGCATGGTGAGTACAGCTTTGCCAATGTGGCACAAAGAAACAAAAGAGAATCAAATAGAAACAAGCAGAAGAGTTACCCCCCATCCCCAAGCCTGGGGCTGAATGAGAAAGCAGAGAGGGGGCTGCAGCCGCCCAGAAGCTTGCTTTTTACTCCGGCCCTGCCACTTTCCTCAGGTCACCTTGGGCAGGTGACCTGGCTTTTCTGAACCCCGGGATTTTCATTTATAAAATGAAGGTAATAATGCTTTTTTCTGAGTGTTGTTAGGAGTTAATGAGATAGTGTTTGGGAGATGGACTGGCATGGTGTCAGGCACAAAGTGGTTATTCAGGAAGTGCTTGTCCCCAATAACTGTCTGTTCAGTCTAATTTCATCTCCCTCATCTCTGAATTTCTGTAATTCTATAAAAGTTGGGAGAAGTCCTTAATGAGGTGGGGTCTCCTATTGTTCTTTAATTATATCATGTTTAGGTTGCATCTTTGTCAATTCAATCCAATTTCATTCCATTTACTTTAGTTCAATTAAAAAATATTTGTTAATACGTGACTGTGTTCCTAGAACAATGCTTGGGAACACAAACACAAATAAGAACCAGTGTATGCCTTCAAAGACCTTAAGCACTTTGCGAGAAATAAGAAAAGTATTCGAGGGACTCCAATCAGCATTTGGACACCCATTATTAATCAGTGGGGAGCTCCTACAAAGACGTGAATCAACAGGTCCATCATCATTTTCATTGCAATCTCATGAAGCAGTGACCATACAGATCGGGAAGCTAAGACACAGAGAAGGGTAACTGACTTGCTCAAGGTCAAGACAAGCGGATGGGCCCTGAATACACATCTGCTCGCCGGAGGTCCCTCTGTACTTTGGTTTGCTCCAGGACTGCTGTACCACCCCTGCTCAGCCCAAGGTATCTCTTATCTTCCAGCGCTCAGTGGTGCCTGTGTGCTAAAGCCCAGCTATTTGCAACTCTTCATGCTAAACCCATGGGATGAAGACATACACAATACATCAAATATGCTCATTGCTAAAGACAGTGGCATCGGGGTTCTCATCAAGAAGACTTTCTTTTTCCATGACCATCAGGGAAGCACCCTAATATAGTTTGCGTATTTGTCCTTGCCCACATCTCACATTGAAATGTAAGCCCCAGTGTTATAGCTGGGGCCTGGCGGGAGGTGTTTGAGTCATGGGGGCAGAGCCCTCATGACTTGGTGCTGTCCTTGCAGTAATGAGTAAGTTCTCACCAGATCTTGTTGTTGTAAACTGTGCCACTCCCCTGACCACACAACTCTCTCTCCCCTCCTGCTTTCACCATGTAACATGGCTGCTCCTGCTTCACCTTTTGCCATGAGTAAAAGCTCTGTGAGGCCTCCCCAGAAGCCAGCAGATGCCAGTCGTGCTTTTCCGTACAGCCTGCAGAACTGTGAACCAATGAAACACCTTTCTTTATAAATGTCTTCTTTCTTTCTTTCTTGAGGCAGAGTTTCACTGTTGCCCAGGCTGCAGTACAGTGGCACAATGATAACTCACTGTAGCCTTCACCTCCTGGCCTCAGGCAACCCTCCCGCCTCAGCCTCCTATGTAGCCGGATCTACCATAAGCTGCTAATTTGGGGGTTCTTTTTGGTAGAGACAGAAAAGATTTCCAGCCTCGGAATTTTTTTTTAGCAATGCAAGAATAAACTAACTCATATCCAAAAGGCAAGTCCCTCCCCATATAACACTCTATCTATAGTTTATATGCACCACCTCTTTCTAGAAAAAAAAAAAAAAACTAAAACTAAAGTGGGTCTCAGCATTCTCGTACGTAACCAAGGTGACTCTAGGAATACATTACAATTTACATTAACAAATCCATGGAAAAAAAATCTTTTCCATCTTGCTCATCTCTGTATCATTAATGCCTAGAAGAGAGCCCCTAACAGGAAGGTGCCGGATACTTACATTCACTGCAAGATGATGACGATTTCCATTCTCTGTGCTGTTAAACTTTATTTCCAATATTCACACTCAACCAATTACTTTTCTAACAAATTTTACATTTATTATTTATCTCAATCATTCTCATAAGGCACATATTATCTCAGACACTTTACTTATTAAACATCCCAGTATCTTCTTTGTTATTAATTTTAATTTCACCACCTGTAAAACACATAATAGCAATCATTATTAGTTTCTTGGAGTCAATTGTTAAATGTACTTTCCACTATATTTTACTACTTTCTGTGATCACCTGTATTTTCTCCACCCCGATCCATCCTCTTGCTGATTTTTTTTTTCAGTAAGGGCCAACGAGTAGTGAATATTTTGTATTCCTACACGTCTTTATTTAACTCTCATTATTAAATAATCATTATGCCGAATACAGAGCTCTACGTTACCATACAAGTGTTCAAAAATGGATACCTACTATTTATTGCTTATATTGGATTGTTAATCATTTCTCCTCAGCATTTCCCCGATGATACACTATCTTTCCTGACATCTGTTGTTGGGGATATAAGGTCTACTGAATATATAATTGCCATCCCTTTGTAGGTAACCTTTCCTTTTCCCTGATGACTTTGAATACTACCATTTTCACTTTGATGCTCTGGGGCTTCTCTCTGAAAAGTCTAGTCAGGGGCTGCCTGTAATCCACCCTTTGGGTTTCCCACCTATGGGGCACTGAGGGGCATCTCCTGGCACTCTTGTCTTGGGGCTGGAGCCATCAGTATCTGATGTCAGCTCCTCATCCTCTCCTGACAGTGTGTGCCCAGTATACATGCCTCCTTCCTTTCAGTCACATGGAAAGATCCATGGTGGTTCCTCACATGCCAGGTTCTTTCACAGCTTCTCACCAGGGCTGGGGCTAGAGTGAGGCGTGTGAGGCACCCAGGGTGCATGACTGGAGGAGGCTCTTGCTCCCAGGCACTGGCCCCACACTTGCCCAACCCTGTAAGCTAAAGTCATCCTGAGTTAGCAAATAAGAAAACCAAAGCAGCCCAGCACAATGACTCCTGCCTGTAGACTCAGCTACTCAGGAGGCTGAGGCAGGAGGATTGCTTGAGCCCAGGAGTTCAAGATGAGCCTGGGAAACACGCAAGACCTATTTCTTCAAAAAAAAAAAAAAAATTGGCTAATTGTGGTAGTCCCAGCTACTTGAGAGGCTGAAGCAGGACGTTTGCTTGAGCCCAGGAGGTGGAGGCTGTAGTGTGTTATGACTGTGACAGTGTACAGTCATATTGGAGCACAATATTGGAGCAATATTGAGACTGTCTCAAAAACGAAAGAAAGGAAAGAAAGAAATAGAAATAGAGAAGGAAGGGAAGGGAAGGAAGGAAAGAAGGAAAGGAAAGGAAAGGAAAGGAAAGGAAAGGAAAGGAAAGGAAAGGAAAGGAAAGGAAAGGAAAGGAAAGGAAAGGAAAAGGAAAGGAAAGGAAAGGAAAGGAAAGGAGAGAGGGAGGGAAAGAGAGAGGGAGGGAAGGAGAGAGGAAGATAGGAAAGAGACAGAGAAAGAAAGAAACAGAGAGAGAAGGAGGGAGGAGAGAAAAGAAAGGAAAAGAGAGAAAGAAAAGAGAGAAAAAAAGAAAAGAAAAGAAAGAAACCAGGGCAGAGGGAATTAAATACATTGCCCAAGAGTTGCTGGCTTATCAGAGACAAAACTTGCATTGAATCTCTGATCAATGTGAAGTCAAAGTCATTCTTTCTAACAATCCTGGGCACAAATCATTATCCAGCTCCTGCTCACTGAGATGGGGATGGAACAACTGCCATACACAGGCAGAATGGGCATGGAATGCAGGAGGGTTCCTGGTTTGCCCACATGCAGGGCTCACTAGCATGGAGGCATCATATTGCATTGCTCTTCTTTTAGCTACAATTTGGGTTTCACTTCTGCATCAAAAAGTCCTTCTGGGGCTATAGACTTTCTGATGACTAGGAGGGGTTGGGTGTTGCTGCTCAGAGAGGCCCATGTCCTGCAGACTCTTGCTATGTCAACCTTTATTCAAGCTCTGAGCCTCTGTACTTCAAAGACCGAATTTGGCCATGGTTTTCAGAATCACAGATGGAAGCCAGTGTCTATCGGCAAAAAAAGTTGTGTACATGGAGCTCTGGGCTAAATTCCAGCTCTTACTCCACGCGCGCACACACACACATACCACAAGCACACACACATAGGAGCATTGAACAATATCCTATTGCAGACTTACTGGATAACTTGGAGGCATGACATTTATTTCTTCTCTCAGAAAATCAGGTTTTTATTAAGTAGCTTTTATGTGCCAGGATCATTTGTGATATGTGTGTGTGTGTGTGTGTGTGTGTGTATGTATGTATTCTGGGTGAATAAATACATAAGTGGGCTAGTATGATAATCACAACACAATACCATGCTCATTAAAGCCTGGTATTTATCTTACAGCCACCCTCCCATCGTCCCAAGACTGCCGCATGCCTAACTGTTCCATCATACGTATCTCCCTACCACCTTTCAGTGTCTCCTTTCTCCCACTTATTCCTTCCAGATTCATTGTGTTAAAGTTCAGTTTTGATCACATGATTCCCTTGCCCAAAAATACTTATTGACTTCCGTATTGCCTACTTGATTAGGTACCGAATATCTGGCTTAACTCCTAAGTCCATCTATCTGGGAGATCTGTCCTTCAATTTTTACCTCTGAAAGCTCCACGAGGAGCTTACCTCCATGAGCTGTGTTTACCTTCACGAGGCTCTTCCTAAACCTCTAGTGAACAAGAAGCAACATGCACAGCATAGCTATCATGCTGGATCCAGCTAGCGGGCTCATCCTTCAGCTCTTCTGTTTACCAGCTGTGGGATCTTGGGCAAGTTGTCTATAACAGCATCAGTTTCAGAATGGCATTGTGAGTGAGATGCATTGACTCAGTGTGAAGCCCTCATAACACTGCCTGGCACATGCTAAGTGCTCTGCAATCTCTTGTCTTTGCAACGAAGTCCCTGGGCACTCTGTTTATAATAGACTTATTTTTAGCTTTGTGCCTAACATTCTAGATAATTGCATATTTTAAAAAATCTTCTCAACTCTTGGAGGATGGGGACAGTGTCGTGTTAATCCTCTATAGTACTTACAACAGACATTAAACTAACACTAATGAATGTCTGTGAAATGGAATTACTTATCAAATGACCATCCAGAATGTGTATGTTCAGGTTTGTTGGGTTGTGCCAATAGCCCACTTGGACGAGTCAGTCTTCTTTGCTAGCTCGTTTATTCCACCCTTGATTGTAAACACTGTCCAAGAAGCCTATGTGACCTCCCATAGAAAATGAAGAATAAGTGGGAGAGGCCTGGTGTCTGAGGGTCCTAGAGCACTTATGCCAGACCAGTCTTCTGAGAGGCTGGAATTCATCCCCCAGGTGCAAACCTGATATCTGGGCTTGGAAATTTCCATAGCTGACTCAGGGTTTCATGGCCGCCTGTAAGTAGATCTGAGTTCCCCTTCCATTCTGAAAGTTTTCCCCCCAAATAGAGGAGTGAAGCAGCAGATTTCTGCTTTCTATAAGAATTCTAGAATACTACAAATTCGGCCGAGGCGGGCCGATCACGAGGTCTGAAGATCGAGACCATCCTGGCTAACATGGTGAAACCCCGTCTCTACTAAAAATACAAAAAATTAGCCAGGCATGGTGGCGGGCGCCTGTAAGTCCCAGCTACTCAGGAGGCTGAGGCAGGAGAATGGCATGAACCCGGGAGGCGGAGCTTGCAGTGAGCTGAGATGGCGCCACTGCACTCCAGCCTGGGCATCAGAGCAAGACTCCGTCTCAAAAAAAAAAAAAAAAAAAAAAAAAAAAACACTACTTCAAATTCTTTCATAATTCCTCTTGTAGAAGATTTGGACATCACTTTCAAGTGGGATGGAAATCAGATGTCCATCATGGTTCTGAGCTTGACATGTGGCCAGGTGGACCACCAACCTTGTATTTCAATTCCAACTTCTTCGTGTGGCTCCCAGCAGGGCTGGTAACTCTCTAGAAATGACAGATACATTTTCCTCACTACACTATTTAAGGTTTCCCTCAGTCCCTTACGGAATAGAAATAGAGTTGATGTCATAACCATCTCCTTTACTGTGAAGTTTATTGAAGTTATGCACAGTTACATCACCTGTGATGTAATCAATACCACTTGCCACATGGCATGTGTTGTCTTTTATTTTTAATTTTTATTTTTGACTTTTGTGAAGTGTAGATTAAAAGACCCCTTCAGTTAGTTCAAATCAAAACCATGCCAGTCCCCATATCTCATGCATTCCAAATACCCACATGACTGCTGGTGGGCGTGTTGACTTGGACAGCTGTTTTGGAAATCAATGTGGTAATATTTGTCAAGACTCTTCAGGATCTCGATCACTTTATTTCAGTAATTTCACTTCTAAAAATTTACCCAGTGAAAAGAAGTAGAAATGTAGACAAAGACCTATATGTGTGTAGGTATGTATTTTGAAGATGATCTTTTCGGTAAGAGCACAAAGTGGAAACACCCTGTCTAACAATATTGTGTCATTAAAATGACAGTACATTGGAAGGCTGGGATATAATGCAGCCACTAAAAATGACATTTATAATGAATGTTTAATGATGAGGAGCAATATCATGATGTGACATTAAGCGAAATGCAGAATTTAAAATGGTGTGTGGATCTCAACTGTGATATTTTACACATGTATTTGATTAAAATGTATTTTTTTCATAAAAGAACAAGAATTCATATATGATTGATCTAGGTCAATGGTTCTCAACTGGAGGCGACTTTGCCCCCCAGGGCAATGTCTGAGGACATTTTTGACTGTGATGCCTTAGAGGAAGGGAGGCTGCTGGTCTTGAATTGTAGAGGCTGGAGATGCTGTTAAACATCCTATGAATTGCAGGACAGCTCCCCCATGGCAGAGAATTTTCCAGCCCAGCATGCCAATGGTGCTGAGGTTAACAAACTGTGAGTCCTCACCTTCTTTCAGCCTCTTTCTAACATGGGTAAATTCCCTTATCTCTTCCTCCCTCTTTTCCTCTCTTTCTTGGTCTCTTCTCTTTCTAATATTTACTGAGGCCTTAGTATAGGCCAGGCACTGTCTTAAGCATTTTACCACATGTTAATATGTTGTGTAATGTTGTGTTGTGTAATGTTAATACACAACAACCTCATGACAATAACTGTTATTGTCATCCTAGGTGAGACAACCTTTCAAACTGTTTTGTGGTTTCAAAATAATTAATCAACAGTGCTTAGTAGTACAGTGTCTGATACACAGATAAATACATACATATATGTGCATGTGTATGTACACACATATACACAAAGAGTGTATATGTTACCTATTATATTATGGCAAGATTACAGAAATGACTAGTTTTGGATAATGGAATTGGAAAAAAGTTTGGTGTTTTTTCTTTATACTTTATATTTTTCTATATTCACACATTTCTGTATCTCCACATTTTCTTCAACACTTATAATTTATTTTTGTTACTGAAACAACCTAATAGTATATTAGAGCCCCAGAGTGCGTAAGGGCTGTCTATGAGAAGAACAGTCCCTGCTACATGAGAAAGTTTAAAGAAACTCTATTCTCATTAAGCCACTTACTTCACTAAAATAGAGCAATGGATCACTTTGCCAAAACAAAACTTCACTTCCTCCGATTCAATGCAGTCAGCATTGGGGCCACAGATCCTGCTTGTAGCGATCAATTTGCTTGCTATGTTTTGCCGAGGCTACCTCCCTTGGGGTTAATCATTTCCTATTGATCTCATTATGCAACAGAAATCTTTTTCATTTATCCTTTGAATGACCCTTCTCATTTCCTCTCAGTCAAATAACACTCTAGTAGGGCAGACGTAGGCTTTTCAACTTTGTTTACATATCAGATTTATCTGGGGAGCCCTTCAGAAACAAAAATGACCCATCCCTATCTTGAGAGATCATGATTTCACTTCTCTGGAGCTGAGCACTATATTCTTAAACTTCCCAGAGTTTTTCATGTGTAGCTGGGTTTGAGAATCACTGCCTGAGCTGTAGTCATGCTTACAATTTTTGAACTGGCCCAAAGAGGAGGGAATTAACCTTTCAGATGCAGCCTACATCAAGGAAGCTGCCTGCTGTTAGGGGAACAGGATACCTGCGGAGACTCAGGTCCTGACAAGCCTTCAGCTCCACCTCCCACCAAAGACCTGTGTGGTGTCAGTAGCAGCCCCATTCGCAGGTGAGGAGAGAACTTAGAGCCCTGACTGCTGGGACACTCTCCACCTAAAATGCAACCCCTTGAGGTGCTGAGGAACATTCCAGAGGCTTCTTCCACTTGCCAGCCTTTCAGCTATTTACAGGTGGGCCTCACGTCCCTCCACAGTCTTCTCTGCCGCCTCCCCTCCCACCCTCCCCCCCAGATAAACATTCCCAGTTTCTTCAACATCTCTCAGGGGATAAACGTGCTCCTCACACATTCTGTTTCTCTTGGTTCCTGCTTTCTATCAAACAAGTTGTTTATAGCACCTGGCTGATCCTTGCCATATGTTACTGCTCATTTCTGGAGTCTGAATAGTCTGGCTAATTATCATTTCTCCCCTGGGCAGAACTTTCCAGAGCAGGTTATCTGCGACGGAAGCAGTGATGCAGCACCCACATGTCCCAGAGGAAGGGTTGTCAGCTGACAGCTCACAGCTGGATCACGCTGGGGGATTTTTTCTTTCCCCTGGGAGAAAATGTATCTAATGACTGATTGAGATGGGGAACAGAAGCCTGGCCCTTTGCATAAGTATAAAAGGTCTTTGAAGGGCCTTGTCAACTTCTGCACTCCCCATGGAATCAGCTGAGATGTCTGTTTTAACTGTATGACAAGTTAACCTTGCCTTCTGCCCAATTCTGCTTCCTTTATCGCTTCGGTTGCTGATCCTGACAGTACACCACAGTAAACCTTCTGCATAGATATTTTCATCTCAGAGCCTGTTTCCCAGAGAGCCCAACCTAAAGACACCTGCTCGTAAATGCAAAATGAGCCTGTGAATTAACTGCCCTGAGTCAGATAGTTAGAACTCATGATTGGCCATAACTTTCTTTAGGATAAAACAGCCTAGGGATAAGGATAGAGCTGTTTCCTTTACAAAGGAATGATAGGAAGGCCTATCTCCATGACCATACCAGAACAAAATGCTTTTGAATTCCTTTGCCACCCTGGCTCCCTTCTCTGCTTCAGTTTTGGTGGTCTCAAAGGTCTTATATAGGACTAGAAACTTCAGACGGGATCTGGATAGTGGAGAATGGAGATGGAACCTCACACCATAAATAATTGCCACTAATTTATGTACGATTCTAGCTCCAATAGCTACAGTCCTGTGTTTATTAGCCTGAATATGACCTAAAGTTGTGTTGTAATCTTGGCTAGCCTTGTTTCTCTGACTGTATCTCCTGACATAATCCTGTGTTGCACCCATTGCTATAGCTTGTATACTCTATTTACTTTAGTATAGCCAGTATATGCTATAGCCATAGTATAGGTTGTCCTCTCTGTGACTGAAATTGCCACCTGGCTTGAACCTCTTTGTCTTTTCACGAGCTATTTCCCCTGCCCACTTCAGTCAGCCTGAACAACTTCTGTATTTCCTTGAAACCCCAACTCACTCATCATCTTCTACATTCTTAGCACCCTTGCTGACCTCTTTAAGCTAGATGGGTCATCTCCATTTGTGCTCTCACCCTAGTTGCCCTGGAGACCTCCATCACAGTACTTGCCATTTTTCTTTGCAGGACGATATCCTTCAGGGCACTGGTCACATTTCACCCACCTTTGTACCTCTAGCAGCTAGCACAGTGCCTGGGACATATGTAGTGGAATTAGAGTAAACTAAACTCAAATTTTATAGCTCTAATTTTGAGACTTTCAGTCTATTAGAGAAGTACCAGCTCTGCCAACCTACCACATTGCCTTGTGATACATTATGCAACTTTGCAAGTAGTTTCAAAGTTTCCATTTGTGATTGACCTAACTAACTCCTCCCTAAACCCACAGGAGGGAAGTGAGAAATGGGCTTGATGTTTACAATGACAAAACTAGCCATGGAAGTCGCTTCTGTTGGTTTTGAGTCAGAAATATTTCAGCACAGAGCATTGGATTAAGGGGGATGCCTGAGGGAGGTGAAACATGTGATCATCTTGACTTTATGTTTGGGGCTACTCCTGAATCATGACTTAGGAAAGGGGAATTCAAGCAGAGCATAGCAGGTTTGCTTAGCTGGCGAGGCAGAAATTAGAGTTTAAAGTTTACAAAGTTTCAGGATAACAGAAAGAACAGAGCTGCAAAAAAGAGCAGCTCCAGAAATTTATGTATCAGTCCCCTTAAGACACCGGAAGGAATTAAAGTATGCATGTTTAGGGCAAAACTACCCAACCTTTGGCAAAAACAGCTTCTGGAGAGCTATGAGATGAGCAGAGATCACTGATGATACACAGTGCTGAGAAATATAGGTGTTCCAATCATCCAGAGTAGAGAGAAGACCTCAACTGAGACCCAGAAAGACCACATCTGAGAAGCAGTGTTCCTCTTATCCTAGAGTGAGAGTGCTCTAGAACTACTCTAGCAAAGCTTAACAACAAACCTTAAAAGAATCAATCTAATCTTCCAGCGAATTAACTGTCTATGATAACAAAACTTAGCACTCTCTGAAGAAAAACCACAAAATGCAGACTCTCAATGTAGCATTACAATGTCTAGAATACAATAAAAATTTAAAGACAAACATAGAAGCAGGAAAATGTGATCTATGCAAACATAGCTGATGAAAACTGATCCTAAGATTACCCAGAGGTTGGGTCAAGAATTTTAAAGCAGCTTTATAAATATGTTCATACATAAAGGAAAAAGTAGTGATAATAAATTAACAGATGTGGAATCTTAATAGAGAAACATAAATTATAAAAAGGAACCAAATTAAAATTTTGGAACTATAAAGTACAATATCTGATGTAAAACATTAACTGATGGGCTTAACAATCAATTGGAGACAACATAAGAAAGGACTAATAAACTTTTATAAATTAATAGAAAATTTCCAGCAGAAAACAGCTGGCAGGAATGTCAATATCTGGTAAAACTAATATTTATTTTAATATTAGTTTGCCTTAAAACATTTCTCTCTTTCTCTCTCTCTCTCTTTCTCTCTCTCTCTCTTTCTCTCTCTCTCTCTCTCTCCACTCATTTCTCTCTTTTTCTTTCTATTTCACAATGATAACTCCTATTTTAATTTAGCACCATAGGGTTGATTCTAGTTTTCTCTTTCCTATACTTGTCACTCCCTTCTCTGACAGTGCAAAACCTAGGTCCCATTTTCTTTAATACCATTACTTATTGGATCAATCCTCTACATATGTTTCAATCATGTATGTCCCACACCATCACCACCCTCTCTCTCGGGCAAGTACCCTCCTCACTCTGCTTAGGCTCTGAAAGCCCATGCCAAACCACTGCCTTCTGTGGACACTCTCCTTAACAGTCTCTAGCTTAGCTGCCTCATTGTGTTTCCCCCCCAACCTTGCAAGTGGAAGACTCAACATTATTAGACCACTTGGATTTATGAAACATGCCAGACTCACTTGTATTTCTGCCCATCCTCAAATTTTCATTCCCTTAGCATGGAATCACCTCTCTGACATGACCAATGGGCAAAGAGTCCTCTTTTTAAATTTGAGTTTAAGTATTTTCTAATCTCCAAAGTCTCTGTGCCAGGGATGGTTGCAATGCTCCTTTATCCTAGTCTTGATCTTCCATGCCCCTGCACTGCTCAGGTATTTCCAGACCCTTGTGTACCCTGGTGCACTCTGAATTCCTTGCAGGGAATCCAATGCTCTGTACTAAAATATTTCTGAATCAACATCTCACACATCAAAGATGCCTGATGGTGTGGCCACTGAAACTTATGCCTGTTGCAGCAGCACCAGGGAGGTGAGAATGGCTGTGTATGGCAAACAATGTGTGAAGTTAATACACCAGCTTCAAGTGTGTTTTGGGGCACCCACATATCTATCTCTCATGCCTTCAGCTCTACCATGATGGGTCAGATTCTGCCCCCTGCCGCTTCATTGCTGGAGGATCCTAAGAAATGCAAGATCATTTTACTCCTTAGTTGTTTTTCAGGCTTTGGACAAAGTCTGCTGCCCACAGTGCAGTTTTTGTCCTATCAAATAACTTGGGAATAGTTCTGTCTTCACAGTTAAATGAATATGGAGCTTTGAAATCCATAAAATAAATAGAATGAAAATTTAGCCCATCAGATTTGGCAGCTTCACAAAAGTCACCTAAGCCTTCTTGTGCCTCTTGGATTCCAGTTTCCAGCCTGAGGCGGGGAATGAGAGACATGCTGATGTACTTAATACTCATGAGAACCACTCCAAGATTGGAAAGGGAACCCCAAGAGGAAAGTTTCATGAAGAAATAGGAGGTGAGAAGGGACTTCGTTCTGCCTCTGAACATAACACACAGGAGGAGGCTGGTTTTTAGTTTGGGGCTAGTCTGCATTTCTTCATGGCACAAAGTAAAGAAAGAGGTTTTGGTTGCAGGATTCAGGATTCCCTGAAAGATAGGAGTGAAACACTCCCTCTCTCCACCATGCCGCCACCATCTCAGGGCAGCCGCCATCAGATCTCTCTGGGATCCTGAGGGTCCTCTCCATTTGGCCTGCCTGATTTGAATCTCTCTCCACTTTGATCAGGTAACTTGTCTCTTTCAGGTATCTGGGCTACTGACCCAATAAAATGGAGACGCTGTGACCTGCTGTCAGGGCTTTCACAACTGATCCCACATGACCATCCTGCCTGACAACCTCGGCTTGGCTTCAGCCTTCCTTTTGCTGGATGACTTCAGCAAGTCAGACACTCTGCCTGCATTTGCCTTCTCGTTTATAAACCAAAGACAGGATTATTGTGAGAATCAAAGAAAATAATGGATATAAGCATTTGTTGATTGTCAAGTGTTAAAAAAGTTGTTATAGTTATTGCTGTTATTACAAGAACTCAAGGAGACATGTTAAAATGAGTTTCTCAGTGGTTTGGATAGTTAAATATTATAAAAATTACTTGAGAGACATGTGGAGCCTCTTTGAGTGGATAATAAAACCAAAAACTAGGAAAGACTGGGGCAGTGATTCAATCTACCACCCCAAGCCATGGCTTTGTGATGACTATCAACATCTTGGTGTTCAGTATATGCCCTTATCAGTTCTATGATATTTAGAGCCTAAAGAAAGTCCAGGATCTTGCAATCTGATCCTGAAAATTCGTAAATGAGGAAATAGAGCCCCAAGAAGCAGCATGGTTTGCTCAGTGTTGTACAGCTAGAAGAAGTGCAACTAATAATAAAAGTAGAGGACTGTATGCTTTCAGCAAAACATCGTTCCTGCGTGACCTCACTCTGGCTTCAGAACTGCTCAGGATGGACATTAAATAGCTTACCAGAGTTTCTCGGATACTCATTTTTCAAACCAATCTCTGAAGGTAGGCTACAGATGTTTTTCAAAAAACAAACAAAACCAAACAAAAACTAGTTACAGGTTTCTCCCCCCAATCCAAAAATGGAGATTTAAATGTTCAGGGAACTCATGTTTTGCTTTTATCTGTTTTATGATAATGTTGGGGTTTTGTTAAAAATTCCCTTTGAAACACAGGGTCTGCTACTGAAAATTCTACGAAAATCATTGATCTAGAAGAAAACAAGAATGTGAAGGGAGCAAGGATAAGATTGTAGGCAGGTGGGTTTGTGCGTACATATAGAGGGGTGGCGTGTATTCAGATGGGAGCAGGGGAAAAATCAATGCATTCATCAGATATTTTTCAAGTCCCTAACATGTAAATGTGTCAACAATGGAAGTGGATTTTACAATTCCCCAAGTACACCAGAAAGTATTTTCCATGCCACTGTCTGTTACTACAGCTCTCTCTGGAGTCAAGAACTCCTGCCCTTGTCTACCAAGTCATCTGCAGAACACGTTCGGCTCTATTCTATGAGGACAGATGGACTTAGCCCTCAGATAGGAGCTATGAACACGGGTTACTCTCTATGTTCCTAAGGATGTTGCCATTGAAGTGCTCTCATGAGGAAACATATCAGAGAGTCCTTTTATTTTATTTTATTTTATTTTTTTGAGAAGGGCTTTCTATCTTAGAAAGAGAAGAGAGTATGCTGTGGATAATTCCAGTCAATGGGGCTCCAACATTTTTTATGTAAGAAAAGCTTAAGATAGTGTTTTATAAACAGCCTTGTCCCATGACGTACAGTATAAAAATATAGTTTACATTATACTGTAATATGCACACATGTACACAAAAGACAAAACAGAACCAAACATATTACACAATACTCACTACAGGCAATACACTCATTCCATTCTATTCCATTCTATACTTTTTAATTTTTAAACATCTGGAAAGTACCCACTAAATTGACATTAGCATCCACTAATATATCTTGTAGTTTTAAAACATTTACTAAGGGGCAACAATCTGAAAGCTGGCAGCTAGAGGACTAATCTTAAAACTGGTTTTGCTCTGTGTGTGACAGTAGATTGAGGCTATGTCACTGTCCATATCAGTGAAGGGAACAGGTAGAGATTATGGGGGAGTTTTCACCTCCACTGACTCCATGTCGCTCTCCGGCATGGCCACTGATGCTGATGACATATTGGAGCCTATTGATTTGCCACACATCGACTCCCCAAAGTGTTCCCAGAACAGAGTGACCAGGTTGGGAGGGGGCTTCACATCTGGTCTTCTGAGGAGCTAGGTATTTAGGGGAAGAGGTGGCTTGGGGCAATTGAGCATGGTTTGAGCATGGACTTCCAAGAACAGGGTCAGGGGAAAGTATGGAGACTCTAGGGAGAGGGACTGGTGCCCTGTGGAGGCGGGCCCTTTTTGCAAGCCACCACTGCCTTCAGGGGCTGAGTGCCCAGGGAGGGAGTCAGTGTGGGGAGAGCAGAAGCCGTGAAGAGGCGCTTCCAGGCAGACTGTGCTGATTCTAAGTGCATATTTTCTGCCTCTTTTGTGACAGTCATTTATCTACTGATTGTTAATATTAGCTGATTGTACACAGAAGTCATTAGGTGTCAAGAGCTGTTCTAAGTGCTTTATATATAAAAACTCATGCAAGCCACACAAGAACCCAGGAGGTAGGATTTATTATTAACATCCTGCTTTACAATTGAGGAAATGGAAGCCTGGAGAGATTAATTGCCCAAGATTGGCAATTCAGGTTTGACCTCATGTGTCAGGCTCAAGAGCTCCCCACTCACCACAGATCTGTGTGGATTTTTGCAGGGCAGCCACGTGCCCAGCATGCTGGCTGACACAAGTCAGGGACTGAGTGGACTCGCCGTTTCCCATGATTGTTCTCTTACAGCACAAACTATGAAGCAGGGATTGACAAGACATAAGGCTGCAGAGACAGAGGACATGCATGATGCCCTGGGCCATCTACATCCTGCCTGAAACCTTGTACTCTATTCTATAGGTTGAGGTTTTCTAAAACACTGGTTCTGAAGGACAGGATCAAAGATGTTTTTTAAAATATTAGGGTTAAAAAATTAAATAGGTTCCTGCTATGCAGGTTCAGACAACCCTTGAGGCTGGGGTGAGGCATAGCCTACAACATTCCCTTCAGGTATTCTAGGCTCTGGGCAGCACTGATGAGAGAACAACTCTTCCAGGCATCAGAAGTTATCTTGAGGTCTGACGTGGGGGCAGCGATATGAGGGGCTTGCATTTTAGAAAGATCATTCTGGTTTCAGAGTAGAAAATGGATAGGGTGGGAGGCTGGATGGAGATGGAGGGATGTTGCTCGGAAGACCCATTAGGAGGCACATCCACCAATTCTGGGTGAAAAATGCTTAGGTAAATAGAAGATAATCTGTATATGCTACAATGACGTATGAGGAGCATTTGTGGATGGGAAGGATTGCAACTTGTGTTAATTTTCAAATGTAATTGTACGTGTTGTGGAAAGGAAACAGCCCAATTAGCACATCCTAAGGTGAAGATAATTACATTTGGGAGCTTTCATTTTCCTAGAAACAGAGCACATGGATTATGGCCTCTTTCCCCGATGTGAACATTGTCAGAAAGTAAAAACGAAAAAGCTATTCCTTGTGGTTGCCTTACAGGCATTCTCTTTGATCCTTCTTCAGGTTGATAAGAAACTAAGAACCAGACCCCTTGACTTCATTCTTTAGAAATAGAGGAAAGATTGTATCCCTTGACGATGTTTGTCAGTTTGAAAGAGCTATGAATCACAGCAAAATGGCATTTTATATTTAGTTATTCATTTCCCATTCAGATCCAGGTGACAAATCTTGTGCAAAACAGCTCCCTATGACTCACATCAGCTTTTAAAGATGTTGGTAACGAAGTCTGACGAATCATTATTGACCCAGCTTTGAGGGTATACACAGTATATCTCAGCTATTAATAAGACACACAATCTTCATCTGGTTCAGAACATAATTATTATTATTTTCTCCCTTGTCATGACTCTCATGACAAGAGGGAAGATGTATTCCTGACTTAACAGGGCCTCTGTGAGCCATGTCAAAAGAAATGCTTCCAGATTTTACCACATCTAGAAGTCTTGGAATGGATTCTAGATATAAGACAAAAGTGAGGAACACATAAAAATGGACATGTTACAATAATGATAATTGTATTATTAATAGATCAATAATTTATATCAAAATTTATATAAAAAGTGCAAAAGGTGGAAGTGATGCTAAACATACAGGTGGTTCAGAATCACCCCATTGTTGTTTCTGGTGGCTCAAGCCTGGGATTTTTACTATCAGCCCCTCTGATTGGTTGTGCCAAATCTGACTTTGTTATTTAATTAGTTAACTCATTTTTTGAATGGATAGTTATTCAGAAAGCATATTAGGTGCTGGAATATGAAGCTGGATAAGGTCTTGTTTCCAGCTGAGAAGGTGCTCACAGCCCCAGGGAGAAGTCGGTGATACTCACAATTCACCTTGATTCTGCATAGATTTAGGTAGGCCTGTGCGACCACAGAGAAGAGACTGGGCAATTTTGTGTGTGTGTAGATTCCCCTCAGATTTCAGAGAGGAACAGATATTTGATTTGCAGTACAGCACAGTAATAAAATCACAGAATTGGGAGTTAGTGGCTTGGACTTGAGTCTTAGGTTAGAAACTTTGGACATGGTGTTTACCTTTCTAGCTCCCACTTTTTTCTTTTGTAAAATGGGATTCATCATCTTTGTGGTAAAGGGAGGCTTAAATGAGCCTATGCATGTGAACAGGCTCACAACAACACATGAAAAGCATTTAGAAGTGTGTTTGGAGAGTCATACTGAAGATCTGCTTTCTGAATGAGTAAATGAATACTCACTCTGGGTCAGGCATTTGGCAGTCTTAGAAACCCCCTGCCAAGCATGAGCTGGAGGAGTTGGATGGACTTGAATGTAGACCATTTGAGGTCCTCCACACTGGCAGCAACCGCTGTCTCTCTGGTGTCCATATGCATATGTATCTTGGTGCAATATGAGAGATGGCTTCTTCAGTTATTTTCTCTTCTGTCCTTGCCTGCTCCCTGCCTCACCTTGTTTGTGCCATCATCAATCTCATACTTACATGCATTCAGTGGCAAATAAAAGACAACTCAAGTAATGAGAGTTTCACCACCAATGGATTTTTTTTTTTTATCTCATGTTAAACTGTTGTGTTGGAAATCATTAGAAACCAGTGCCTACCATGCCATCTCCATGTTTGATGTTGTGACTCATCCTCATAGTCACATGAAGGCTGCTGCATCTCCAGGCTTGCTGTTTACATTCTAGGCAAGAGCAAGAGAGAAAGGCACAGGAGCAAAATGAATGGATACTGGGCTGAAGTTCATGCTAGCTGGGTCTCTCTTAAAGAGTTCTACCCAGGGACTTCTGATATTCCACAGGGCAGACTGGGCCACATGGTCACTACTATCTATAAAGGAGTCTGAAAAGGAAGGCAAGGAGACAAGGAGTTGTGATGGTTTGGGGTTGCCCTAACATGGTGTTTGTAACACCTGCCAACCTTCAGGTCCTAATTTAACATCACTGGTCCCATTAATCCTCTCTTGACAGTTGGCATCCTGCTTGTTACTCTTGTCCCATGAAAGGCCATGGCATTCGCCCTCCATACCCCATTGTTAAGCCTTGAACACTGACATTAATGACAACACTGGTGAGCACATCACTTCACAGTTAACAATGTACTTTCTACCATGACCCCATGACTTCCTATTCAACTCTAAAAACTGTTCAGTGAGCCATACAGCTTTTCTGAGGTTCCAAGAAGGAAATTGCCCAATCTCACACAGTAGGATGGTGACAGAAGTACTAGATTTAGTGCTGGAAGTAAGAACTTTTAGTCCTAGCTTAGGAGTATTTTGGAATCAGGTGGAATCAAATTCCAATGTTGGTTTGGCCACTTATTAGCTATGCTAACCTGGTGTCTTAGTCTGTTTTGTGCAGCAATAACAGAATACCACTGACTGGGTAATTTATAAGGTGCAGAAATGTCTTGCCTTATATTTCTGGAAGCTAGAAAGTTCAAGATTGCAGGACCGGCCTCTTGCAAGGTCCCTTCTTTCTGTGTCATCCCATTGTGGAAGGCAGAAGGGCAAGAGAGAGAGAAAGGGAATTGAACTCACTTTTATAATGAATCAACTCCCATAATAAAGGCATTAATTCATTCATAAGGAAGTTAGACAAGAGATTGCAGCCTTGATTTTTGTAACAAGTGAGCAGAAACAAAAACAGCCTGATACAGAAGGAAATAAAATAAGGTCAAAAAGCAAAGATACTAAGGACTGTGTGATGGAGCTTCATCTGGTTGCTTATGAAGGACTGAAATTCTAAGATACAAGTGTTTTTCTCAGCTCACCTGCAATGCCATGCAGCAGATAGGATCCAAATCTCGGAATACCCAGGGCAGGTGTCTTTCCAACACACTTTTCATAAATAAACCAAATAAGCAGCTAATGTCCAGACTGTATCTCTTCAGCTTTGTTCAAGAGGAATGATGTAGCTATTTGTTCAAATTTTGTAGCTGGGACTCCAGAATGAGGTGGATGGTAAATGTCGTTGCTAAAGTCCCATTCAATGCCCAGATGCTATGTTTCTATGGAACAATTTGTTGTTTTTGTTGTTGTTTCCCTTTCTTTTTCTATAAGTCATTCATTCCTTCATTAATTCTGCTATAGATATTTATTAAGCACCTACTGTGCACCAAGCATGCTGCCTCCATCTGGCTCTTTCCTCTCTCCACTCACAGTGTGGCCCTGTGGATGCCACACTGAATGAGAGGAGTTGCTTCATGAAGCTTTGAGTCTTGTTCGGAAAGAAACTCATCAGGTAACAAACAAATAAACAAGTTATAACAAACAGAAGAGAATGATTAGGGAGGAAGCCCACTTTCTGGCACGAGGAAGAAACCAGGGGTGATCCACATGGTTAAGGAGGTCGGGAAAGACCCTACTGATCAGGCGACATTCAGTGAGATGTGAGGAGTGAGATGGACCAGGCGTGGTCTCCAGACTCTGCTTCCCTCAGCACCCTCACCTATGTGGGCAGACAGACTGCAGGGCCAGGACAGGAGCTGGGATGAGTGCTTAGGGACCCAAGTAATCCAGAAGCTTCTGAGTGACGAGTTACCAGCCGGAATAACACAGTTTCTTGAATTTTCAAACACTAGACTCGTCTGCAATCGAACAGATGCACACATGCTATTCAGCATCTGGCAGAATGGAGGTGGGCTTTCAGCAAGGCAGGCAGTTAACATGACTCTTTGCCAGGAAAGCCCTGCCTCCTGGTGGATTTTTAGGGAGACCCTGCAGGGGTGGGCTGGGGAGGGGGGACATCTCAGAGCCCCCGAGAAAGGAGGGCATGGTTGGTACAGGGGCTGTCTAGGCAGCTCTGGGCACTCCATTCTCTGGCTTGCACAGGATCTTGTTCCAAACCTTCTCATGGCCTTAATCCTAAGATATTTTGCAATTTACTTCCACATCTATGTTCTTGGATGGAAGAAGTTTCTCAGAATGTTCTGAGTAGAAACTATCATCCCCGCCACCATTCTCCTCGTCTGCATCTCAATAAATACATCATCCCAATAAATTCCCATTGCAACAGAAACTACAAACTAAGACTTTTACATAAACTATCTCCCTTGCTTCTTACAGTAAGGCAATGGCACAGGCAGTGTGCCAGTTATTCCCACTTCACAGAGGAGAAATGAAGCTCGGACCTTGCTGTGTGGAGGGTAATGGAAGAGTTGGCATTTGAACTCCGAGCTGACTCCAAATCAGATGCTTTAAGCCCTACAGAAGACCACTTCCTCCTTGAAACAATGTGTTTATAGCCCCCAGGAGCACCATGTCTTGTGGTACTTACTAGTAGAAACAGCAGCAGCAGTAGTAGTAGCGGTACTGCTAGCAGCAGCAATAGTAGTAACTGTATTCATAGTAGCAGTTGCAATAGCGGTAGCAGTGGCAACAGTGGTAGCAGGAGTAATAGTAGTAGCATCAGCAGAGGTAACAATAGCAGCAGCAGTAGTAACACTTTCTGAGCACTGCCTACGAGTCAGGCACTGCTTTATGTGATTTCTGTGAGTCAGCTCATTTAATTTCAGAACAATACTGAGAGGTAGATAGTATTGATGTCTCCCTTTTCCCTGCACTGAGAATCACAGAAGGTAAGTAGCTCGTCTGCAGTCACACAACTGGTAGGTAGCCATATAGGTTTTCTGCCTCCACCTGGCCCTTTCCTCTCCCCACTCTGCCTCTTTCTACATTTTTCAAGTGCAATGTCTTCATGTCATAGATTAGAAGGTGGGTGATCACAAAGGGCAAACATGGCTATGATGAGACTCAGGTCGACCCCGTCGAGATTCCAGTTCTACTGCTTACTCAACAAAGGACTTTACCTTTCTGTCCTCAGTTTCCCCTTACATAGATTGGGGAAGGGAATAGAGTCCAACTAAGCAGGTTGTGTCAAGAGGACAGAGGCACTCAGCATGTAGTTGGCTGGTGCAGGACTGGCCCTGCATGCCTTGCAGCTCACGTTAAGAAGTGTTAGAGAAGTCCAACCCGGGTCCCGTCCAACATTCCAACAGCCCAGTGCATTGCTGACAACCATGCATTAGCCACAGTCTGCAGGCATTGGTGGAAGAAGCCTACTTGTCCTGCAGCCGTCCATCCTAATGTGAGGATCCTAGAGGACTCTGAAAGGAAAAGAAAATCTCAGGACCCCAAACTGACTATGCCAAAGAGAAAATTTAAGCTTGGAAACTGACTCATGGAAAAAAAAAAAAAAAAAAAAGCCTGCTTTTCCTTTTGCTCCTAAACAAATAGCTACAACACAGAAGGCCACATATCTCCCTAGGTGGCCTCTCTCACCCTGACAATGTAAATTAACAGCTTATCTTCACAGGTACAGGACAAAGACAAAACCAGACATCATCCTTCTGCCTATCCAGAGACAAATGCAGATTTGCTGAGCATGAGATGAATGCATAATTGACTACTCTTCTACCCTCTCCTTTCCCATGTGACATAGGGATTCAGTGAGCACTTCTCAAGAATGTGGCCACTTATTTCACTACTAACCCTCCATTTTTTTCTTTCCCTCTTCCCTCCTGCCTGCTCTTTTTCCCCAGTGGGTGGGGTGGCTCATACCTATAATCCCAGAACTTTAGGAGGTGAAGGTGGGAGGACCACCCAGGAGTTTATGACCAGTCTAGGTATAGTGAGACCAACATCCCTACAAAAAAAAAAATTAAAGAATCAGCCTTACGGCCGGGCGCGGTGGCTCAAGCCTGTAATCCCAGCACTTTGGGAGGCCGAGACGGGCGGATCACGAGGTCAGGAGATCGAGACCATCCTGGCTAACACCGTGAAACCCCGTCTCTACTAAAAATACAAAAAAAAAAAACTAGCCGGGCGAGGTGGCGGGCGCCTGTAGTCCCAGCTACTCCGGAGGCTGAGGCAGGAGAATGGCGTAAACCCGGGAGGCGGAGCTTGCAGTGAGCTGAGATCCGGCCACTGCACTCCAGTCCGGGCTACAGAGCAAGACTCCGTCTCAAAAAAAAAAAAAAAAAAAAAAAAAAAAAAAAAGAATCAGCCTTACATGGTGGCGCTTGCCTGTAGTCCCAGCTACTTGAGAAGTTGAGGAAGAAGAATCACTTAAGCCTGAATAGTCAAGGCTGCAGTGAGCCATGATCATGTCACAACATTCCAACCTGAGCAAAAGAGTGAGACCTTGTCTCAAAAAAAAAAATATATATATATATATGTGTGTGTGTGTGTGTGTGTCTTTGTGTGTTTCCAAAGAGGGTTTTGAGGGCTTATATATGTGTGTGCGTATATATATGTATAAGCCCTCGAAACATATATCCATATATATACACACACCCCCATACACACACATATAAACACACATATTTGTGTGTGTGTGTACGTATGTAGGTGTGTGTATGTGTGTGTGTATATATATATTTGGGCTTATATATACATATATAAGACCTCAAAACCCTCTTTGGAAAAGCATGGGCCACAGATTTTACTGTGATGTGTCTCTTTTTCCCAGGCACATCCTCAACCTTGACAAAATAAACCTCTAAATTGATTGAGACCTGTCTCAGACACTTTTTGTTTCACAACACAAAACAGACACAATCCCTGTTCCACATGTGGTGACACCCTTGAGCACGCTTTCCTGTCCACATTCTCAGGGTGGAGCTCTGCAGGCCTGCCAGCTCTGCCCGCCATACAGGGTCATCTTTCCTGAAGAGAACCCAGCCTTTCTGGTTCTTCCTTGGCACCTGTGTTCTGGCCACTTTTTCTCCAAATCTTCCGCTTCTTTACCCTGCATTCATTCCGCAGAGACCTCACCCCGCATCCAGAGGAAATTTCTGGGGCCCTTGCTTCACCTGGCATGACCCCAGCTCCTCACCATTGTCTAAGCTATGCCCTCTGCTAGTGTGTCCTTCCTCCTGCACCTGGGGCCATTCACTCCTGCACCATCCAAGCACTGAGGGACTGCTTGGCAAGGAAACAGGCAGGTAACCGGTCATGCAAGCCTAATTCATACTCTAGGGAGAGAAGCGAACACAGCCTGTCCTGACGATGCCAGCAGAGGAGCTTCTTCAGAAACTTGGAAGGAGGAGATGGGGAAGTCCAGGAAGGCTTCCTGGGGGAGGTACCATCTATCTACATTGGAAATATTGAGAAGGCCTTTGCTTGGTGAACATGGGGCAGGGGTCTAAGCAGAGGGAACAGTCTAAGCAAAGTCATGGACAAGAGAAGAGCCGGTATGTAGGGGAAGCACTCACCATCTGCAGCTTGTTGTGTGTGTAGGAGAGAGGTTGGAGCCATGGGCCAAGGGCAAATCTGTGGAGAATACTCTGTGCCAGGGGAAAAAGCTGACTACTTTGGAGTCTTGGATGGGTTCTAGAAAAGAACATGCCACAGTCTTTTGGAAATACTACTACTCATCCTTCAAACCTGCAATTCAATTCCCACTTCTCTGAAGGGCCACCCGTACTCCTCTCTCACGAGCAGTAGGGGAATGTGGTCCCAGGAGGCAGACAGCCAAGTCAAGGGCCACGCACTACCATGTCTTCACTGTGCGACCAGCAAGTTACCCAGCCTCTCTGTGACTCAATTTTCTTATCTATTAGTTGGAGGAGATTGTAATCCACTTCAGAGGCTTTTTTTTTTTTTTTGATAATTAAACGGGATGCAAAGTACGTTCAATAAAAATTCTTATTTTCCCCACTAGAATGGAAGATCTGTGAGCTCAAGAACTGTGTTTTGTGCACTGCTACATCCCTGCTGCTTAGAGGAACATGTGCCATATTGATGTTTGATGAATAAATAAAGGAATGTAATACAAGATGACATAACATGGTATGACGGGATGTATTGTTCTTAGTAATTTGTTTGTCTGCCCACCTGGCCTCTGCCCTCCAGGATAAAGGTCTTTTTCACTGGCCTCTGAATCCCAGTCCTCAGGCTGTGCCTGGGACACAGGGAGTCCTCACACAGTCTTTGATGAATGAATGAATGAATGAATGAATGAATGAATGAATGAACATGTAGCTGAAAGGAGTCCCTAAATCAAGGTGAGTATTGGCAGAATGGAGGTAGGACACTGCACAGCCTAGGGCTGAGGAACTCCTTTGGTGGTCTTGTTTAAGGAGCCTCTCTTGGCAGCTCTGAGAGGCTGGTGATGGGGAAGCTGCCAACCTCAGTCTGTGGCTCCATAAGCACATGCTGTGAATTGGAGGCTGAGTCCTCATTTAGACCTTCAGGATGCTCGAACTGTCATGTGGGAGATTTGTCCAGCCCTGGTATCGCCAATTTACACCTCTCAGCTGCCCTCAACCACCTCCTCTGCAGGAGCTCGAACTTGCCAGAGTCTTGTTACTCTTTTCAGAGGTTCCCTTTCTGCCAGCACTCACAGGTCTCTTTAGTATAGAAATTGACTTTGCCTCTTTGGCTAAGATTTTGTCCCCTTCCTCTCATCTCTCATGTTGGGATATTCTTTTTCTGCTCTTCGAGAAGACATGAAAATCGTCTTGTAACCACTCTAGCAAGTACTTGCCTTGCATTGTGTACAATGGTAAAATAAGGGTTGTATGTGTTAGTAAATCCTGCCCCTGTTATAATGTTAATGCAATCCACATGTTGATAATTACACCTAACAGTTAATAACTGTCAAGAATATGTTGTCTTCACGTACACTGTCCCTCAAAACTCAGAAAACTTCAATGAAAGTGTGAGTGCTAAGTTGCCTGCATTTAGCTCTACCTCCTCCTTGCCAGGGCCTAATGAACCCGTCGAAGATGCATGGATGCATCTTCTTACACCGTGGATGGAGGTGGTTCCTCTCTCTCTGCCACGGGGGATGAACAATAAACAACCGGCCTCAGCTGCAAAGGGAAGCAGTACTGAGGGCAAAATGAACATTGACAAGAAGGCCAAAATTCATGACGAAATGGGTGGCAACTGGTCACCCCCAGCCTGGGCTCACACTTCCCCCTGATTTCCCGCCCAGAAATGTGCTTCCCTCTCAGGTCACTTTAACTCAGAAACCCACTGACATGTTCAAAGCTCTAAGATTTAGGGTGATCTAATGGTTTTCTTTTTTCAATTGTCCAAGACATCTGAATAACTTTCTTCTTGACAAAAGTGTCACTTCCATATTTCCAGCACTAAACATGTGGGATTTTAAAGATAAAACCAGAAAAAAGTATTGACAAGAAAGAAGCGATTTCTATTCCCGGGTTTCTTCAGGGTCTTTCTGTTTGGAAGCAGCTGTGTAGATGGGTCGGGCTGGCTGTTGACTTCATCATGCTGGTTGCAGAGCACTGACCTCACTGTTGACTTTGGAACATGTTCTAGGCTCCGAAAAGAAAAGGGAGTCTCCACCAAGTAACTCCATGGGATTAAAAGCAACTATAAGCAATAGTTTCCTTTGAAGCTCAGCTCTGGAGAGAACCCATTCATTTCATAATCAAATTATATCAGAGGGTGAGAAGGCAGCCCAGCAGAAGGTCCTCATGAGATCTGCCGGCCCTTGGATCTGAGGAATAACTGAGGAAGTGTTGGACTTAAGAGAAGAGGCATCAGCCGGGTGCAGTGGCTCAAGCCTGTAATCCCAGCATTTTGGGATCACCTGAGGTCAGGAGTTCCAGACTACCATGGCCAACATGGTGAAACCCCATTTCTACTAAAAATATAAAAATTAGCTGAGCGTGGTAGTGGGTGCCTGTAATCTCAGCTACTCGGGAGACTGAGGCAGGAGAATTGCTTGAACCTAGGAGGTGGAGTTTGCAGTGAGCCGAGATTGCACCGTTACACTCCAGCCTGGGGGACAAGAACAAGACTTCATCTTAAAAAAAAAAAAAAAAAAAAAAAAGAAGAGAGAGAGAAGAGGCATCATCTTTAGCAAACTAACATAGTAACAGAAAACCAACTACCACCTTTTCTTACTTATAAATAGGAGCTAAATGATAAGTCATGGAGGAACATCAGACATTGGGGCCTACTCGACAATGAAGGGTGGGAGGAGGGAGAAGATCCGAAAACTTAACTATTAGGTACTAGGCTTAGTGCCTCGGTGATGAAATAATCTGCACAACACACTCCTATGACATGAATTTACCTATCTAACAAAAAGTCACATGTATCCCTGAATCTAAAAGTTAAAAAAATTAAAGTTAAAAAAATTAAAAATAAAATTAAAAAAAAAAAGAAGAAGAAAAGAAGAGCAACGATCAAGGTACACATTTGGTTCTAGGGCCAAGCTACTGTATTGGAGAGGACTGGGGAGTTCAGCTGAGGTCTGTCACTGGGACTGTCTGTAGAGCCCCAGCCAGGCCCCATGTCTTCCAGCCTGAGTTGGAGGTGAGAGGGCTATTGCCTCAAGGCTCTCTGAGACACTGGAAGCCCAGAGCTGCTGTGCCTTGGGGTGTAGGGGTGCAATGGTGGGATGGAGAGAGACCCAGCCTTGAGCAGAGCACACATGGGAGCTGTGTGCTGCAGCGTGGCAGGGCTGAAGTTGCCAGTTAGTTATGAAAGAGCAGCCCCTACTGCTCATGGGCAGGTTTCAGCAACGGGGTCCCAGACATCAGGAAACCAGAGCCCCAGCAGGAGAGGCCATGGCAAGTCCCGTGCGTCTGAGCAGGAAGGTAATCCTGCCCCTCACCAGGCTCCCAAAAATGGATGAGCATCCCTGGTCATGGGAGAGGCTAAAAGCCTTTACTTGGTGCTCTCCTTCATTCCCCAGCTGGAAAAATCTCAGGGTTAGCTCAGATTAAAAATATATTAAAAATACAAAGACATGTTGTCCTTTATAAGAGAAATGTTAGGCCGGGCGTAGTGGGCCATGATGGCTGGGCGCAGTGGCTCACACCTGTAATCCCAGCACTTTGGGAGATCAAGGCAGGCAGATCAGGAGTTCAGGAGACTGAGGCCATCCTGGCCAACATGGTAAAACCCTACCTCTTCTAAAAGTACAAAAATTAGCTGGGCATGGTGGAGTATGCCTGTAATCCCAGCCACTTTGGAGGCCGAGGCAGGAGAATCGTTTGAACCAGGGAGTCGGAGGTTTCACACCAGTGCACTCCAACCTGGCAACAGAGTAAGACTCCCTCAAGAAAGAAAGAAAGAGAGAAAGAGAGAGAGAGAGAGAGAGAGAGAGGGAGGGAGGGAGGGAGGAAGGAAGGAAGGAAAATACTAGGCACCACTGATTGTGTTTGTTTATTTTATTTTATTTTCTGTTCAGACACCTGTTTCCCAAGGGAAACCAGTCCACTCCCTGACTTTAGCCACCCAGATCCTGCCCTCTCTGAGCATAGGAGACAGAAAAAAATTCCAGGTTCTATGCAGTACCATGTCCCTTGAATAGTGAGGGAGGCAAGGCAGGGAATCAAAACTTTTCTATGAAAAATGATACATAGATTCTGGGAAATAAGTGGTCTTCTTTTTTCAGGGATCGTGAGCTATAAAAATACAGCCATGGGATATACAGAAGGCATCTTTTCTACTACCATTGCAGGAAGTCCAACTGAGAGTGAAGTCAACAAACAGGAAACAGGCAAAGCGCTGCTGGAGCCATAGAGACCAGGCATCCGCCCAGCCCCTAGACCTGATGTGTCTTTAGCCAGTTTCTACCTCGGATTTCCTCCTATTTTAAGCCTACATTTTCTTCCTTCTTAATTTACTTTTAGTTGAGTTATTTTGAAGGATTTCCATTTAACCAGAAATTAGTGCTTGGAAGTGACTAGCGCTATAAAACAGGCTCACCTGGGTCAAGACAAGGTGAAAGGTGTGAGGAGTCCCCTGTTGCATCTGGGAAGTTGGAAATCCTTGGTTTGCGGTAGTAACAAAACTGTTAAATTGTTACAATGCATATCTAAAGCCTCAGTCCCTGGTCCTTCTGAGAGGAGGAGTTGGTAGTCAATATCAGGAGGTTAAGAAGTAGACTCCTATGGCTTTAACTATTGCACACTCCATCCAAGCCAGTTATTTTTAAAGAAGGAAGGAAATGGTGGAAATTTTGTTTAGAGGCATTTTCTGCCTCTGGGCAGCTGTTCAAGAGCACGGAGAATCAGATTTATGGGGCCTGTAAATTTGCAAAAGCCCTGTTCCTTACCCCAATAAAGCTAGTGAAGCTGGAAAATATAACTGGAAATAAGATCGTGGCCTGGAAGGAGGTGGAAAATTAGGAAAGCCTGACCCCCTGTATTCCTCCAGAGATATTCTCTCTGTGCACTCTGTTTTACAGCCTGGAGGCAGAGCACAAGGAACAGATCGGCCTCCCTACTGAGCCAGCCACCCAAATGGAGGCCATGCAGCTGAAAAATATGGGAAAGGGCAGAGCTTTCAGATCCATTAATAAGTAACAAAACCTATGGCCTGGCACGGTGGCTCACGCCTGTAATCCTGGCACTTTGGGAGGTCAAGGCAGGTGGATTATGAGGTCAAGAGATCGAAACCATCCTGGCCAACATTGTGAAACCCCGTCTCTACTAAAAATACAAAAATTAGCCAAGCTTGGTAGCCAATGCCTGTAATCCTAGCTACTCGGGAGGCTGAGGCAGGAAAATTGCTTGAAACCTAGGAGGCAGAGGTTGCAGTGAGTCGAGATAGCGCCACTGCACTCTAGTCTGACGACAGAGCTAGACTCTGTCTCAAAAAGAAAAAGTAATGAAAACTTCAAGGGAGTATCCAGATTCATGGACTCTGACTCCAAAAGCTCTTGTCTTGGTTACTGGCCAGTGGTGTTTTCAGAAATTGCATCAATTAACAGATGACTGAGATGTTAGGGGATTTTGTATGGCAGGAGGAACTTCAATCCTGGTAAATGCAGGATGGTGGTTACACAACTCCCCAGGCCTCTGAGACAACAGGAAGCAGGCTGACAAGTGATTGCAGGCCGGGGAGGGGAATCCTTCCAGTGCTTATCTCAAATGCAGCCTAGGGAGCAGTGGACAAAAGCAAGCTGTTTAAAGAGCAGAATTGGATGGGCCAGGTTGACTGATCAGGAAACTTCCTGACTTGCCAAAACAATTGAATCTGAATCTGCTGCCCAACAGGATGGCTGTGCAAACATAAGCCATTTCCCCCTCCCCATTTATCCGAAGGTGGAGACAACCTTGATCTTTTTCTTTTCTTGTTTTTCCTCTACTATTGTATATTGAGTGTCAAGACTAGTTAAAATTATTATTCATCTCATAGGTTGATCGACCATGAAAAATACACTGGAAGATAACTAAGAATTTAATCAGAAAAATGTGAATTTGAAACTGAATGTAGTAATTGAAAACATCTTGTAGTTGTCTCTCTTTGAGGGAGGAGTGGGTACATTTTCATTTATATATGGGATAGTTCTCTTTTTTTAAGAAAGGAATATTTCTGGAACTTATGAAAATGAAGGTTCAGGAATGCACAGGACAGCCAAGGGGTGGAATGTAGTGGTGAGAGCATGTCTGTTTTCTTTGGGTCTACTAATTCCCCAGTTCTATGTGTTCACACCGGGATTGTTCATCATGGTGGATCATCATGATGATGGACCATCCCAATGTGATTGTCTGCCCTCATTAGTTACAAGGTGTTTCAGTTATCTATTGCTGTGTAACAGATGACACCAAAACTTAGTGGCTTAAAACAACAATAACACATCGCATCCCATGATTTGTGGGTTGGCTGGACTTAGTTTGGCCCTGCTGCTGTTCTGTGTGATTGTTGTGGTACATTCTGCAGGTAACTCATCTGGGGCTGGGATATATCCAGGATGGCCCCAAAAGACTAAAAACGAAAGCTACAAGGTCTCTGATGACATAATACCAAAAGTTATACGGTGCCACTTCCACCACATTCTATTGGTCAAAATGAATCAAAAGGCCAGCTCAGATTCAAGGGGAGAAATGTAGACGCTTCCTCACTCTTAATGAGAGGAGCAGTATGCATAGACAAGGTTGAGAGGAATGTTGGTAGATCTCTTTGCTGATGATGTATTACACTTCACCCTGGCTACAAATATTTATGTCTCTCACGTGTACAAAATACTCTCAGACGCTCACAAGATCCCTGAAGTCTCATCCAATCATGGGATAAGGCTGCTCCAAGTCCAAAATCTCATCATGTAATGAGGTCTAGGTGCAGATTAAACTTTTTAGGTGCAATTCCTTGAATGTAACTCCTTGGGTGCAACACCAGTTGATCCAGTGGCCTGGGCACCTAAAAAAAAATATTCTCTACATAAACACTCAATATGCAATGATAAGATAGGACCAAAGAGCTGCATTTGACGCTTGTGTTTATGAATGGAAAAGGAGGAAGAATGAGAAGTGTAAAGCCATCATTAGCCACTCTTAAATTTAGCCAGGCATATGTAACTTGCACCCCAAGCTTAGTAGCTTAAAAGAGAAAACTATAACAATGTATTCTTTGTTGATGATTCTATACATTGGCTGGGTTCTGCTGGGTGGTTCTGTTCCATGAGATGTTGGCTGGTATCACTCAGATAGCTGCAGGACTAGCTTCATGAGCATGTGACCAGGGCATTTTAAGGGCCCTGTACTTAAAGGGCCTCAAGATTGAGGTTTAGGGGACAGGGCACAGTAAACTATAACAAACGCAGCAGAAAACTCTGCAGACGCAAACGACTCTGTCTGACAGCTTTGAAGAGAGCAGTGGATCTCCCAACACGGAGGCTGAGATCTGAGAAGGGACAGACTCCCTGCTCAAGTGGGTCGCTGACCCCTGAGCAGCCTAACTGGGAGACATCCCCCACTAGGGGCAGTCTGACATCCCACACCTCACAGGGTGGAGTACACCCCTGAGAGGAAGCTTCCAAAGCAAGAATCAGACAGGTATACTCGCTGTTCAGAAATATTCTATCTTCTGCAGCCTCTGCTGCTGACACCCAGGCAAACAGGGTCTGGAGTGGACCTCAAGCAATCTCCAACAGACCTACAGCTGAGGGTCCTGACTGTTAGAAGGAAAACTATCAAACAGGAAGGACACCTACACCAAAACCCCATCAGTACATCACCATCATCAAAGACCAGAGGCAGATAAAACCACAAAGATGGGGAAAAAGCAGGGCAGAAAAGCTGGAAATTCAAAAAATAAGAGCACATCTCCCCCGGCAAAGGAGCGCAGCTCATCACCAGCAACGGATCAAAGCTGGACGGAGAATGACTTTGACGAGATGAGAGAAGAAGGCTTCAGTCCATCAAATTTCTCAGAGCTAAAGGAGGAATTACGTACCCAGCACAAAGAAACTAAAAATCTTGAAAAAAAAGTGGAAGAATTGATGGCTAGAGTAATTAATGCAGAGAAGGTCATAAACGAAATGAAAGAGATGAAAACCATGACACGAGAAATACGTGACAAATGCACAAGCTTCAGTAACCGACTCGATCAACTGGAAGAAAGAGTATCAGCGATTGAGGATCAAATGAATGAAATGAAGCGAGAAGAGAAACCAAAAGAAAAAAGAAGAAAAAGAAATGAACAAAGCCTGCAAGAAGTATGGGATTATGTAAAAAGACCAAATCTACGTCTGATTGGGGTGCCTGAAAGTGAGGGGGAAAATGGAACCAAGTTGGAAAACACTCTTCAGGATATCATCCAGGAGAACTTCCCCAACCTAGTAGGGCAGGCCAACATTCAAATCCAGGAAATACAGAGAACGCCACAAAGATACTCCTCGAGAAGAGCAACTCCAAGACACATAATTGCCAGATTCACCAAAGTTGAAATGAAGGAAAAAATCTTAAGGGCAGCCAGAGAGAAAGGTCAGGTTACCCACAAAGGGAAGCCCATCAGACTAACAGCAGATCTCTCGGCAGAAACTCTACAAGCCAGAAGAGAGTGGGGGCCGATATTCAACATTCTTAAAGAAAAGAATTTTAAACCCAGAATTTCATATCCAGCCAAACTAAGTTTCATAAGTGAAGGAGAAATAAAATCCTTTACAGATAAGCAAATGCTTAGAGATTTTGTCACCACTAGGCCTGCCTTACAAGAGATCCTGAAGGAAGCACTAAACATGGAAAGGAACAACCGGTACCAGCCATTGCAAAAACATGCCAAAATGTAAAGACCATCGAGGCAAGGAAGAAACTGCATCAACTAACGAGCAAAATAACCAGTTAATATCATAATGGCAGGATCAAGTTCACACATAACAATATTAACCTTAAATGTAAATGGACTAAATGCTCCAATTAAAAGACACAGACTGGCAAACTGGATAAAGAGTCAAGACCCATCAGTCTGCTGTATTCAGGAGACCCATCTCACACGCAGAGACATACATAGGCTCAAAATAAAGGGATGGAGGAAGATTTACCAAGCAAATGGAGAACAAAAAAAAGCAGGGGTCGCAATACTAGTCTCTGATAAAACAGACTTTAAACCATCAAAGATCAAAAGAGACAAAGAAGGCCATTACATAATGGTAAAGGGATCAATTCAACAGGAAGAGCTAACTATCCTAAATATATATGCACCCAATACAGGAGCACCCAGATTCATCAAGCAAGTCCTTAGAGACTTACAAAGAGACTTAGACTCCCATACAATAATAATGGGAGACTTCAACACTCCACTGTCAACATTAGACAGATCAACGAGACAGAAAGTTAACAAGGATATCCAGGAATGGAACTCATCTCTGCAGCAAGCAGACCTAATAGACATCTATAGAACTCTCCACCCCAAATCAACAGAATATACATTCTTCTCAGCACCACATCATACTTACTCCAAAATTGACCACGTAATTGGAAGTAAAGCACTCCTCAGCAAATGTACAAGAACAGAAATTATAACAAACTGTCTCTCAGACCACAGTGCAATCAAACTAGAACTCAGGACTAAGAAACTCAATCAAAACCGCTCAACTACATGGAAACTGAACAACCTGCTCCTAAATGACTACTGGGTACATAACGAAATGAAGGCAGAAATAAAGATGTTCTTTGAAACCAATGAGAACAAAGATACAACATACCAGAATCTCTGGGACACATTTAAAGCAGTGTGTAGAGGGAAATTTATAGCACTAAATGCCCACAAGAGAAAGCAGGAAAGATCTAAAATTGACACTCTAACATCACAATTAAAAGAACTAGAGAAGCAAGAGCAAACACATTCGAAAGCTAGCAGAAGGCAAGAAATAACTAAGATCAGAGCAGAACTGAAGGAGATAGAGACACAAAAAACCCTCCAAAAAATCAATGAATCCAGGAGTTGGGTTTTTGAAAAGATCAACAAAATTGACAGACCACTAGCCAGACTAATAAAGAAGAAAAGAGAGAAGAATCAAATCGACGCAATTAAAAATGATAAAGGGGATATCACCACCGACCCCACAGAAATACAAACTACCATCAGAGAATACTATAAACACCTCTACGCAAATAAACTGGAAAATCTAGAAGAAATGGATAATTTCCTGGACACTTACACTCTTCCAAGACTAAACCAGGAAGAAGTTGAATCCCTGAATAGACCAATAGCAGGCTCTGAAATTGAGGCAATAATTAATAGCCTACCAACCAAAAAAAGTCCAGGACCAGATGGATTCACAGCTGAATTCTACCAGAGGTACAAGGAGGAGTTGGTACCATTCCTTCTGAAACTATTCCAATCAATAGAAAAAGAGGGAATCCTCCCTAACTCATTTGATGAGGCCAACATCATCCTGATACCAAAGCCTGGCAGAGACACAACAAAAAAAGAGAATTTTAGACCAATATCCCTGATGAACATCGATGCAAAAATCCTCAATAAAATACTGGCAAACCGGATTCAGCAACACATCAAAAAGCTTATCCACCATGATCAAGTGGGATTCATCCCTGGGATGCAAGGCTGGTTCAACATTCGCAAATCAATAAACATAATCCAGCATATAAACAGAACCAAAGACAAGAACCACATGATTATCTCAATAGATGCAGAAAAGGCTTTTGACAAAATTCAACAGCCCTTCATGCTAAAAATGCTCAATAAATTCAGTATTGATGGAACGTACCTCAAAATAATAAGAGCTATCTATGACAAACCCACAGCCAATATCATACTGAATGGGCAAAAACTGGAAATATTTCCTTTGAAAACTGGCACAAGACAGGGATGCCCTCTCTCACCACTCCTATTCAACATAGTGTTGGAAGTTCTGGCTAGGGCAATTATCAAGAGAAAGAAATCAAGGGTATTCAGTTAGGAAAAGAAGAAGTCAAATTGTCCTTGTTTGCAGATGACATGATTGTATATTTAGAAAACCCCATTGTCTCAGCCCAAAATCTCCTTAAGCTGATAAGCAACTTCAGCAAAGTCTCAGGATACAAAATTAATGTGCAAAAATCACAAGCATTCTTATACACCAGTAACAGACAAACAGAGAGCCAAATCAGGAATGAACTTCCATTCACAATTGCTTCAAAGAGAATAAAATACCTAGGAATCCAACTTACAAGGGATGTAAAGGACCTTTTCAAGGAGACCTACAAACCACTGCTCAGTGAAATCAAAGAGGACACAAACAAATGGAAGAACATACCATGCTCATGGATAGGAAGAATCAATATCGTGAAAATGGCCATACTGCCCAAGGTAATTTATAGATTCAATGCCATCCCCATCAAGCTACCAACGAGTTTCTTCACAGAATTGGAAAAAACTGCTTTAAAGTTCATATGGAACCAAAAAAGAGCCCGCATCTCCAAGACAATCCTAAGTCAAAAGAACAAAGCTGGAGGCATCACGCTACCTGACTTCAAACTATACTACAAGGCTACAGTAACCAAAACAGCATGGTACTGGTACCAAAACAGAGATATAGACCAATGGAACAGAACAGAGTCCTCAGAAATAATACCACACATCTACAGCCATCTGATCTTTGACAAACCTGAGAGAAACAAGAAATGGGGAAAGGATTCCCTATTTAATAAATGGTGCTGGGAAAATTGGCTAGCCATAAGTAGAAAGCTGAAACTGGATCCTTTCCTTACTCCTTATATGAAAATTAATTCAAGATGGATTAGAGACTTAAATGTTAGACCTAATACCATAAAAATCCTAGAGGAAAACCTAGGTAGTACCATTCAGTATATAGGCATGGGCAAAGACTTCATGTCTAAAACACCAAAAGCAACGGCAGCAAAAGCCAAAATTGACAAATGGGATCTCATTAAACTAAAGAGCTTCTGCACAGCAAAGGAAACTACCATCAGAGTGAACAGGCAACCTACAGAATGGGAGAAGATTTTTGCAATCTACTCATCTGACAAAGGGCTAATATCCAGAACCTACAAAGAACTCAAACAAATTTACAAGAAAAAAACAAACAACCCCATCAAAAAGTGGGCAAAGGATATGAACAGACATTTCTCAAAAGAAGACATTCATACAGCCAACAGACACATGAAAAAATGCTCATCATCACTGGCCATCAGAGAAATGCAAATCAAAACCACAATGAGATACCATCTCACACCAGTTAGAATGGCGATCATTAAAAAGTCAGGAAACAACAGGTGCTGGAGAGGATGTGGAGAAATAGGAACACTTTTACACTGTTGGTGGGATTGTAAACTAGTTCAACCATTATGGAAAACAGTATGGCGATTCCTCAAGGATCTAGAACTAGATGTACCATATGACCCAGCCATCCCATTACTGGGTATATACCCAAAGGATTATAAATTATGCTGCTATAAAGACACATGCACACGTATGTTTATTGCGGCACTATTCACAATAGCAAAGTCTTGGAATCAACCCAAATGTCCATCAGTGACAGATTGGATTAAGAAAATGTGGCACATATACACCATGGAATGCTATGCAGCGATAAAAAAGGATGAGTTTGTGTCCCTTGTAGGGACATGGATGCAGCTGGAAACCATCATTCTTAGCAAACTATCACAAGAACAGAAAACCAAACACCGCATGTTCTCACTCATAGGTGGGAACTGAACAATGAGATCACTCGGACTCAGGAAGGGGAACATCACACACCGGGGCCTATCATGGGGAGGGGGGAGGGGGGAGGGGGGAGGGATTGCATTGGGAGTTATACCTGATGTAAATGACGAGTTGATGGGTGCAGCACACCAACAAGGCACAAGTATACATATGTAACAAACCTGCACGTTATGCACATGTACCCTACAACTTAAAGTATAATAATAATAAATAAATTAAAAAAAAAAAAAAGAATATATGTTATCCAAGTTAAAGTCTGGATGCTGTTAGTAATGGGAAGGCAGGTAATGAATGTTAGCTATGGAGCCAACAGACAGTGTCCACTCCATTGTCTTTAAGGCCCAACTAAAGACAACCTCTTTACCAATGTCAGTTTATTTATTCATTTATTTATTTATTGAGATGGAGTCTCACTCTGTTGCCCAAGCTGGAGTGCAGTGGAATGATCTGAGCTCACTGCAACTTCTACCTCCCAGGTTCAAGCGATTCTCCTGCCTCAGCCTCCCAATTAGCTGGGATTACAGGCACACACCACCATGCCCAGCTATTTCTTGTATTTTTAGTAGAGATAGGGTTTCAAAAAAAAAAAAAAAAAAAAGATTGAGGTTTAAAGCTTTGTGGTCTCTATCTTAAAATAGTGGTCACATTTATCTTTGAATTTGTGTTTTGTAAATAATAGGACAACTGAATATTCACAGAGGGCTTGAAACATGTGGCCCTGCTTCCCACTATATTGCTCCTGTCTCCCCACCACATCCCCAGATGAGATTTTCAGCCACCTTCTCCATGTACCTTGATGTCCTGGGCTCCACCTGGCATTCCTCTCTTGGCTTCTGCCCCATGACCACTGTTGCCCTCTACCTGGGATGGTGACAAGGTTGGGTCAGCAAGGGGAAAGTCTGTGTTCTGCCACCACTCTCTACTCTCTAGTGTTGGAGGGACCCAGGCACAGGGTGTTGGGAGGGTCTAGGTCAGACATCCATGCCCCATGGCTTCTTGGGGTGGTCATGGCAGTGGCCATTCCTGCCCTGGGCTGGCAGCACCACAGAACCATTTGGTGGGTGACTCAGCACTTGGGAGCCTCTTGCCCACCCCTGACTTGCACATCCTGGCATGGAGGTTGCCATACCCTTGAGGCTTGTTTGTTTGTTATGGTTGGGGTGGCAGGTTATAGGATGAAAAAATGCCTCACTTATCTTCTCCACCCTCATCCCAGTTCTGGCCACCATTCCAATAGTTTGTGGAAGGAGGATCCCAGTGGCCATCAGGCTTGATCCCAGGTTGCAGGGCAGGAACCCCAGAGACTTGTGAAAGTCTGCACCTGCCCCATGAGTGTCCTAAGGAGGCCCTCCTTTGGTCTTCTCTGTGCCTGGGGGGTCCCACTCCCAAGCTTTCTTTTGGTCATCTGGAGGCACTATCCAGAGATGAGTCACAAAACACAAATTGTGAAATTTCAGTGATTCTGCAGGTGTGTTAAGTGCTCTGATGTTTGTACTTAAAAGTAGAATTTAAAATGAATGGTAAAATTCATGCTAATAATTTAGTATCAATGTTCTTTACTTAAAACAATATTAAATTGCAAATTTTTTAAAAAGTCACAAGTAAACCATGAACTAAAGGGAACACTTTGTATATTTTAATACATTTCATGGTACTTTTTTTCTGCTTTTTGTACAAAAGCCTCCATATTTTTATTTTGCAGAGGGTCCCAGGAATTCTGTAAGCAGTTCTGTGTGGATGCAATTAACTGGGAGCTTGGCTAGTGTTGGAACATCCAACACAGCTTCACTCTCAGGTCTGTGGGCTCAGCAGAGAGGCTGAAATGGCTGGGACTACCTGTACCTCTCTCTTGTGTGATCTCTCACCAATGAGCAGTCTAGCTCAAGCTTCTTTACATGGTGGCTTGCTCCCAAGAAGATGAAACTGAAGGTAAGGGAGCTCTAAAAACTTAAGACTGAAAGTCTTACATTGTCACTTCCATTGCATTTATGAGTCAAACTATATCACAGAGACATCCCAGATTAAAGGGAGAGATTACAGATATACTTCTTGATAGGAGAGGTGACATGTGCAACCAGGGTAGAGAGGGATTGTAGTCAGCCTTGTTGCAGACAACCAACCACAGAAGAGCAAGTGACTGGTTGCTGAAGTTAGGTTAATCAGCATGCCCTCTCCCCTCAGTAGCAGTCAGAAAGTAGTCCCCAGGTGGACACATGCCTCAAGAAAATCAATTCACAGCATCTAGCATTTATACTCTGGAAGAGGAGTTTCTTTTTCTTTCAGATTGCAGTTGTATGGATTTAAACTTGAAATGATCAGTAGTCATTTTTCCTTTGAGGTAGAAAGAGCCTGGTCAACAAATGAAGCAACAGAGAAACAATGTCCTGCCATCATCTTTGGAAGATCTGGAGCATTTATACACATGGCCAGCATGACTCTTAGCTTCCCACTGTGTAAGTCAACACCATTTATGTGCTTAAGCCATCTTGAATTTGATCTCTGTCATATCCTCAAAATATTTAGTAATACAATGAGGCACTATAGACAGACTATGCACATTGTTTTACATCATCCTTTCAGTACAATTATCCTGTTGCTTAAGCCAAAAGCCTAAGAATCATGACCCTTTCTTTCCCCGCCTTTTCAGACTTTAAATCTAATCTGTTAACATTTCTTTTTGACTCTATTCCAATCTAAAGCCTAAATTCATCTACTGCTGATCATCCTTTCCCCATAATTTAAGCCAACATCATCCTTCTTCCTATAACAGAATCCTAACAAACCCTCCTGCTTCCACTCTTGTCTCCTTATAGTGAATCATCATGCAGCCTAGTAATTTCTAAAATAAAATGAAATCATAACACTCCACTAATTACAACCCTCCTATGGCTTTCCATTGTGTTTAGGTTAAAATCCAAACAGTTTAATGGCATTTACAAATTCACCATGTCCTGGTACCTATTTATCCCTCCAAATAAACCTTGGACCCACCTCAGCTCACATTTTCTGTACACCAAACACATTGTCAGGCTCTTCCATGAACACTTGTGATTTTTCTGTGTCCAGGTTTCTCCTTCTCACTTCACACCCATGATTTCCATATGTCTTCCCCTATTCACCCTTTAGGACCCAGATCAAATGTTTCCTTTTTATAGAGTCTCTCCCAGAAGCCTCTCTATCGGTCTAAAAGAGCTTCCTCCCATTCACCCTCAATCATGTTATAAGATAGAGATAATTTCTGTGGTAGCACATGCCATTCCGTGACATTATTTTATTATTATTTTTAAATTTTTGGTTTGTTTGTCTACTATCTGAATTTTTCTATTAAAATATAAGCTCCTTTAGGGCAGGCACTATTTTCAGTGCCTAGCACAGTTTTCTAGACATTCAACAAAAAGTAGCAACAATGAAAACCAATAAAACAAAAATCCACACTATGAGGCACATGTTGTAATCTTCATTTTACAGATTTAAATTCTAAGGCTCAGAGAAGTCAAATGACATGTCTACGGTCACATATCTAAGAAGAGGTGAAGCTAGTATTCAGGTCAAACTTTGCCCGCCTCCAAAACCCAAGCCCTTGTTGCCTTTGTGTGCCCTTTTTATAAAGATGATCTACTCATGGGTCATATTTAAAGTTCTTGTAGATCAAGAATCATCCACAGTGGGACGCTGAAGCTATGAGGCAATCAAATGGTGTCTTGGCTCCTCTCACTGTGTTCTTACTACCAAGCATAGATTCAAATAATTCTCAAGCATGGCTGTCAAGGTAAAAGGTAACAAATGGTAACACACAGCCTCCAGGTGAGTCCAAAGGGTTTCTTCTTTACTCTGGTGAAAGTATTCAGGAGCTGGTTTCACATTTAAGAGTTTTGTTTTACCATTAAATAAGTCACTTTCTTCCCTCCATTGGGAAAGAGGGAGGGAGCTCCCCTTGAAAGCTTGGAATAATTGACTTAGTTTGTGCTGAGATGTTCTTTCCTCATTTATCTCACCTTCTACAGGTCTTGCTCCCCCTTCTTGTTCAGGTTTCTTCTCTAATGACCTCCTCAGGGCAGCCTGCACCCACCACCCTATGCACTTCTGTGTCCTGAGCCTGCTCCTTTGCCTCAGTGCACCAATCATTACCTGCCATATTTTCTAAATATGTGTCTGTGTCTTCCAGGACAATGTAAGCTCCCTGGCATCAGGGACTTTATTTTATTTACCCACACATACCTGGGGCCTAGAAAGGTGTCAGCGCATAGTAGAAATTCAATAATATTTGTTGAATGAATGGACAAATACATAAGCGAATCCTTTCAAGTACGGATTTAGAGTGTGCTAAGGAAGACCCTCTCTACTCAAAAGGAATGGGAAGGAGCTGCCATTTCTTGAGTTTCTCTGATGCCCAGGGCTCTTTCTCCTAAGAAATTCACTTGTCCTTCCCACTCTGCAGTTAGAGAGCTGCAATCATGCCCACTGGTCTGATGAGAAAGCTCAAGTGTTAGAGAGGTTAGGTGACATGTGCATGATACATAGCTGGAAAATTGTGCAGCTAGGATTACATTCTGTTCTGTCCTACTTGAAAGGCCATACTCTTACAGCTAAGGAATATTACACAAGGCTAGGTGGCAGGGAGACTAATACTAATTACAATATTGAAATAGAATTGTAGTAATTTAAAAGTAGGAAAAATGTCCTACTCCCATTCTCTATTAGGCATTTGACATTTTCCTTTCAAAGTAGAATGAAATTTTATAGCTTGGATGATCAGACTTTAAAAAAATCTATGGCTCAAAAAGTTTTTTTCTTTGTCCTTCTGGTTATTTCACCATTTTCTTTGCAGTAGTATTGTTATTTCTAGAATCTTTCTTAGCAGAATGAATTCTCCTGGTATGTAACATTTATTTAACTTAGAATTTTAGTTAGGTTATTTGGAAAGCTGAACTCACCAATTGAGTCATAAATCTTGGAATATCATAAGACAAGCCCTCCAAACACATAACCTTCAGGACCCTGACCCTGTCTATGTCAGCAGACCACCACAGTAAGGAGAGAAAGCAGTTATTAGGGGACACTGTAGAACACATTGTAGTACAGATGCTCTTTGACTTATGATACTTATGATGAGGCACCTCCCGATAAACCCATCATAAGCAGAAAATATCATAAGTTGAAAATGCATTTATTTATTTATTTATTTATTTTTATTTTTTTTTTTTGAGACAGAGTCTCGCTCTGTCGCCCAGGCTGGAGTGCAGTGGCCAGATCTCAGCTCACTGCAAGCTCCGCCTCCCGGGTTTACGCCATTCTCCTGCCTCAGCCTCCCGAGTAGCTGGGACTGCAGGCGCCCGCCACCTCGCCCGGCTAGTTTTTTGTATTTTTTAGTAGAGACGGGGTTTCACGGGGTTAGCCAGGATGGTCTCGATCTCCTGACCTCGTGATCCGCCCGTCTTGGCCTCCCAAAGTGCTGGGATTACAGGTTTGAGCCACCGCGCCCGGCGAAAATGCATTTAATACACCTAACCTACTGAATATTAGCCTACCTCAAACATGCTTCAAACACTTACCTTACCCTACAGTTGGGCAAAATCATCTAACACAAGGTTTATTTTATAATAGGATGTGGAATATCTCATGTAACGTATTGAATACTGACAGTGAAAAACAGAATGGTTGTATGGGTACTATCAACTAAAATCACACAATATAAATTTGGAAAGGAGACTTTATTTCTTACAAAGGGTTTCAGCCTGCAGGGTGGCCATCTGACAGGCTGAGAAGTGCAGTCTTTGGTCAAAGCCATTAGCAGATCTTCAAGAGAGGGAAGGATGAGATGGGAATCTATGTTGCACAGGTTGGCCAAGTGTACACATTCAACAGGTTATAGGAGGAGCTATGAAAACTCATGAAGGGGGAAGAGTATTCTATTTATGTATACAGAATAAACATGTATGTTACCTGCAGCCCATGTTCACATTGGCGTGGAGACTTAATATTTAAATGTATCACAATTGGGCCCCATATGTCAAAATGTGAAATGAGGACACAAAGGCACTCCATGCACAGCCTCTGTAAATCAGCCAGAATCAGTCCAGAGTCAGTGATCTTTTTTTTTTTTTTTTCAGGTGGAAGTTACTGAAATCAATCTCTTGTTCAATTGAAGCTATAGTTATGGCTTGTGGAGCAGGGAGTAAGTCAGTGTCTGGCAGTAGATGAGCTGCAATTGTTTTCATGTTGCTTATTTTGAGGCCAGTGCTTGATTAGCTGCTAGAGAAAAAGAAAAATCTTGTGGCAGTTAGAAAATAGTTCATCCTTTCAGTGTTGGGTGTAATATGGTTTGGTTGTGTGTCCCCATCCAAATGTTATTTTGGATGATAATCCCTATAATCCCCATGTGTTGAGGGAGGAACCCAGTGGGAGGTGACTGGATCATGGGAGCAGTTTCCCCCATGCTGTTCTCATGATTGTGAGTTCTCACAAGATCTGATGGTTTTGTAAGGGGCTCTTTCCTCTTTGCTCCTCAGTCTTCTCTCTCCTGCTGCCTTGTGAAGAAGGTGCCTTCTTTCCCTTCTGCCATGATTGTAAGTTTCCTGAGGCCTCCCCAGCCACACGGAACTGTGAGTCAATAAAACCTCTTTCCTTTGTAAATTACCCAGTGTCTGGTGGTATCTTTATAGCAGTGTGAAAATGGACTAAAACAGGGTGTGTGACTTAATCCTTATTTGGAATGGTCTTAGGTTCTACTTATAATCTGATATCTTATTGCCACAAATAGTTCATTCCATTTTAACAATCAATGCTCCATTTTAACATCAATGCTGGTCATTTATGTCTATACTGTAAAAGGGAGGGAATATAATAAAGTGTGTCTCTGACCTCCCATCCTGTCATGGTTTGGAATCCAGTTTTTAATTAAGTTTTCTCTGAGGTCCCCTGGGTTGGAGGAGATCAGGTAGGGGATTTAGATTTTATTTTTGGTGCTCAGTACTCATCATTAACATACACAGCTAAAAGCGTACTGGGCCTGAAGAATGTTTGAAGCATTAAACTAAAATTAATTGCTGGTTGATGGGGAAGCTATAGCAACAGGGTCATCAATTTCTCTCTTCTGATAAAGAGAACAGAAGGGAGGCTGGAACAGCAGTCCCCAACCTTTTTGGCACCAGGGACTGGTTTCATGGAAGACAGTTTTTCCATGGACCTGGGTTTGGAATGCTTCCATGGAGGGGATGGTTTTGTGATGCTTCAAGCACGTTACGTTTATTGTGCACTTCATTCCTATTATTATTACATTGTAATATATAATGAAATAATTATACAACTCGCCATAATGTAGAATCAGTGGGAGCCCTGAGCTTGTTTCCTGCAACTAGAGAGTCCCATCTGGAGGTGATAAGAGACAGCGACAGATCATTGGGCATTAGATTCTCATAAAGAGTGTGCATCCTATATCCTTTGCACGTGCATTTCACAATAGGGTTCACGCTCCTATGAGACTCTAATGCCACTGCTGACCTCACAGGAGGTGGAGCTCCAGTGGTAATGCAAGTGATGGGGAGTGGCTGTAAATACAGATGAAGCTTTGCTCGCTCACCCGCTGCTCATCTCCTACTGTGCAGCCCAGTTCCTGAAAGGACACAGATAGATACCGGTCTGTGGCACAGGGGTTGGGGACTCCTGGGCTAGAGATTGGCAGGTAAAGGCACTGAGGTACCAACACTGTATAGTGTTCTTCAGAAGGATATCAAATTTTGACTGCATAGTTTTTTTCTTTTTGTTATATATTTCCCTAGAGCAAGCATGACCATCCTGTTTCTGCTGGTTGGCTCCTGTGCATCTCTTACAATTGACCATTTCTTCTAAAATCCATACACCACTTCTGATAGTAGCAAATACTTTGGCCAGTTTCTTTGCTGTTATCTTTCTTGGTGCCTCAGGTATAACTTCTCTTCCCTCTGCCTCAACTTCTTTACATTTTTTTTTCCAGTTCAGTCTTCCAGGTCATCATTGAAAAGCTCTCCAGCCTCAATGCCAACAAGGTCGTGAATATCCTCTTCATCAATGTCCAACTCTAGCTGTTCCCAAGTAGTAACATCTTGTGATTTTTTACTGTTTCATCGGCAGAAGAATTTTTGTTAAAGCCTTTGAATGTGTTCACACGTGTTTTCAAAACTGTCTTTCAAAAGCCATTTATTCATTGCTGTGTGACTTCTTCCCATGCTGCAGTGATATTCTGGACAGCATTTAGGGTGTTAAAATCTTCCTAAAACTCAGAGCGTACAGCCAGATTCAGTCACTTCAACAGCCTGCACAAACGTTTGGCATAAATAGTATGCTTTGAACACAGCTATTGTGCCTTGGTCCGTTGGTTGAATCAGTGTGGTTGTGTATGTGCGGTGCCAAATATACAACTTTCACAGCAGCATGCATGTCCCCAGTATGCTGTGGATGCCCTGGAGTATTGTCTAAGATCAGAAGAATCTTGAATGAGATGTTGTTTTGCCTACAATATTCGCTTGCCTGTGGAATAAAACTGCTTAAAACCAGTCTTCAAACAATGCAGATGTCACCCAGGCTTTCTTGTTATAGAGCTAATAAAGGGAAATGCATACTTGCTCACATTTGTGAATGCTCTAAGGTTCCCCATGGTAGATTAGGAAAGTCTTTTATTTGAACCTTGCAATACTTCCATCCCAAAGCAGCATTACACAGTTCTTGAAAGCCTTGATCCTGGCATTGTTTGGACTTTTGATGACTGTATGTACTCTCCAGCATATGCTTCCGGAACAAGATTGTTTTATTGACATTAAATATTGTTCCAGCAAATATTTCTAATTCACAATTACCCTCTGCAGCCCTTTCTTAAGAGCTTCAGCACCTTCAGTATCAGCACTTGCTGCCTCACTACTGACCTTCATGTTATAAAAATTACAGTGACTTATGAAGCATTGGAACTGCCCATGCCTTGCTATAAGCATTTTGTATACATGAGGTTGCTGGAATTCTCTTTTAGTATATTGAAAAAACTTCTTGCCTTAGTCTCGACCATTAGTAGAATAAGTGATGTGGACTTCTGTATCTGGTCTTCTGTCCACATGACAAGTAATTTTTTTATATCATAAATCTGCTCAGCTCTTTTCTTCATGGTGATAATGGATTTAACCAATGCTGACAATTTCACACATTACTGATTTACTTCTTATCCTCTGAGACTGTCGAGATAGTGGATTGTGAAAGTCCTAACTCCCCTCGCACTGGTCATTACTGCCTTGCTGCCTTTATGCCAGGCAATTACCTTGAGTTTCATCTCAAGATTAATTGCCTTCTTTTTCTTCTTGCCAGAAGCAGGAGACACAGATGGGCATTTTGTAGACATGACGGCATGTGAAAACACTAAACACTGTTTACCACCATGATCCTGTGGCTGACTGGGAGCTGTGACTTGCTATGGCATCATGGAAGAGTAATGCTAGCAGAGGAGAAGATCAAAATCTGAAGTATGGGTTCTAGTGAATGTGTATCACTTTTGCATCATGATAAAGTAATGCTACCACAGGAAAGATCAAAATTCAAAATGTCATTTCTAGTGAATACATATCACTTTTTCATCATGATAATGTAAAAAAGTCAAGTCAAAACATCATAAGTTGAGAACTATCTGTAGTCTGTTTTGTAAAAACCTTTATAAAATTTTTTTCTCTCCATTGACCTTGTTAATGTTACAAAAATGTTACCTGAATTCCACTCACACCCATCTAACCTCTAACCAGATCAAGAAATAGAACAATCCTGGAATCACATAAACTCCTCTTAGGCCGTGACCTGCTACTCCCTCTTCCCAGAGGCAAGCACAGTTCTTGCTTCTCCTGCTCCAGGTTAATGATGCTGGTTTATAAACTGTGTATTAGGTTATAATGTGGTATCCACTTATTATACCTAGTGTTTTTCCCTAATGACATGACTGTGTACTTTATTATGTGGTTGTATGTAACAAAGTTTAACTCGTTTCCATGGGTGTTTTGTTTCCCATTGTATAGACATAACATGATTTGTTGATCCATTTCTTATGACAGACATGTGGGTGGCTACCAGTTTGGGGCTTGTCATAGGTCGTGTTTCCTAGAAGCATAACTTAAGACAGGAATTCTTGTACAAGTGATTCATTGAGAAGCCGTTTTTAGGAGAAACCAGTTACGAGGTGAAGGAAGCAGGATGGGGAAAGTTCTGTGGCTAGGGGAGAAGCTGACGGTGAATGTGGGTTCAGGTAAAGCCCAGCCCCAGTCTGATTCTGTAGGAAGTTCTGGAGCATAAATTCCACCACGGAATCTGGTTTGCCTTAAGGAAAGAGAGTGAGGCTTTTGCATTCTCCAGTAGTCAGTCCGGGCTCCAGGCCACCCAAGGTGGTGCGTATGAATTTACCTCTTAGGAACTTTTGCGGAAGGCAGTCCCAATTGCTCAGGGCAGTGCTCTGAGAAGGTTGCAGGTACAAGCCATTGACAGTGGCCACTGCAACAGGAAAGCAGATGACATTGGGGGGCACTTTTAACAGTGTCTGCTTCAGCTGATATGAAACATGCTGCTATTGGGGTCAGGACTAGTGTGAGGCAAGGGAGGCACCTAGGGAACAAAATTGAAAGAACCAATCACCCTCAAGTCTCTGCAAAGTGCAGGATCAGCACTTATAAGATCCTGAGAATGACAGGCTATTTCAATTGTGCACCCTAGGTGCCTGGCTGACCTCACCCTAGTCCAGGACTTGCTGCTATGAACACTTTGTACTTCTTTAGTGCATACATGCCTATGCATCTGCTGGATATAGACTTAGGAGTGGAATTGCTAAGCCATAGAGTGCATGGGTATGTTTATGTCCACCTTTAGTAGATATGGCCTAATAGTTTTTCAAAAATGGTTGTATCAGTTTTCACACCCACTAACAGGGTATTGAATTCCAGTGATACATATTCTTTGTATTTTCAATTTTTCTAATTTTAGCCATTCTGGTCAGATATATTGGAATCTCAGTGGGTTTAATTTGTATTTTCCTGATTACTAGTGACATTAAACACATTTTCATATTCATTAATTATGTATTGTTTAGTGCTTTTGTTTTTTATTTGTCCAATTGTGTTTGTTGTCTGGTTTTTATTGATTTATAGGAGGGAGAGAGAGAGAGAGAGAGAGAGAGAGAGAGAGAGAGAGAAAATAAGAGAGTATTATCCTGGATACAAATTCTTTGTAGATAATATTTATTGAAAACATCTTGTTCCCACCCTGTGGCTTTCTATTTACTCATTTAATGGCATCTTTTGATGAACAGAAGTTCCTAATTTTAACATAGTCCAACTCTTAGCAATCTTTTTTATAAATTTTGTTTATTTTTGTGTTCTGTATAAGAAACTGTCGCTACCCCAAGATTATGTATATTTTACTTTATCTTCTAGAAGTTTTATAGTTTATATTCTAATAAATTTTTATTTTAAGGTAGCTTTAGATTTCCAGACAAGCTGTAAAGATAATGCAGAAAGTTCTCATGTATTCTTCACTCAGTTTCCCCTATGGTTAGCATCTTACATTACTGTGGCACATTTCCCACAACTAGTGAATCAATACTGATACATTATTATCAACTAAAGTCCTTACTTTATTGAGATTTTCTTGGTTTTTTCCAATATCTTTTTTTTTTTTAATTTTTGAGACAGTGTCTCGCTCCATCACCTAGGCTGGAGTGCAGTGGCACGGTCTCAGCTCACTGCAATCTCTGCCTCCCCGATTCAAGTGATTCTCCTGCCTCAGCCTCCTGAGTAGCTGGGATTACAGACACCTGCCACCACGCCCGGCTAATTTTTGTATTTTAGTAGAGATGGAGTCTCACCATGTTGGCTAGGCTGGTCCCAAATCCAATATCTTCTATCTGTTTCAGAATCCCACTCAGGATACCACATTATGTTTAGTCATCATGTCTGCTTAGACACCTATGGCTGTGATAATTTCTTAGATTTCTTTTTCTGTTTTTTATGACTTTGACAATTTTGAAGAGTTTTAATCAAATGTTCATAGAATGTCCCTCAATTTGGATCTGTCTGATGTTCTCTCCTGCTTAGACTAGGGAGATGGGGTTTTGGGAGAAAGACACAGAAGTGAAGTGTCTTCCCAAAACATGGTCTCAAGGATACATGCTATCAACATGACTTGTCACTGATGATGTTAATTCTGATCCCCTGGCTAAAGTCATGCTGCCAGTTTTTTCCACTGTGGAGTCACTATCCTCTCCTCCTTTTCTACACTAAACTCTGGGGCAAGTTTCTAAGCATAGTTTGAAACTTAAGGTTCTAGGTTCTACCTCCTTGAGGGCAGAGAAGATACATAAATTATTTGAAATTCTTCTGTATGGTGGATTTGTCTCTTTCTCCTCCTCCATTTATTTATTCAGTCATTTTTTTATATTGACATGGATTCATGGATATTTATTTTAGACTTTGAGTTATTTATTGTTTTGATCAAGTTGTTTCAGTTTTGACTAATGACTCTGTTGGCTCATGTGTCTTTTTAATATGACCCAATCCTTCTTTTTTATTCTTTCTTTACTTTCTAGCACCTCAAGATTCTTCAGATCAGTTTTGCATCTTCCATGCCCCCATCCTAGAATCAGCCATTTCTCTAAGAAGCCCTGGTTCCCTTTATTGGAGAATGGTATTAGAAACCAAGATCTGAATGTTAGGTGTGCTTGTTATACTGGGGCAGGTGTCATTGTTTCTAGGCCTTCTCAGAGGACTGTTAGAGAAAAATTATTTAATGATATGTATTAAAGCATGGTAAGGAAGATTTTATTCAAGGCCATCACAGTTTTTGTAGGGGCTGCTGCAACACATCTTCCAGTGGAGGAGAGAGATTGGATTCAACTCTGAGCAAGTGGGAAATGATAGCCAAGCAGCAGTATGGGAGTCAGTGAGTGAGAAATTATCAAGAGAAAACATCAGGGTAAAGGGAATTCTGGCTCAACTGACCTAAAAGGATTATTGCTGAAGACAGGCCGGAGTCATCAGACATCACCTGGGGGTGGGGGAGGATGAGGAACTTCATTAGATATCAAGGATGAGGGCTTCTCACTAAACTGACTTAGCAGGTGTACTGGTCCATTTTCGTACTGCTATAAAGAACTGCCTGACACTGGGTAATTTATAAAGAAAAGAAGTTTAATTGACTCACAGTTCAGCATGGCTGGGGAGGCCTCAGGAAACTTACAATCATGGTAGCATGCAAAGGAGAAGCAAGGCACCTTCTTCACAAGGCAGCAGGAAGGAGAATGAATGCAGGAGTAACTACCAAACACTTATAAAACTTTCAGATCTCTTGAGAACTCACTCACTATCACAAGAACAGCATGGGGGAAACTGTTGTCATGATCCAATTACCTCCACTTGGTCTCTCCCTTGATACGTGGGGATTACAGAGATTATGGAAATTATAATTCAAGATGAGATTTTGGGTGGGAACACAGCCAGACCATATCAGCAGGGTTCTTTGTTAAAACTGGAATTTGCAAGGAAGTGCACAGATGGTGCCAGCAAAAGATTCAGAAGCCTGACGAAAGTTTGTCCAAGCAAATAATCTTTGTCAGGACAGAGCTAAGAAATATATGTATGTGCCTTCAAACCATTTATACATGTATCACAGACAACTGTAATTATTTTTATGCCATCCAGTAGTATCTATATTAAGCTAAACATTAGTTCATACCGATGGTTCCAACTTTAATTCAATATCAGATGGATAATTCTAGTCTTTCTGCCTGTCTGTAACCTCCCAATTCAACAGTGAAAAATCTGCTTTCCACCATCTATTTACATATTGTTTAATCACTGTATGCATTCACAGTGGGTTTCAGAATTTTTTTTTTTTGAGACTGTTAGATATGAGTTCTAAATTTCTCTTCAAATAATCAATATGTCAGTATGTTCAATTCTTTGCCTTCTACTTTTAAACTTAACTTCCTCATAAAGCAACCTTTTCTGATTACCTGCTCCACCCTGACTCATTCCCATTACCTGCTCATTCTCCACCCTGACTCATTACGATTTCCTGCTTTGCCATAACGTTTTTCCCACCAAACCACTCACCCCGTCACTCTTTAAATTAGCCGACTGGAATTAGTTTCACCTGTACTGTGTAACCCTAGCCAATAGGGGAAGACACAGCAGCAGGGGCCACATGTGTCAGGAATGAGACCCCCTTTTCCTCCCTTGTCCAGGTGTGCATTCACCATTGCTCCATCTGTGAGGTCACACCCTTCTATAGAAGTAAACTGCCTTGCGGAGAAGAAAAAAAGAAAATTTTATATTAGAGTGCTATTTGTTTTGCGAAACCAAAACTTTATTTATAGCAAGACAGAGTCTTGCTCTGTCACCAGGGTGGAATGCAGTGGCACGATCTTGGCTTACTGCAACATGCACCTCCCAGGTTCAAGCAATTCTTCTGCCTCCGCCTCCCGAATAAGTGGGATTACAGGTACCCGCCACTACGCCCCCCTAATTTTTGTATTTTAGTAGAGATGGAGTTTCACCATGTTGCTCATGCTGGTTTTCAACTTCTGAGCTCAAGTTATCTGCCCACCTCGGCTTCCTAAGGTGCTGGGATTACAGGTCTTAGCCACTGTGCCTGGACTTCAATGTTGTTTTAATCTGTGTTTCCATAAAGATAATTAATGTTGAACATGTTTTAATATCCTTATTTACCATCAGTATATATTCTTTATTGAGGTGTGTCAATCAAGGAAGATGACCAAGGCAAGACTCAGTCATTTTAGATTTATTTGCCAAAGGTAAGGACACGTATCCTGGAGACAGGTCTATGCCTTTTTCTGAAGATGATTTTGAGGGCTTCACATTAAAGAGGAAAGGGCAGGATATTGAGAAATACACAATTTTCATGTGAGGGCAGGTAGAGGAAAATGGTCATTCATGCCTTTGTCTGCCTCAGTGAATCTGCATTTTTACATAAAATAACATAGACAATAGGGCAGAGGAAACAATCAGATATGCATTTGTCTAAGGTGGGCAGAGGAATGACTTTGAATTCTGCCCTATGTCCCAGCACCTGTGAAGATAATCTATCGATTTACATTGCCATGGTGAGTTTTAACAGAAACACTTTAGGGTAAAGATCTTGGGGCCCACAAGGAATTTCCTTGCGTGCAAAATATTAGGGAGGCATATAGCTTTTCATCTCTGTAGCCACCTTGTTTAGGAACCAAAATGAGAGGCAGGTTGGCGTGACCCAGTTTGCAGATTGACTTTTCCCTTTGGCTTAGTGAATTTGTGATCTGAATATTTACTTTCCTTTCACAGGTGTCTGTTGAGACATTTTGCCTGTTTTAACTTGGGCGGTTTATTTCCTTACTGTTGTGTTTTAAGTCTTCTTTGGATATTCTTCATGTAAGTCTTTTATCAGATATGTGATTTTCAATATTTCATCCCAGTATCTTTTCATTCTCTTAACAGTGTCTTCACAGAGTAAAAAGTTTTAATTTTAATGAATTCCAACTTATCAATTTTTCTTTTATAATAAAGTCAACTTTTCAATTTTGCCATACTTTTAGCTATTGTATTGAAAACTCTGTATAAATATGCATCCACAAAAAATAAAAAAAAACTCATCACCAAACGTGAGGTCATGCAGATTTTCTCCATGTCTTCTTCTAGAAGCTTTCTAACTTTGCATTTTACATTTAGTTCCATGATCCGTTCTAGCTAATTGGGAGCTTTATTTCTTAAGCTTTTACATTTAGATCTAAAAACCTCATGGAATTGATTTTTTTTTGTAGGGGACAAAATAGGGGTCAAAATTCTTTTTTTTCTCCATATGAATTTTAGTTGACACAGCACTATTTGTTGAAAAGATTGTCCATTACTCACTAGTCTGCAGTGTCACCTTTGTCATAAATAAAGTGTCCTTATTTGGCTCTATTTCTGGACTTTATTCTGGTCCATTGGTATATTTGTCTGGCCTTGTACCAAGGCCATATTGACTTAATTAGTGCAACTTTATAAGAAGTACTTATACTGGTGAGTGTAAATTCTCCAACTTTCTTCTTTTTTTGATTGTCTTGGCTATTTTCTTTTGACTATTTGCATTTTCATATGAATTCGAGAACAAGCTTGAAATTTCCCTAAAGAAACTAGGAATCCTGGTTAAGACGGTATCAAATTTATAAATAGTGGATAATACAATATGAAATTTTAATAATATTATAACAACTCTTTCCAGGCATGAACATGATATATTCTGCCATTTATTTGAGTCTTCTTTAATTCTCCTCAATAGTCTTTTATAATTTTTTTCGGTTGCAGATTTCTTGAATACCTTTAATTAAATTTATATTTATGTATTTGGAGTTTTTTAGTTACTATTGTGAAAGGAAAATATCTTGAGGCTCCCAAAACACTAAGCTAATGGGAAAAGTCAAACTGGGAACTGCTTAGGGCAAACCTGCCTCCCATTGTTTTCAAAGTCATCCAAAGTCTGCCCAATGAAATAAATATATATCTGATTGCCTCCTTTGGAGAGGCTAATCAGGAACTCAAAAGAATGCAACCATTTGTCTCTCATCTACCTATGACCTGGAAGCCCCCTCCCCACTTGGAGCTGTCCCGCCTTTCCAGACTGAACCAATGTTCATCTTACATATTTTGATTGATCCCTCATGTCTCCCTAAAATGTAGAAAACAAAACTGTGTTCAGACCACCTTGGGCACATGTTGGCAGGACCTCCTGAAGCTGTGTCATGGGTGTCAGTCCTTAACTTTGGCAAAATAAACTTTCTAAATTAACTGAGATTTGTCTCATATTTTCAGGGTTCACACTATATATGTGTATGTGTGTGTACATATATATATTTTTTATTTATTTTATTTTATTTTTATTTATTGATTTTGAGATGGAGTCTCCCTCTATCGCCCAGTCTGGAGTGCAGTGGTGTGATCTTGGCACACTGCAAGCTCTGCCTCCTGGGTTCACACCATTCTCCTGTCTCAGCCTCCCGAGTAACTGGGACACAGCTGCCCGCCACCACGCCGGGTATTTTTTTGTTGTTGTTGTTTTGTATTTTTAGTAGAGACAGGGTTTCACCGTGTTAGCCAGGATGATCTTGATCTCCTGACCTCGTGATCCGCCCACCTCGGTCTTCCAAAGTGCTGGGATTACAAGCATAAGCCACTGCTCCTGGCCATATGTATTTAATTTTTATTGCTCATTCCTGGTATATTTAAATACAATTGGCTTTTTAAAAGTATCTATTTGTATCTAGTGATTAATTATAATAGTTTTCTGCATTTTTCTTTGGCTACTGGGCTGAATATCTTCCGGGTGCCTCTCTAAATATGCATTAATGGTCTTCTACTCTTCTCTGCTCTAATGACTAATGATCAAAGGATCCAATGGCTTTTGCTCCCTACTGAGCTTGGTCAATGGGAGTTTCATTGGAGAGAGTTGTTGGGGAGGGAGAAGAGTGCAGCCAGGGTATTTATTCCTGTTTCTACCCCTGTGGGATTGCCACTGGCTAGCTGTATCTTTCAACAGATGATCACAGCTACTCTCAAAACAGCTGATTCCAAAGGGATCACTCTCCTAATTTCTAAGACTCTTTGTTCCCTTGGGTTTAGAGGTGATGAAAACTCTAGTGCCTGCTGGCCCTGGGTTTCTTCACTATTCCTTGTGGTTCCATTACATTCTGCCTGCAATTTTCTAATCGTCCACTTGTAAGTAAATTCTGTTTGAACTATCCCAATTTGCATACGCTATGTGTTACTGTTGAGATCTTAACTGAAACAGGTAGAGACTTGTAAAACAGTGGAGCTCATATTGCATGGATGAGAATCAAAAAGTTTGTAAGTATGTTCCTAGGAGAGCCACAACTGCCTCATTTCTACTTTTGTCCCTTAGTTCCCACCTCCTTCTATTCTAGCAATGGGAGAAATGGCACCAAACATTGGCTGCTGGTTCAGAATATATACCACATATGCAAGACAGTCCTCATGCTCACAAGATACTGGGGGTAAGGGCTTCAAGATGTGCATTTTGAAGAGGTACCATTTCATCCGTTACAGAAGATAAAATCATGTATTTTTTTTATTCTCAGTTGATCTAATAAATAATTGTTTGCTCAAAATTATAATAATATCACTATATTGGGGGATTATAGCTTATAGATAAATGAAATAAAAGACAATGTGTAATAAGAGAAAAGAAAAGGGAAGGAAAAATCAAGAATACCCTGTTTTAAGGTGCCTACACAACCTGTGAAGTGGTTGTAGTGAAAGTAGATGGATTAATTGTAAATGTACACTACAAACTCTAGGAATACTACTAATTTTTTAAAATAAATATATACTAAGATAGAGAGAAAATGGAGGTATATAAAATGATAGGACCAGAGAATGCAGAAAAAAGGGATTTTTTTTTTTGAGATAGAGTTTTGCTCTTGTTGCCCAAGCTGGAGTGCAATGGCATGACCTCAGCTCACTGCAATCTCTGCCTCCTAGGTTCAAACGATTCTTCTGCCTCAGCCTCCCAAGTAGCTGAGACTACAGCTGCACGCCCCCATGCGCGACAAATTTTTGTATTTTTAGTAGAGGCAGGGTTTTACCATGTTGGTCAGGCTGGTCTCAAACTCCTGACCTCATGATCTGCCTGCCTTAGCCTCCCAAAGTGCTGGGATAACAAGCGTGAGCTAAGAGGAATATTTTTTAAAAAAACAAAGAAAGGATAATGAATGGAAAATTACAAATATGGTATAAATTAATCCAACTATATCAATAATCACTTTAAATACACCAATTAAAAAACAGGCTGTCAGAGTAGATAAAACACAGGGCCCAACTATATATCATCTAAAAGAAAGCCATCTTAAATGTAAAAGTACAAATATGTTAAAAGCAAAAGAATGAAGAAAGATATACCATGATAACACTAATGAAAAGAAAGCTGAAGTAGTTCCAGTAATTTAAATCAAAGCCAACTTCAGAGCAAGGAAAATTATGTGATAAAGAGAGGCTTTACATAATAATAAAGGGGCCAGCCAATTCTCTAAGAAGGTGTAATAATCCTTAATAAGTATATACCTACCTGAGGCAAAAACTGATAGAACTGTAAGGAATAATAGACAAATGAACAATTACCTCTGGGGACTTCCATACCCCTCTTCTAGTAAATGACAGATCCAGAGGGCAGAACATCCTAACAGCATAGTCCATCAACTGGATTTAATTGACATTTATGGAATACTTCATCCAGCAATACCAGAATACACATTCTTCTCTAGCTCACATGGAATATCCACCAAGACAGACTACATTCTGAACCATAAAACATATCTTCACAAATTAAAAATAATAGAAATCATACGAAATATGCTGTCAGACCACAATGGAACTAAACTAGAAATCAGTAACCGAAAGATAGCTGAAAAATCCCCAAATATTTAGGACAACACACTTCTAAATAACAAATGGGTCAAAGAAGTCCCAAGAATAATGTAAAAATATTTCAAACTAAATGAAAATTAAAAATGCAACTTATTAAAATTTGTGGGGTATAGCAAAAGCAGTGTTTGGGGAAAAATTTATACCATCGAATGTATATTAATCTGTTTGAACTGCCATAACAAAAGACCACAGTTTGAGTGACTAAAACAACAATTTTTTCTCTTTTAGTCCTAGAGGCTAGAAGTCCAAGATCAAGGTGTCATCAGGTTCTCTTTCTGGTGAGGCCTTGCTACCAGTCTTGTAGATGACTGCCTTCTTGCTGTGTAATCAAATGGTCTTTTTCCTTTGGTCTAATCTAATAGGACTGGTATTCTTATAAGAATATCTTTATGATGTCATCACTTTATGGCCTTCTCATAGACCCTAACTCCAAATATGGTAACATTGGGAGTTAAGGCTTCAAAATATGAATTTTGGGAGGAACACAGTACAGTTCATAACACATATTAGAAAAAGAAGAAAGGTCTCAAATCAATAATCTAAACTTCCATTATGGGAAACTAGAAAAAGAAGAGTAATTCACATCCAAATAAGCAGAAGAGAAAAAAAATAAAATCACAGTTAAAATTAGTAAAATTGAAAATATAAAAAAAAAAGAAAAATAATTAAGCCAAAAGAGTAGTAAATTAAATAAGCCACTCTTCAGCCTAACCAAGAAAAAAAAGCAAAGCCATAAATTATTTATATTATAAACAAAGAGCAGCCACCACTATTGATCTCATGGACACTGAAATAATAATAAAGAAATATGATGAACACTTTTGTGCCTACAAATTATATCTTAGATTAAATGAGCCAATTTATTAAAAGAAACAATCTACCAAAACTTATACAAGAAGAAATACATGATATGAATTCGTCTGTATCTATTGGAGACATTGAATCATTAATTAAGAATCTTCCGGCTGGGTGTGGTGGCTCATGCCTCTAATCCCAACACTGGGAGGCCAAGGTGGGCGGATCATGAGGTCAGGAGATCGAGACCATCCTGGCTAACATGGTGAAATGCTTTCTCTGCTAAAACAAATACCAAAAAAAAATAATAATAATAATAGCCAGGCATGCTGGTGGGCACCTGTAGTCCCAGCTACTTGGGAGGCTGAGGCAGGAGAATGGCATGAAACTGGGAGGCAGAGTTTGCAGTGAGTAGAGATCGTGCCACTGCACTCCAGCCTGAGTGACAGAGTGCGACTCTGTCTCAAAGAATCTTCCAAAACAGAAAGCATCAGGCCCATGTAGTTTTACTGTTAAATTTTATCATATATTTAAGGAAGAAATTATACCAATTTCTACAACTTGTTCCAGAAATTATAAGCAGGGGGAACACTTTCTAACTTTCTTTCTGGAGCCAAATTACCCAAATGTCAAAACCAAAGACATGACAAAGAAAAGCAAATCAAAACAAAACTACAGACTAATATGTATCATGAACATAGATTCAAAAATCCACAATTTTAGGAACCAAAACTAAATGTATAAAAATAATTATACACCACAACCAAGAGGAATTTATTCCAGGTATGCAAGGCAAGTTCAATATTTGCAAGTCAATTAATGTAATCCATCACATCAATTGACTAAAGAAGAAAAACCATATGATTATATCAATTGATATGGAAAAAACATTTGAAAAAAATTCAACATTCAATCATAAAACTCTCAGCAAACTAGAAATGAAAGAGAACTTCTTCAACTTGATAAATAACATCTACAAAAGACCTACAGTTAATATAATACTTAATGGTGAAAAACTAGAAACTTTCCCATTAAGATCAGGAACAAGGTAATAGCATCCTGTCTGATCATTTCTATTCAACATTGTACTGGAATTTCTAGCTAATGTAATAAGACAAGTAAAGGAAATAAAATGTACATTGGTTGGGAAGGAAGAAATAAAACTATCTTTGTTCACAGATGACATGATTGTCTATGTAAAATAATCCCAAGGAATTCAAAACAACAATAAACATTCCTGGAACTAATAACTGAATTCAACAGAATACAAGTTGCTTTTCTATATACTAGGAATGGGCAAATGAAATTTGAAAGTAAAACACACACATCCTTCAGAACCTAAAGAAGGAACCAGATTTCAACTTGGAAGGTAAATGAAATTAATCTGGCTAGGACTAATGAATCAGAAAGGGTAGAGAATGGTAATATCCATATTTTGAGACTTTAACTCCTCTATGAGATTAAAGGAAGAGAGATCTATTTTGTTCAAAATTTAAATTTTATGTGACACACAATCTGGTGTAACCTGTCTGGTAAATTTGCTTAGATAATCAAATTCAGGTTTTACTTGAGACCCAAAATAGTAGATAAAATCTTGGTATTCTGTGCAAGTTATTGCAATACTCTGATGTATTTAAGGGAATGTTGTATATAAAATGAAAGAAATATTTGCAGAGGCCCTTGAGGAGCTGGGGAAGGAAATCATGAAACTGTATGCATTGGATCTAAATTGTACAGGAAAGACCCATCTTCAAGGTTATTAAGTTGGCCAGCTATTGTAATCACCCAACAGGTTCTTTTGCCCACTGTACAGAAAAGCCAATACATTGAGACCATGGTGTTGTAGTAGAGAAAGAGTTTAATTATCACAGTGTTAGCCAAGCAGGAGGATGGGAGATGTTTCTGAAATCCACTTCCCTGAGAATTCAGAGGCTAGATTATTTTCAAAGACCGTTTGGTGGGTAGAGGGCTAGTGAACAGGAAATACTGCTTGGTTGGGTTAGGTATGAAATCATAGGGGGTGGAAAATAATCTTTGTGTACTGAATCAGCTTCTGAATGGGGGCGATAGGACTAGTTGAGTCAGTTCCTTAGTGTGGGTCATAGGTCTGAGTGATTCCAGGCAGAGTCAGTCATCAGAATGCAAACACCTGAAAAATATTTCAAAGACCAATCTTAGGTTTTACAATACTAATGTTATCTATAGGAGCAATTGGGGAAGTTACAAATCTTTGGCTTCTGGCTACATGACTCCTGAGCAGTAGTGAATCATAGAAAAGCAAGCTAGGGGACAATGGCTGGTTATCATTTAGCTACACCTACATCTTAGAAGAATTCAGGCTCTTCCAATAATCTTAACCTTCTGGCCTTTCATTCGTTTTTACAAGGGTGGCTTTTTGTTCCTGAACAAGGAGAAAGTCAGTTTCAGGAAGGGGCTATTATCACTTATTTTGAGCTGGGCCATCGAGCTTCTCTTGCCCCCAGACATTGGTTCGACAGCCTTCGAACTCTGGGACTTATATCTTCAGCCTCAGACTGAATTACAGCGTAGACTTCCCTGGTGCTCCAGCTTTTAGACAGCATGTTATGGGACTTCTTGGCCTCAATAATAGGATGAGTCATTTTTCCTATTAAATCTGTCTCTCTGTATATATCTATATCTATATCTATATACACACATATATATTATATATATGTAGTCTATTATATATATAGATGTTATATATAGAGACAATTCTATTAGTTAGGGTCTCTAGAGAAACAGAACCAACAGGAGAATACATATACATATATATATAGAAAAAAAAATATATATATTCTATATATATACACACACACACACATATATATATATAAATATATATATATTCTCCTGTTGGTTCTGTTTCTCTAGAGACCCTGACTAACAGAATTGTCCAATTGTCCAATTTACGGGAGATAAAAAGAGTCTCCATGAGATCAAAAGGAAAAGCAGTAAGACATACTAACCCCATTGATTTTGAACTTAGTGAAAATTCCTTTTTTGGTTTTCACTAGATTTACCCTCTGTTTTGGTAAGTTGCAAAGGAATTTGGTTTTGCCTTTGGCTGAACTTGAACTAATATCTAAGAAGAGATAGAGCAAGTTTATTCAAGCCATAAGCTGCTACACACACATACATACACATATATACATAATGTTAATGCATTAAAGTTTTAAAATGCTTTAACTTTTTAGCTTTGGAAATAAAGGAGTAAATACAAGGGCAACAAGGGAGCTAAGCTATGACACAAAGACATAAGAATGATACAATAGACTTTGGGAACTTGGGGGAAATGGTGCGACGGGGTGAGGGATAAAAGACTACACATTGGGTATAGTGTACACTGCTCGGGTGATGGGCGCACCAAAATCTCAGCAATCACCATTAAAGAACTTATTCATGTAACCAAAAACCACCTGCTCCCCAAAAACTTATTGAAATTAGAAAATGCAGTAATACAGGGTAACATTTTTTTGATGTTATGACTATATAGGCTGACAGTTCCTAACTGTCCATCTGTCCTTCCTTCCTTCCCTCTTTCCTTCCTTCTTCCCTCCTTCCTTCTTCCTTCTTTCCTTCCTTCTTCCTCTTTCTTCCTTCCTTCCTTCCTTTCTAACTCAAACTGCTTACAGCCCAGAGGTAGAGATTTACTCCAGTCAGAACAAATTGGGAAGTGTCAGGCAGTAGTATAGGTTTTTCTCTGTACTAGAGGGCTGTCAATAGTAACTATCCTTGGCAGAACACTACTATGCCAGCTATGAATTCTGGTACATATGCATAATGTGAAGATAAAAGTTAACTACAGTTTGAATTTGCTCTATACAGAAAACATAATTTGTAATAGGTCTAAAATTGTTCTTTTGTTTAAGAAAATAACTTGCTGAATTCATTCAGCCATTCAAGGTGAACTAGACTGAGTGATGCTTAAAATGATATGTCATCCTACGACAGAAATTTTCAATTCTTTGAGAACATTTGGAGAGAGGGCTGAGGGGCCTAGAACTAGAAGAAAGAGAGAGGAAAGAAATCTTCAGAGACAAAGGAGGGGCCACAACAAATGATATGGGTAGCAGGAATTCATGGAAGGACATAGCCATGGAAGCTCTCTGATAGGGGAAAGTGTCTGAGAATTTCTAGAAACAAGGATGTCAGAAATTTCACTTGAACTATCCTCCATGGCAGATCCTGTAGAATATGTTACTCAATAGCTATTCCAACATTTTACTCTCTTCCTTCTCTTCCTCTGCTGCAGAGTCTGGGAAGCTAAAGACTCTAGTGATCAAGCAGATGCCTGCTGAGGATTTGGGAGAAAGTCTTTGCTTCCTAATTACAAAAGCTATTCCTGCTTTCTCTACTTCCTCTGTTCCTCATTCTTCTTTCCAGAATGGAATGGCTGGAGCTATGTTTATCTTGTGAGCACAAGGGAAAGGTCAAAAGATGTCCACAAACTTTAGCCCTGCTATCACAGGAGCTATGCAAAGGAAGCTCAAACTATTTGGGAACTATTTAAGGAATCTCACAAGTTATAGGTGATTTAGGGATATTTATGTGCTGTTACTTTAAGGTGTTCCTGCTTAATTTTTGCTCTTAAATACAAAAATTTTGTCAGCAGTAATTATAAATATAGATCATGATTTGCTTGACATGATGATCAAGAAAATGGTGTAAAATGGTACTTCATATGCATATTTCTAAAAATGTATGACAATATTCACAGCAGCTAATTGAAACCAATGAGCAAGAGATGATAATGGGAATACATTGCAAAATGCTCACTTTTATGTAAGCATTAAGTAAAATGCATATACTGTCTTAGTGAGCTTGTCTATTATTCTCAATAGCCATGTGTACACCATCTTAATTATTCCAACTCTGCTTTTTGCTATAAGGTCTTAAGTTTCTCAGCCATAAAATTTTCGACTGTGGGTTCCTTTAGGAACTTGAATCTTCAGAGGAAATGCTAGGTCTGTGTCCCCAGGAGACTGATGTGGACTTGAGATGAGAGACAGTCAGAAGGGGTCAAATGAAAGCCAGGCTGCAAGGAGAACGGCCTTGTGAGCCCCACCTCGTGACTGTCTCCACCTTCATCAGGCAGCTTGCTCTGCCAGTCAGAGGGAAGTCAGGGAATCAAGAATGACATTTATCCAAACAGGGTGAGCAGGTGAAGAGCCGGTGACCCTGGAACGCTCACAGTGTAAAAAGCATGTGCCAGTCCCTCAGTTCATAGGCAGCCCATCTCCCATAAAGCCTGTCAAAGTATTACCAATTTCTAGGTGTCTCATGAAAATATTGACAGTTGTGCTTTATTATCCCTGCCCCCACCTTGACCCTCTCCCTGTTCATTGGTCCTGGCTGCCAGGTGCTGCTTTGAGTTCTTTGAATTCTAGCTAGGGTAACCAACTTCTCTACAGCTGCCTGAGACTTTTCTGGACACTTTTTGCACAGAAAATCCCTCATCTTAAGGAAATCCTCTGTCGAAGTCAAATTGGGAAGCTGGTCCTCTTAGTCCTGGAAAAGCTGCAGGTACATGAAGACCCTGCTGATGACACAAAACTTAACCTCAGGATTGTCTTGAAAACATCATGCTAAGATATGGGCAGCATTGCATATCCAGGCGCAGGTCTCTGGAGCTTTCTTGGAAACTGGCAGAATGGACAGCTACAGTTGACTTTCTTAGTGCCAAAAGCCAATTTGATAATAAGCAATAAGGCTTATTATAATAAAACTGATTTAATATAACATAACAACAAAAGTTTATTACAAATGTTTTCTTACAGAAACTCAGAGGAAAGTAACCAAAAAAGTATTGGGTTAACTAGAGAAGATATAATTTTAAAAGCGCTTAAAGATGATATCATAAAGTATTATAGCAATTTTTTCTAAAGTAAGGATATATCTTTGGAAATCACAAAAGGCAAGATTGAAAGTGAGGCCTATATGTTTCAGCAGAAACTTAAATAAATGAATGAACTTTCTCAAGAAAATGAAGGGGACTTGCAGGAAAGTAAGTCTAGACCAAGGAGATAGTTCAGAGAATGCAGAGAAATTTGTCAAGTAGATAAAAGCATGAGTCTTGCCTCTGAACAGCCAGACAGCTTCAGGGAAATAAAAAAGCTACAGGTCTAAGAGAAGAAATGGAAAGATTCTTTGAATCTTTCAAATGTCAGCTGTTTATACTTGATATCAAAACTCCTAATAAGTGGTTGACAGTTCAGGCTGGTAAGACTGGTCAGAGAAACCCCAGTGAATTTAGAAAAAAAAATACACATCGCAGGTGAAATTTCTCTGAAGCAGATATTAAATTTGAGCCTTTACAGATGATCTTCAAGACCTTTGTATTTCAAGATCAGCATCTGGCAGAGGCTTATGGGAATAAGGGAATCCTATGGGCTATCAGATCACTGAGGCTTCAGGTATGTTCAGCTGGGATGGCTCAGAGATCTCTTGTCCAAGGTGTGTTATATGGACCAGAAGCTACTTCCACAGTATTCAGATCTCAGGATGAAAATTCCTCCACCAAGGCAACCACATCCTAGAACAACTCTTCTTCCTCAAGCAAAAAAAGCAGAGTTTATCTTCTTGTTTCCAACTTTGGTTATCTCTTTCAGACCAATAGGGTACCGAAGTTTTTATGTGCTTCCTTTTAATGAGGCAAATGGCCCAAGATCCTCAAAAATGATGTTAATGGGCTAGGCACAGTGGCTCATACTCGTAATCCTAGAACTTTGGGAGGCTGATGCAAGAGGATTGCTGGAGCCCAGGAGTTGGAGACCAGCCTGGACAACATAGGGAGACCTTGTCTCTTTGAAAAATAAACAAAATTAGCCAGGTGTGGTGGTACACACCTATAGTCCTGGCTACTCAGGAGGCTGAGGTGGGAGGATCACTTGAGCCTGGGAAGTCAAGGCTGCACAGAGAAGAGATTGTGCCACTGCCCTCCATCCTTGGTGACAGTGCAAGACCCTATCCAAAGAAATGATGTTAATAATACCTTTAATATCTTAGGTTCTCTTTATATGTCTCCCACACTTGAGAGTGGTGCAGCTGATCCAGGCTTCATTTCCCCACCTCATGAGCCAGTAGGAGGGACCAGGGAATCAGGCCCTGAGGATGGTTCTAGGAGAAGGACCTCCTTTCCTTCCCTCTTCCCTAGAAACTCATCTGAAGTCTTGATATTAGTTTGCTTTGGCTGCCATAACAAAATATCACAGATTTGGTGACTTAAGCAATATAAATTTATCTTCTCACACTTCTGGAGGTTGAAAGCTTAAATATCAACATACCAGCATGCTTGGTTTATGGTGAGGCCTCTCTTCCTCACCTGCAGACAGCTACCTTCTCTCTACATTCTCACATGACCATTTCCGTGTGTGTGTGAGGGTGGGGGTGGGCTAGGGGAAGGGAGAGTAAGAGAGAGAGGAGAGATGTCTCATTTATTTTTATTGTCTCATAAGGATACCAGTCCTATTGGACGGAGCCCCACTCTCCCACCCTAAGACCTCAGTCCATCTTACCTCCTAAAAGACCCTATCTCCAAATGCAGTCACATATGTAAATTTTAGAGTAAGGGGACAAAATGGAGTCTATAGTAGCCTCCATAGATTACTTTCTGCAGTCCAGGGGGCTTCCCTGAACTTCTCTATCTTCTAATAGCACTGAGGACACTCTAGTCACAAGGGAGTTTCCTTGTCATTCTTATCCATACACTGCATCTCCCCACATCCCGAGAGAAGTAAATGTTCAGCAGGACTGAGTCCATCCTCCAGAGTACCTCCTTCTGAAGGTCTATAACCAGATACATACTAAAGTCATTTTGAATTGCCTTCCTTTTAGTTAAACTACTGGTGTTTAAGAAATTGCACAATTATTCAAATTGTACCTTGATAGTATTATAATTCATAGAGTTATATTTTATAGAGATTATATTATATATATAAAGAATCCTATAAATTATTTTCATTTTGTAATTCTTTAGGTAGTACATGTATTATATTTGTGTTGCATTTTGATATCATTAACCAGTCATTTATAACATAAAACACTCTACCAGGCATTTTGCATGAACACTTCAGCAATGAGACATATTTAAAATTTTAAATGCCACATTGAGTTGCCAAAGTTGTATTTAATATTGTTAAAAGGCAATTGTGGAAGGAGCTTAAAGTTTACCTAAATAAATTTGCATTGGCTAAAAGAATCAGTTCAACATATGAAAATCAATCAATGTAATACACCACATTAACAAAATGAATACAATAATACATAATCATTTCAGTTGATGCAGAAAAAGCATTTCATAATGCTCTTAATACAATTCAACATTCATGATAAAAGTACTTAACAAAACTAGGATTAGAAGAAACTACCTCAACATAATAAAAGCCATATATTAAAGAAATATCACATAGTTAACATCATACTTAACGGTGAAAGATTGAAAGATGTTCTTGTAAGATCTGGAATAAGGCAAGGGTACCTTCTCCAGCAACTTACATTCAACGTAGTATTGAAGTCCTTGCAGAGAAATTAGGTAATAAAATAAAATAAAATAATTAAAAATGAAAAGGAAGAAGTAAAATTCTCTTTATTCTCAGATGGCATTATCTGTAGAAAACCCTAAACATTACACACACACACACACACACACACACACACACACACACACACACACGTTAGAATCAATAAACAACTTAGGCAAAGTTGCAGAATGTCAATTTAACACACACAAATAAGTTGTTTTCTATGCACTAGGAATATGTAGTATATACAAAAAAATTAAAATACTGTTCCATTAAAATAGCATCAAAAAGAATAAATATTTTGGAATAAACTTAATCAGAGAGGTAAAAGATTTGTACACTGAAAACTACAAAGCATTGCTGAAAGAAATTCAAGAAGATATAAATTAATAGAAATACATTCTGTGTTCATGGATTGGAAGATTTGATATTATTATGATGCCAATACTACATGAAGTAATCTACAGGATCAATGCAATTTCTATCAAAATCCCAGTGGCATTTCTTTTGCAGAAATAGAAAAATCTATTTTGGGAAAAAAAGAGGCTGGGTACAGTGGATCACACCACCTGTAATCCCAGCACTTTTTGAGACCGAGGTGGGCGAATCACTTGAGGTCAGGAGTTCAAGACCAGCCTGGCCAACATAGTGAAACCCTGTCTCTAATAAAAAAAACAAAAATTACTCAGGCATGATGGTGTGTGCCTGTAATCTTAGCTATTCGGGAGGCTGAGGCAGGAGAATCACTTGAGCCCAGGAGGTGGAGGCTGGAGTGAGGTGAGATCATGTCCTGCACTCCAGCCTGAGAGACTGAGTGAGACTTTGTCTCAAAAAGGAAAAAAAGAAAAAAGAAAAAAAATTGATAGTTTTACACTTCTTGATTTCAAAACTTAACTACAAAGCCATGTGGCATTGGCATAAAAACCATGTGGCATTGGCATAAAAAACAGTTATATAGAACAATGGAATAGAATAGGGACTTCATAAATAAATCATTGCATATATGGTCCAGTAATTTTTGAAAGTGGTTCAAAGATTACTTAATGAGGAAAGAACAGTCTTTTCAATGAATGGTGTTAGGAAAACTGAGTATACACATGGAAAAGAAAAAAGTTGGGCTTTTCCCATATACTATATTCAAAAATTAACTCAAAATAGACCAAAATATAAAAGCCAAAATTCTTAAATTGTTAGAAGTAAACATAGGGGAATAATTTCATGACACTGAATTTGGCAAACCTGTCTTGAATATGACACCAAAAGCACAGGCAACAATTTAAAGAAATATAATTTTGCCTACATTAAAGTTAAAAACCTTTGTGAATCAAAGAATACTATCAAAGGGAGAAGGCAACCCATAAAATAAGAGAAGACATCTGAATATCATGTTCATTGTAAGGGATTAATATCCAGATATATAAAGAACACCTACAACTCAACAACAACAAAAAACAAACAACCCAACTTAGAAAGGGGCAAAGGACTTGAACAGACATTTTTCCAAAGAAGATACATTAATGGCCAATAAGTATATGAAATTTTTCTCAACATCCTTAATCACTGGGAAAATGCAAATCAAAACTACAATGAGATATCACTTTATAGCCATTAGTATGATTATTACAAAAATATCAGAAAATTACAAGTTTTGGTGGTGATAGGGAAAAAAATGCAACCATTATGTTCTGTTGGCAGGAGTGTAAAATGGGGAAGTATCTAAGGAAAACAGTATGGTGATTCTTCAAAAAATTAAAAACAGAATTACCATATGATTCACCAATTCCACTTGAAGAACCAATATTTGTTGGAAATTGAACTTTGGAAACTGAGGAAATTGAACTGATATTTTTACACTCATGTTCATGGCAGCAATATTTACAATAACCAAAAAGTGAAAGCAACCCAAGTACTCACCCACAGATGAGCTCATCCACTCATCCACAGATGAATGGATAAACAAAATGTGATATACACATATCATGGGATATTATTCAGCCTTGGAAAAGGAAGGAAATTCTCGCATATGCTATAACATAGACGGACCTTCCGAACATTCTGCTAAGAGACATAAGCCAGCTACAAAAGGACAAATACTGTATGATTACACTTATATGAGTTACCTACGGCAGTCAAATCCACAGAAACAGAAAGTAAAATGGTGGTAGTGCAGGACTGAGAGAAGGGTAGAATAGAGAGGTATCATTTAATGTGTTGGAGTTTCTGTCTGAGAAGATGACAAAAGTTCTGGAGATGGATGATGGTGGTTTTTGCACCACAATGTAAATGTATTTAATACCACTGAACCGTGCACTTAAAAATGGTTAAGATGGTAAATTTCATTATAGATATTTTACTCTCACAAAAAGTCATAAAAATAAAACACGGTTCCTCCCATAAAGTTGCCTGACCACCACTTTTTTCTTTCTCCAGAAAAGAAATTTTCTCTTATCTTAATATGAAGATTGTAAAGATTTTCCGACAATCCCTTGATCTACTTTTAAAGTTTAAGATAATTAGAATTCTCAAAAAAGAGTTTTATCATCTTTGTCCATTGCTTTAGATGCCAACTCCCTTTATGGTCCTTTAAATATGCATTAATATGAAAATGAGGCATAACTCCTTCACATATTTTCATTGCTGGATTCAGAGTGTGAAGGTGAAGTGGATATAATCAAACCTGCTCAGATTCCAACTACTACTTAAGGTCTGGGTTGATTGCAGACTTTGAATGCAGCACCGTTCAGTGAAATAAGGTGACGGGAAAGCATGAGCTATAGGAAAATGAGCTCACCTTGAATCTGTGACCATGGCTGCTTTTCATCATGATTAATGGTCACTGGTCCTTGCTCACATCAATCTAGGCTGGTTCCCCCACACAGAAGAAAGTCAGCCTCAACATCCCAGGAGTTAAATCTGGTTTTGACAGCTGCTGCAAAGGCTGAACTGGCCAGGAGAGGTCCCATTACCTGCTGTGCAACACCTCATGGTGCTTCCAGCCAACAGGTGAGCAGGCACAGCAACTGGCTAGCTGCAGCCAAGATGAGGCTGGGCAGTCCCAGGGCAGAGGTGAATTACCTGGCAGAGTAGTGGAGGGCCAGGCAGAAACTTCAGGAGACTGGGACAAAACCTCGCACACTCCTTATTTTGAAAACAGAGATGAATTGCTTAATCTCCTAATTTTTGTCTCCTCTTTTGTAAAATGGGAAGAAGACTTGCCTGGCAGGTTTGTTTTCAGGATTGAATGTGACAACCTACATCTCTTGTCTGGTCACACAGTCAGTACCTGATAGAGTTCAATTTTCCCTCACTCTCATTGCTCTTATTTAATATGATGTTCCAAATAGAGCAATTTGATTCTTGTCTTGCTCTCTGTGCCTGGAACGTCCTCCCACTGCTTTGCAAACTACTATTAATCCTTCAATATGCAACTCAGATGTCATTTCCTTCCCTGTTACAAAGGCCACTGTAGCCCTTCCTTTTATGGAGACAAATGGTGCCAATTGCCACAGAGCTTTCCCTCTCCTCCACTTCTGTATCCTGGTCATAGTTCTATTTTTAGGTTCTCCATTCAATTACTATTTCCTGTGCCTCTGTCCCCTGCACTCATCATTGCTCTATCCTAAGGGTCAGCAAACAATTTTTGTATAGCGCCTGATTGTAAATACTTTAGGCTTTGCAGGTCCATGGTCTCTTCTGCAACCATGCAATTGTGCTATTGCACTGCAAAAGCAGCCATAGACAACTTGTAAATGAATGAGTGTGGCTGTGTTTCCAATAAAACTGCATCGATAAAAATAGGCAAAGAGTCAGATTTGTCCACTGGCCATAATTTTCAGCTCCTGCTTTACCCCATCCAGGTGGCATGGAGCTTGGCATAACAAACATTAGAAAAATGGTATCTGTCCCAAATTCTGGGCTTGCATTAGTCCATTTTCACATTACTATAAAGAACTGCCTGAGACTGGGTAATTTATAAAGGAAAGAGGTTTAATTGAAACCTCTTCCTAATTTATAAAGGAAAGAGGTTTAATTGACTCATAGTTCAGCATGGCTGGGGAGGCCTCAGGAAACTTACAATCAAGTCATCTTCTTCACAAGACAACAGGAGGGAGAATGAATACAGGAGGAACTATCAAACACTTATAAAACCATCAGATCTCATGAGAACTCACTGACTACCACGAGAACAGCATGCGGGAAACCACCCCCACAAACCAATTATCTTCACCTGGTCTCTCCCTTGACACGTGGGGATTATGAGGGTTATAATTAGGTTAGATATAAAAAAAGATAAGATTTGGGTGGGAACACAAAGCCTAACCATATCAGGGATCAAGTCTGACCCTGAAATGTCCTCTTCCTTCCAGGTGGTCTGTTCTTATCTGTGATGGGCCCACCCGATGCACAAAAAAGAAATTCAATATGATCCATTGCATGCGCCTTTTCTTCCAGAGGCCAAAAATGCAAGGACATGTAATGTTGTGAAAAGGGTGCTCTTCATAGAATCAGAAGGCCTGGGGTGAATTCCTACTTTGGGCACTTGTGTGTAATCTCAGGCTGGCCATGTCACACTTTTGAGCCTTTATCTACAAAATAGGTTTCTTATCTTTACAAAATGCATTGAGTGCCTCCACCACAGACTGTAGAGTAAATCAAAATCGTATCACATGTGATGTTGCTTTGTAAGCTGACTTGCTAGTCAAATGTATTATGTAATTAATATCATCATCATTATTATTATTTAGACTCAGACTGTAGCTTCCTTCCACACTCCACACCATGGGCTAGTAGGAGAGGTATGCATTCATTCATTTATTCATTCACTTATTTATTTACAAGTTCAAGACTGGAAAGTTGTCAAATAAGGAAAGAAACTATCCTAAAGGTTCAGTACAGACTCAAAGAATATTCCAAGCACATCTAATTGAAGTTTTATTGCCTAGCTCTACTTTTATGTGTTCTGGTAATTTGGCTGTAGAACGGGGGTCTGAGATAAGAGAAACCTAAGTGCTTGCCTGGATTTTTAGATGATGAGAAGCAGTAAGTCACGCATTGTTATGAAGCCTCATTTCAAGGCTGGTTGGTGTGTCAGATATTGTGTTTATTCCACCAAAGTCTATTCTCCCTTTCTCCCTAAGTTATAGCCACATTACCTGTCCCTTGCAGGAAGATGTGGCCATGAGTCTGAGTCATAGCTAGTGGAGTGTAAACAGAAGTAAAACGCAACATTGTAACTTGACCCTTAGGAAAAACACACACACCCCAAAACAAACAAACAGAAAACCTCTCAAGCACATTTCTCGCTTTTCTAGTTCCCCGGAGGCCTTAAAGGATATGGATGAGAGCAATCCTGGAAACCACATGTTAACAACAGCAACCTGGGTCCCTTAATGACCTAGTGGAGCAGAGCTGTCCCTGACTTGGAACCTTCACTTTGGACAGATGACTGGGCTAAATATAAATAACTAGCCACTAAATTTTAAATTCTATTTACTGCAGTATTTTCTTACTAAAAATTATATAGGTATATCTATCTTTTTTGCTTACCCCCTTAATGTCTTCCTTTCCATCTGTCTTCCTGCCTTCCTCTTTGCTAAAATGCACAAATCCATAACCCTCAAAGTAAGAAGTGCTTTGGTTTCAAAACTTTTCAAATTTTACAACGTTAAGGTGATATAAAAGGGCTGATCCCTGGTGAGGCTTGAGGCTTAAATCTTATGTAATTTGGAAAGATTCTTCAAGTAAAATATTACAAATTTTTGAATACAAAATAATGGACAAAAGCCTTGAAGCCTAAGTTTCATCAGCTTAACAATAGATACCTCACTGGTGGTGTAGCCACACTGTACATGGTCATGTAACATTACTGGCAAGTTCTGGTTGAACCGCCTAATCAAATGTCTTAATATTTCTTCACAAAATATATGAATATCCTACTTGGGATCAATAAATACTGGGCCAGGAGTGGTGGCTCACACCTATAATTTCAGCACTTTGGGAGGTCAAAGCGGGAGGATCTCTTGAGGTCTAGACCAGCCTGGCCAACATGGTGAAACCCCATCTCTACTAAAAAATATAAAAATTAGTCAAGTGTGGTGGTGTGTACCTTAATCCTAGCTACTCGGGGGGCTGAGGCAGGAGAATTGATTAAACCTGGTAGGCAGAGATTGTAGTGAGCCGAGATCATGGCATTGCACTCCAGCCTGGGCAGCAGATCGAGACGCCATCTCAAAGAATAAAACATAAAAAATATATATATATAAAGACTGTACATAGCCTCTCAGTGATTTAGGTCATATTTTCCCTCTCAGATAAAGTCAAGTTTGGTCTTGCTGTCAAATTAATTTTTAAAAATACAGCTTTGGAACTTTTTGGATTTAGGAATTGCAAATATAGGAGATTTATGTAATGAATCATCTATTCTTAGTAGACAATGTGAGGGGAGGAGGATACCTTCTATACAATCTAAACCCTTCCCTTCAAGTAGTCTACAACATCATTAATAAGTAGAATATGAAGAAACTTAGCTACAATGCAATTGCTGCCACAAGAGGAGCTCACAAAGGGAATGAATGTAGGCTTTGTGCAGCCCATGTGAGCTTCCTGTTAATGAGCACTAAGTTCTTAGGGAAACAGGGATCTCAGAGTGTCTGCTCCCAGTCACTGTGATGTTAACTGATGTTCACCCAGAGGACATGGCAGGTTCAGGTGTCCCAAACAGTGAGGCAATTAGAAGCAAACTGATATCAGAAACAGGCAGACCTGAGCTCAGATACCGATTCTTCTATTTATTAATAGGGTGAGTTAGCTAATGCTTTTGCATTGTCAGTTATAATTAATGAGATGCAACAATAATTGTATTATTGGCTACCATTTGTTAAGTCCTTACTACATTTCAAGCATTGTGATATGGGCTTCACCTGACTGATCGCCTCCAATCCTGCCAATAACTCTGTGAGATAGATTTATTACTTTTTTTTTAGACTAAAGAATTGAAGGTCAGAGAGCTTTAGAAACTCATCTAAGATTCAGGTCTCTCTGACCCCAAAATCCAAGCACGAACTACTGTTATTCTGCTCCTCCTTGAGACAAGTCATACTATAAAAATAACACCAAAAGCTGCAAACACGAAATTATGCCAAAACTGTGTGCTGAAATCTCTCCAAAGCTTCAGAATTTTTTCCCCTGACTCTGCATTTGACCCACACACTTGACATCTTTTCCTACCCTGATCTCTTCCTTTTCACAATGACATTATCCTACATTTTAAGGCAATAACAATAAAAAGAAAGACCATAAGATGCAACTAGAGTATGACTAGTTTTTGTGACCTTCTAAACATCTTTTAAGTTTTTAAATATTTTAATTTGGTAATTTTGCACAAAAATCTATGTATCAGGCCTCTCTTAAGAAATTGAGAGATGTAACACTAGGCTTGCATTTTTTATGACAATAACTGACAGCTCACCACATCTCAAGTAGGTTCCCTTGTTATACTTGCTCATAGCACCTTGTACTTTTCTTTATAGCATTTAATATAATCATAATTCTACATTTATTTCTGTAAATATATATGTACTACTTGTTTCCCTGACTCAAAAGTAAACTCCAGGTCTTATTTGCTTACACTGCATCCTCAGGGTTTAATAGAGAACCCAGTTTAAAATAGGCAGGCAACAAATACTTGTTAAAGAAATAAGCATTTCTGAATTAATAAGAAAGAAAGATGACAGGGAGGTAGCATATTCATGGGTCCATTTTGCACCCTGTTACTAGGATAATTCATTAAACTATGTTCTTCAATGTGGATCTGTCCTCAGCCTTTTTGAAGAGTTGATCCATAATGGCTAAGAACAACTGCCATCTGGGTCCAAATGTTGTAAGTATAATGACTTCATAGTGATATCTTTCTGCCACTTAATGTCCCTAAACATTAAAGAAATTAGAATTGGCAGAGTCTGTGGGGCTATTGTTTTTTAACTTACTGGCATTTCCAAATGGTAGCTTTATGCTGCCAGCTAGTATAATATTAAGGATTTATAGGCAATAAAACACAGGCCCCCAATCATAAGACTTGTCATGAGCTGCACATGGGAAAACAGTCTCCAATTTATGTTGCCCGACGAGACAGTGATTGACCATAATCACATCTTGATTCCATAGACTGGCTTTCTTCAGAGGACCATAAGGTCCTTGAGCATATGGTTTACGATCTTACTAACAGACATCAGTGCGGACACACATAGATAGGACATGTCCCTCACTAAACCTTCTGCAAAGCACTCAGCACATTAACCTCCCCCTGCTGTTTTGGGTCTTTGTTATTTGAGTGAATTCATTAATCCAACAAATTTAGCAACTACCGAGAGTCCAATACTGTGCACACAGCTCCTCTCATCATTGTGGTGAAATAACCTCTGCAGCTAATTCCATGTGTATGTTTTCCAATGAGTATTTTCTGATCCTCACAGGTGGATAAACTTATCCCAGTTCTCCTCCACAGTGTTCTTAGCATTTTGTCAATTCTTACTTCATGATCAGTCTCATGTGAGAATCAGGCAGCCCTGGCTCATTGGAGAGGCACAGGTTTTCATGGCAGATGGACATGGGTGTGCCCTATCCACCTTCAATCACTGCGTGAACAGGTATGCGAAGTAATTCTTTAATTCACAATTTTCTTATCTTCAAAATCAGAAATAATATGATGTGCTTTACGTAGTTGGGAAAATATGTAGGATATTGTACATAAAGTATTTAAATATAGAGATGAGATTAGATAAATATTAAATTCCTTCCCTTCTAGAATGCAGGAAGTGTGCACTTTTATCTACTCATCTCAGCTTTGGCAGAGTCCCTGATGAACTGGGGGAGATCAATAAAAACTATGAAAGCAAATACGAGAGGGAAATACAGAGTCATTAAATCATGTTGGTCTTTTAATGGCAGCAGTAACTGAACAAATAGAAAATCTGATAGTTCCCAAAACTAATCCAACAAAAAATAGGCTTAAGATATGAATGGATATTTCTTAACAAAAGGATCCCAGAGTCAACACAACCACCATTAGTAAGCTTTAATTTGAAGATTCACTAAAAGGTCTCTTCAAGAAAAACCCATTTGACTATTTGAGCTAAGTGTGTGACATTCCATTTCTTCCATCATGAGAAAGCTCTTAATTTGCTCCTCTGTGGGTATCTCCTACTTCATGACAAATCAAGTCCCTGGGGTTTACTTGGTCCCAGGATTGACACAGGTCAATCCTAGTTGCAAATTGCTGTGCAGAGTAGAACCTGAAAACCTTCCCAGTTCACTGGGGACCATGCTGTACTGCATTGCTGAAGTTGAAGGCACATGCTAAAAAGCAGATGCTCTTTCATTGTCTTTAGAAGACGTCCTTGACTTCCAGTGTGGTAATCTAAACATGCCACCACTACTGGCCAAGCAATTACTTATACAGGCAGTGCAGGGAAAGGAAAACTAGGTCTTATCTCATTGTCTACTCTGTCATGGCACCCCATACCTATGCACACATGGACTCCATATTGCTCAATCTTCTTGAAGGAAGTCATGCCCAAGGTATTTAACTGAAAAAAGCTTAACAAAAGAACAATTTCAGAGGAGAGGTCAGTGTTGAAGGGGCTAAGACGGGTTAGTGAAGACGGGAGGCACCAGCAAACACAAGAAGCCTTTGCCAGCTCAGGCCAGAGAAGCACGTGAGAGCCATGGAAGCCATGCACCCAGCAAAGAAGCCATGTACCCAACACAAGAACACAGCCACTGCCAGATCCATGTGGAGGTAGGGAGGAAGCAAGGGAATAAACACTCTAACTTCTTTATCTTTCCACTCTCCATCATCTGCTGGTAGCCCCCATTGGTCAGCTTTAATGAGATGTCAGGAGGCTAGAGATCATGATGTTATAGATCCTGGAGATCAGCTTGCCTGGGAACACTAAAGGGCAGAGAATGGATTTGGGGGACACTAGAGCACAATCAGCATAAGCTCCTAATGCTACAGCTTTTGATAACATGGACTCATTCGCTTTCCTCCTCCCAATGCACCAGAACGCTGGAAGGAGAATGTTTGACTCAGTTATAAAGTGTATCCCAAGTGAGTCCAGATCCCCCATTTGAATATTCCCTTGTCCATTCAAAGGTTGTGCTTGGTGGCTTTTGTGCAGATCTCAGTAAATGTCACCTCAATCAATAAGATGGTTCATGACATTGAAACTTAAGCAGGAAAGCCTCAAGGTGATAGTTCTCCACAAGGCCCTTTGGTCCTGCTACAAATTTGACTACCACCACCTTTGCAAAGTTCAGTTTCCTTTAAGCAATATTTATGTGAGAAAAAGAAGGTATTTTAAAAACAAAAACAAAACAAAAAGTAAACAAGAAAAAACTTGTTACAGTCTATTGCAGATGTTCTACCCAAGTAATCTTACTTAGAATAAAGATATTCACAAATGTGACTTCCTGTCTGGACATAATTACTTGAGGGAAACTTTAAATGGAAATTTCATGGAAAAAAACACACAGAAGAACAAAAAACAAGACAACAATAAGAATATATGTCTGTCTGAATGTTTATCTGGACATAGACATAAATTGACAGATATCTATATTATTATAATTATTAGTATATTATTTCATTATCATTGTAAGCCTGGTAAAAACTAAATTAAAATAACAATGAGATAATCACGTTTTTCCTATTGGCAAAAGTGATATTTAAGACACTATTTAACTAGCATGGCATAGAGAAAGTTCCTGAGAGCTTGTTCCCTCAGGCATTTATCCTATAGTTGCTAGATCCTGGGGATGCTGGTGGGCCCAGGGTAGAGTCTGGGTTGACTTGATCAAGGAATAAACATTTAAAGAGCTTCTTACCAATAGTACAAATGTATTTCAATTTTTCAAGAACCTATATAATGTGTATAGGTGCATTGCGACTGAGTAACAACCCTGCTTATTAAATATAGCACAGTCCTCTGCCGATGGGGTATTGGAGAAAGGGCACCCTCAGTCATTTCTGGTGGCAATGTGAATTCTCAGAGCCTCTTGGAAAACAAGTGTCCCATGTAAAATAAATCTGTTAAATATGCTTTGTATTATTTAATACTTAGCCACTTTCCTGCCCTACCCTTTACCCCCACATTCCAGGGACTCAATAATAAAAATGATAATTTTTTAGATTAATATTAGTGGGAATTAACAGAACATAGAGTTCTTCAACACTTTGGAATTTATCCCATGGAAGTATTAATAAAAAAGAATATATCAATACTTAAGGATAGATATACTGATCAATTTATTGTCATGGTATGTGAAATAAAACATTTTTTAAAAAGGATCCAGAATCAAAGAAATGGCTGAATTATCTCAGAAATAATATAAAGAGCAGGAGTGACTGAGTTAAGCAGAATCTGCCCCTTTCTTCAGCAATGGTTTTAATAGCATCTTTTAAAGCTCCAACTGCACCATGATGAGCCATGTTTCACAGAGCACTTTGATGACACGGTCTTAGTGTTTCTCAGCCAGCATCACCTGAGATCCAAAAATGGGTAATCACTGACTTTTCTTCCCACATTGGGGACCTCAAGATTGTGTGTAATATTATGCTAAAGGCAAGCCTCCTGTGGCCCACAGAAGATCCTTCAGTCTTCTGTCCTCTGTTCTCAGTCCTCAGTCAAGCAAAAAGGTTCAGGGAGGCTCAGTGTTCCATTGCTGAGTCTGTGGGAGAAACACAGCCGGCGAGGGTTGGGTGGGTTATTTCAGAGTGTGGAAATAAAAAATGGAAACACAGTTCCACAGTTGGCTGTCCACCTCTTGGGATTGTTCACACATCCTCTAGTTTTCATTCATGGCCTTAGAAATTCATTTTTTATCCCCAGATGGATCTCAGGGACTCAGAAATGATATTTGTAATCATGAGAATTTTAGGAAAGTGAGAACAGGATATACTCTCTCCAGTATCATTTCCATCCTTTTGGACACAGCCTCCTATTATTCAAACCTGTCAAGCCACATGAGGGTGGAAAATGGGATACTGGCAATCTAGACCAGCCAAATAGGCAGGGTGTCATCGAGAATCATATTCTAGCTGTTCCAGGGTGTAAGCCTTGGATGGGGATCAGAAATAAGCATGAAGAAAGGCTTCAACCAAATTTATCAAAATTATGAAATGTCTGGTTCAAAATTTTGTAAATATTTTAATAAGAAGTGAAAATGAAAATTAATCCCTAGGTGGCTTTTGTTTTCTCACATGTAAAATGGATAATAATAGTCCCTTTCTCACTGGAGGGTTTTGAGGGTGAATAAGATAGTATTAATCAATCTCAAATCATTTGTTGAATGAGGCAGTAGATAGATAGACAGCCAAGTAAAGTAAGATAAATATAGATACATAGAGACTGGCAGCTACTTGTTGATGGTGAATATTAAAACCTGAGCTCAATGTTCACTACTCACTAGGTCTTCAATACATGTTTATTGAATATACTGATTATTAGAACAAAGCTTTGTTTCATGTGTGTGAACTTTGAATCTGTAAACATTATGTCTTCACATTCAATAACTATCAAAAAGTTAGGATAAAAGCTATATTCCAAAAAGATCCATCTCTACTGGTCAATTGCACTCATAGATTATTGAACAATTATCCACAGCAGTTACAGGGACAAGTATCTTCTGCCTGAGCTGAAAGCATAAACTTCCACAGGGCAGACACCTATCTATGAGTACAGAGTCCATGAGGAAATTTAGATGCATCACTTTCCTACTTGGAGGGAAGAGTTTCTATGGATGATGTGTGAGGTGTACGTAGGGAGTGTTTCATGTACAAATTGGTCTATACAATTGTAAGTTGTATCTTATAAAATCATTCCATCTTGGTCATTTGTGAATACAACCTGGTTTGGATGAATCTAATTATCAACTTCTGATCATAATGACATTAATAATGATGATGGTTGCTAGCACTGTATGTACACAGTTCTGTCTGAGAGATTTGTGTCTATTAACTCATTTAATATCCTCAAGAGTCTTATGTGTTAGGTCTTATTAACATGCCCATTTTCCTGATGAACCCACTGAGACACACAAAGATGATGAATTTGATGGTATCACACATCTTATAAATGGCAGAGCTTGGGTGAGAATCCAACAATCTGAATCCAGAATTTACGCTCTTGGCCACTAAAAAACACTTTTATTTAATAGCATAGGAAATGGAGGCCTAGGAAAAAAAAGATGAATAGTCCAGAGCCAAGGTTCAGCAGAGCCTTTTGATTTGATTTGTACAAACCCACTAAATGCTTAGTTCAGTCCAGCAAATGGCAAGGTACTTTCTATGGTTTTAATATTTGTGCCCTCCAAAATGTGTATTGAAACTTAATCCCCAATGTGACAGCATTGAAAGGCCTTTAAAAGGTGATTGGATCAGAAGGGTTATGCCCTCAAAAATGAATTAATCATAATTAATAGACTAATAGGTTATAATGGGAAGGGAACTGGTGGCTGTATACGAAGAGGAGGAGAGAGTCAGGAAAGGCTCTGGCATGTACAAGAAACTTAAAAAAAAAAAAAAGGCAGGTGGGCTTGACTCTTCCTGTGACTGCTTTAGTCACCTCCTCTCTCTGGCTGATAATGGTCAATCCTTTGATAATGACATCTCACTGTCCCTTGACCTGCTCACAGACCCAGTGATCACTCTATGTTGGTTTTCAGCATCTTTTTGTGTTGATGTGATATCCACTTTTCCAACAATGGGATGAGAAGGCAAAAATAGAGGAGGCAACTCTTGGAACCTTCTCTTTCCCCCTCTGTGCTCAGTCTGTTCTCTCTTAGATAGCACATTAATACCCTCAGCCGCCTTGCAAATGGACACCCTCCTCAGGAGGAGGACACACCACCTCGGGACTCTGCAGAGAGTCCCCACCAGTAGGAAGACTCTTACCGGATTCAGCCCTTTGACCTGAGACTTCTCAGTCTCCATAACTGTAAGAAATAAAGTAGTTTAATTTATAAATAACCCAGTTCAGGGATTATTTATAAGCAGCAGAAAATGGACTAAGTACTAGAGAGAACAGAGAGCAAGCTGGGTAAAGTCCAATCTTTGTCTTCACAGAGAGGAAACACGTGAGTGGGTGCTGGCAGTAAAGTGTGGTGGAGGTCATGCTGCTGGAGGACAAGGAACTAGGGCAGCATTGAGGGACCAAGGTGAGAGCCAAAGGATGACTGAGCTGACCCAGTGAGTACTCTGGAGCTTGATGCTCAAGCCCCCTGCACTAGAGGAAAATATCAACCTCACCATAGCCTTGGAAGGGCAGAATGGTTTGGCCCCTGACTGCCCTTAGAGTCCTATCTTTGCCACATTTTCCTATCCTTTCTAGAGTCAAGCCCACCTGCCTTTTTTTCAAAGTTTCTTGAACATTCCAAGGTCTTTTATGACTCATGCCTCCTTCACATATGCTCTTGCTTCTACCTAAAATGCTCTCTGTCTCTCTCCAAAGCTAATGTGATTTCCCCACCTCAGGGCTTGATTCCATGGCTTCTTCTCAGGGAGGCTGTGCTGAACCACTCAAAGAGTAGTTTCCTCCAATGATCTCAATTTGTGATTGTTAGGAGTTGAGTTACATTGCCAACAAAATTCACACATCGAAGTTCTAACTCCCAGCACCTCATGATGTAAACTTACTTGGAGATAGAGCCTTTACAGAGGTAATGAAGTTAAAATGAGGTCATAGGAGTGAGATCATGGAATAGGGGTGAGCCCTATTCCAATATAACTGGTGTCCTTATAAGAAGGGGAAGTTTGGACACGGGCACACACACAGGGAGAATGCCATGTGAAGATGAAGGCAGAAATTGGGGTGATGCTTCCATAAGTCAAGGAAAGTCAAAGATTGCCAGTTAAACACTGGGAGCTAGAAGAGTGGTTTGGGACTGAGCCTTTCAATACCTTGGTTTCAACTTTCAGCCTCCAGAACTGTGAGACAATAAAAATCTATTATTTAAGCCACTCAGTGTGTGGTTCTTTGCTACACAAGCCCTGACAAACTAATATAGTGATTCACACTTTATGGGTCTACCACAAGCTCCATGGAGCAAGGGAGTGTGTGAGTCAGTCATCAGTGCCCTTAACGGGACTGGTTACAGTGGGTACTCAAGGAACTCTTGCCATTAACTGATTTTCCTCTCCTCTCCCATCTGCTCCCTCCTTCCTTCTCCCTTCCCTCTCCCCTCTCATCTTCCGTGCCCCTGGCTTATGAAGCAACTTCTGGATGAAGAAATCTGTAAGTTTTCAGAACTTGATCATAGCTTGAGACAGGTCAAGAAACAACTGAGACCAACTGGCAGATCAGATGTCAAGGAGATCCCCCACAGACATCCCACCAAGAGACCCTGGTCTAATTTCTGGGTGGTCTTAGGCATAGCCTGTTTTCTAAAGATGGGTCACAAATATAGAGAGGCAGAGGAAAGTAAAACGCACACGGTTCAGTGGTGCTACTGAAGCCTGATTTAGAACCCTGGTTCTTTCTAACTGTGTGCCTTTGAGACATCTTTACCTCCAGTTCCTACTTATCTATAAACCAGAAATGCTGTGGCAATCTGTTTTGTACACTTAACAATATACTGTGGGCCTATTTTCTGTGACAACAAATGCTGATTTAACATTTCATTCTTAATATTTGCAATATCTAGATATATGGTATGTATATATATTCACACAGTATATACGGTATATATGTGGCATATATATGGTATATATGGTGTATATATGGTATATATATGGTGTATATGGTGTGTGCATATATATACACACAGTAATTTATTTAGCTGATAGTCATTATTACACATTAAGATATCTTCTAAATTTTGCTATTATAATAGCAATACCTATATATACACACACACACATACACACACACACACAGAGTAATTTATTTAGCCAATAGTCATTATTATACATTAAGATATCTTCTAAAGTTTGCTATTATAATAGTTCATGTGATATCCTCTCCTGTATAGTTACTTTATGAACTTATCCAATTATTTTCTTAGGCTACATTATAATTATTTCTTTAGGATCAATTTCCACAGGATAAATTTAGGTCTAAGAAAATACAAATTTTAAGATGTCTTCTACATGTTGCTAACTTGCTTCCCAGAAAAGTTGGATTCATTCTCCTACCAGCAATATATGAAAGTACCTGCTTTCCCACACCAAATATTGTCACTCTTTCACGCATTACCAGCT